>NW_027186296.1:30523224-30529197 GCF_028583685.1 Petaurus breviceps papuanus | reverse complement strand
ACTTAACCCCATTTACCCTCCAAAAAGCAAAAAAAAAAGAAAAGCAGGCAACTAGGGGTGGCTGGGTGGCACAGTGAATAGGGCACCGGCCCTGGCGTCAGGAGGACCTGAGCCCAAATCTGGCCTCAAACACTTAACACAAAAGCTAGCTGTGCGACTGTGAGCAAGTCACTTAACCCCATTTACCGTCCAAAAAGCAAAAACAAAAGAAAAGCAGCCAACTAGGGGCGGCTGGGTGGCACCGTGAATAGGGCACCGGCCCTGGAGTCAGGAGGACCTGAGCCCAAATCTGGCCTCAAACACTTAACACAAAAGCTAGCTGTGTGACTGTGAGCAAGTCACTTAACCCCATTTACCCTCCAAAAAGCAAAAAAAAAAGAAAAGCAGCCAACTAGGGGTGGCTGGGTGGCACCGTGAATAGGGCACCGGCCCTGGCGTCAGGAGGACCTGCGCCCAAATCTGGCCTCAAACACTTAACACAAAAGCTAGCTGTGCGACTGTGAGCAAGTCACTTAACCCCATTTACCCTCCAAAAAGCAAAAAAGAAGAAAAGCAGGCAACTGTACAAAAGATGTGGAACTGGATCTCAGGAGAAAGACTAATGCCTAGAATGTAAATTTTGGAGTCATCTATGCAGAAATGATGAGGGAGATGATGAAGTCATCAAGAAAGAGTAGAAGAAAATTAGAGACTAGAACCCACTGTAGAGTCATGGGGAACCCCTCCAAACATGGTGCAGGACATACGGCTAACCTGGGCCATCACTTAACCTTTCTGATACTTAGATTCTTCCTGTGTCTAATGAAGGAGAATGGGAAAAAAATTATTTCTGGGGTCTGTTCTAGCTCTAAGGAGACTGAAAAGGAAATATCACTCAGATAAGGGAAGAACTGGAACGATAGCCCAATAATCCAGGGAGAAGTGAGCATCCAAAGGGCGCATAGTCAATAGTGTCAAACACAAAACAGAGATAAAGAAGGAAGAAGAATGAGAACAGGTCTTTGCATTTAGCATCATTAGTGACCAGGGAAACATGTGTTTTTATTAGTGGTAAGGTTAGAAAGTCAGATGACAAAGGGCTGAGAGTCAGTAACTACCTGGAATACATAGTGAATAGAGTAACAGATTGGAAATCAGAAGTCCTGGATTTGAATCCTATCTCAGATACTTACTAGAACTGCGATCCTGACAAGTTTCTTAATGTCTCTTGGCTTCGTTCTCCTTACCTGTAAAATGAGTCAGGGAAACTCATCTTCATGAGTTCAGATCTGGCCTCAGATACTTACTAGGTGTATGATCCTGGGCAAGTCACTTAACTGTTTACCTCAGTTTCCTCATCTGTAAAACGAGCTTGCAAACCACTTGAGTATCTTTGCCAAGAAAACTCCAAATGGAGTCACAAAGAGTCAGGCATGACCTAAACAATTCAACAACAACAATAATAAAAATGAGTCAGTTGGACTCAATGATCTCCAAGAAAGGCACTTTGAACTCTAAAACTATGATCCTATGGGTGTAAAGTAAAAAAGTAGGATGGAGGGGTTGCTAGGTGGTGCAGTGAATAGAGCACCAGCCCTGGAGTCATGAAGACCTGAGTTCAAATCTGGCCTCAGACACTTAATACTAGCTGTGTGACCTTGGGCAAGTCACTCAACCCCAATTGCCCTGCCTTCCCCCCTCCAAAAAATAAAAATAAATAAAGTTCTGTCTTCTACCAGAAAAAAAGTAGGATGTAAAAAGAGAATTAGCAGCTTTTCCTAGGGTTTTTGTTGCTAAAGGAAGGAAACATAGAAGAGTAACTTAAGGTGACGGTACATTTAAATAAAGGGATTTATTGGTTGGTTTTTGGTGGCTTTTGTTTTCATGTTTAGGATAGCAAAGATCTATCTAGACATGTTTGTTAGTAATACAGAAAGCACCATTGGATAATGATAGTGAAAAAGAGAAATTGGGATGACTAAAGAGGCAAACTTTTCCTCGTATTAACCAAAAGAATGAAATAAAAATTCCCTTGTAGATAAGCACATCCCCTTGCAAAGACTAACTTTTAACACTCATGTGGCCTCTTAATACTTCACGTTAAACTTTCTGTCTTTTAGTAATTTAATCTTTTTTTTAAACCTTGCTGTATTTTTTGTTATGTTTGAATAATTCAACCTCTTTAAATAAGATGAGTGTGGTAAAGACTTTAAAAGGCATGTTTTTTAAGCCATGAGTATCATGCACAGAGTTGACTAAAGCAGTGGACCAATTCAAATGAGGAACATTTGTTTTGGTTTAAGTTCCCCTATGCAGGAGTGAAGTGAATCCAGATACCTTAGCATTCGATGCAGAATCCTGAGGATGTACCTCCTCCAGAATGATTTCACCTCATAAACCTGACAGAGGAGGGATAAAAGTAGGAATGATGGGACTGAGAAGAAAGATGGGAAGGGGCTGTTTCTGGCAAGGATCTCAAACCAGATGGAAAGTATTGAGGAAGGAGTAATGCAGATCAACCCAAGATGCTTCAGAACAGGCTGGGAATCTCTGGCTTTTAGTTGCAGGGAAGCAGATTGTTGCTTAATATAAGCTAGTATATGTATGGCTATGGATAGTACAGAACTGCTTCACAAGGTAGTGAGCTCCCCTATCATCTAAACTATTCAAATAGAGACTGAATGACTATTTAACTGGGATGATACAGAGACATAGGAGTATGATACAATAGGTCATAAGCATACTTCAGGTCAGAAAGCTTTGATTCATAATCTGGTGCTAACACTTAATAATTATATGATCCTAGACAAATCTCTTTCTGAGTTTCCATATCTTCATCTATTAATAATACTTATACTTACTTTACTGGATTGTTATGAGGAAAGGGTTTGTAACCACTCAAGTCTGACATAAATGTGAATTGTTGTTGCCATTTTTATAATTATTGCATCCTTCTCATTTGTATTCAATGAAGTTAAGATAGAAGTGGTCTATGGAGAAATTGCTATCTTGCTATTACTGTTTCATATTTAATGTTATGTGGACTGTCGCTCATTTTATTTGTGAATAAAGCAACTTCATTTTTTGTAATTGAACAAAAGCATTGAGTCAGTGAATAATAAACATTTATTAAGCACTTACTTGTACTAGGTGTTGTGCTAAGCTCTGGAGATTCAAAAAAGGGCAAAATACAGTCCCTGCCCTCAAGGAACTTGTAATCAAAAGTCATTAAGATAAAATCTCACTGGAATTCTCTTCAGAATTACTCCAGTAGGAGATGGAATGATAAGGATATGTACCACATTCTGTTCTGACAAGGCTTTGTTTTGTTTTGTTTTTCCCACTAGATCTCTATATTTTGAAGGTTTTTCATTCCACATAGGTTGTAGATAATGAATATTCAACATGGCAGGATCTAGTAAGCAAGCATTATTCAAGTGCTTATTTTGTACCAGTTACTGGGCTAATAAGTGCCAGGAATAGCAATCAAAGAAAAAAAAAAACCAGTCCCTGCTCTCAAGAAGTTGACAATTTAATAGAGACAGCATGCAGACAACTAAGAGCATACAAGATCTATGTATAAGAAAAGAAGGGAGATGATCTTGGAGGGAAAGCGTTTATTTAAAAACATTGTTCTTACATTTTTGTAGATCTATTTTATGTCCAAGTGATTGTGTGCAACTGTCCTATCTGGGATAATGCTCCAATTCCAGTACAGTTTATTTGTTAAATTCTCAAATATATTTTTAGATCTGTATCTCTAGTACAAAAATTTGTTTGTTGGTTTCTGAAAATACAAAGTTTCAGATGGCTTAGTTTTGGCCACCAGGCTGTGTCTTTCTAGGAACTGATAAGTGCTATCTTTTTGCAACCTGCAATGGTGTGCAATTAATGTGTTATATAATTTGTCTAGGGGCGGCTAGATGGCTCAGTGAATAGAGCACCGGCCCTAGAGTCAGGAGGACCTGAGTTCAGGTGCAGCCTCAGACACTTAACACAAAAAAATAGCTGTGTGACCTTGGGCAAGACACTTAACCCCAATTGCCCTCCAAAAAGCAAAAAAAAACCAAAACAACCAACCATTAAATAAAATATATAATTTGTCTAAACCTTTTTTGATGGAATTCAGATGGACTGAGGATGAAGTCCTATCTTACATATTTAATGTTCTCCATTCTGTTGCACAGGTGGAGGAAGTGTCTGCTTTTTCTGTCATTGAAAAAGAATATTGAGATGGAAACTCATCTACTGACAGCACAGTAGGGAACAGGACAGGACAAGGGGAATGACATGTCCCTTATTCCATTTCCATCTGATTTTAATGCCTTCTCCTAGGCTATGGTTATTTTTATAGACAGGATTACTATACTGGTGAGGAAGTTTGACTAGATGTGTTTTCTAGATTCCCTTCTAACATTAACATTATATAATTCTGTGATGCTATGTCTAGTGGAAAGACATGGGAGCCAACATAATTTTATTATGGAAAGCATTCCATTTGTTATGTAATTTACTTATAACAAACATAAACCAAACCTATCTTTTGTGGGATAAAATTCCATAGAGAAGAGAGCATACTTCTAAATCTGACAGAACACTGTGCTGTGGCCCAGGCTTCTTCATTCCAACAATTGTAGTTTCCAGTGACTGTGTGTAATGGGAAAATTGGATCTTTGACATAAAAAACATATATTAGTCTTTATTTACCCTTCGAGGTAAGGGATCGATGCAATTTGCCAGCAGAATTGAAAGTTGTTCATGTGGAAACTTTCATCTCCCTGTCTTCCAGCCATAAAATGCCACTTTGGGTCCATGCAGTCCTTCAGTAAACAATGTAGCAGTAATCTTCCAGATCAACCCAGCAGGCCACAAGAAAGACACTGGATAAGCCATTTGTAATATATCTGTCTGTAGACTTACATGATCAAGCTAGGGATGGGTTGAGTTGTAGGATTTCTATTTTCACAAGTCAATGACTAATGTCTCTGAGGTTTTTTTTTTCTTTTTTGCCTTTGAGCATTACTATATAGTATTACAGATCAGCCTATGGAACATCCTATAGACTCCAAACCCATAGGAGTTTGAAGATATTTGCCTGAGGTACATGAATGTGCAATTACTTGTCAAGATTCATGAAATTAGTAAGCTTTAAAGGCTGCACATGAATAAAGTCTTCCCTGACTCTAAACTGAGATTTTTGTTCAGTAATTCTTCTCTATCTTTTAGTAATTCATCCCTGTGAGTTTCTGAAATCTAAATTCCATTTGCAACCAGTCTTTTTGTCAAATTATGGTCTCTAAAGTTCTCTATGTTGTAAATGATCTGTTTTTTTGTTTTTTTGTCTTCCACACAGGATTGGAAAAATAATTTTCTGTTAACTTTAAATAAGTACCTCATAAAACAGATGGCAATAGTCAGTTAATTGGGTGAATGTTTGCAGGTAGGGACATCTAGATGAGGAGAGACCAACTAAAGTTGGAAGGATGGGGAGGGGGGAGGATATCATTTTTTTTTTTACTGGAGAAATACAAGGGAGAAATAGAATCTTCAAGTAGGGGTGGATGACTGGGTATCCATTCAATTCTTAGACCAGAGAAATAGGAGGTGAACTTAGAGAACAGAACAGGAAGTTTGTTTCTTAAACAAAGGAAAACATAAGTTAATGGAGAGAAGTTATGTCATTTTAGCTGTTTATAGCCAAAAAAAGAACTGGGGGATTTTTTTTTTCAAATTCTTTATTATCTTCTGACTTACATCATTCATTTCTGCCAGATTTTGAGTTACAAATTTTCTCCCCATTTTTCCCCTACCCACTGTCCCAAAATAGCAGTCCCACAGGATATCCTCTCCTCCAATCTTCTCTCTCCCATATTTTCTCCCATACCCCTTCGACTTTTGCAGTAGGGTATGGTGGATCTGTATGCCCCAGTGCCTGTATATCTTATTTCCCAATTACATGTAAAATAGTATTAATAATAGTATATATATATATAT
>NW_027186296.1:30521896-30523124 GCF_028583685.1 Petaurus breviceps papuanus | reverse complement strand
ATTTGATTTTAAAACTTTGAATTCCAGATTCATTCCCTTCCTCCCTTCTCACCCACCCTTACTGGAAAGATAAGCAGTTCAGTATGTAGCTAATACAAAACAGTAACATGGGGGCAGCCAGGTAGCAGAGCAAGTAAGAGCACCGGCTCCAGTGTTGAGAAGACCTGGAGATCGAATCCCAGGCTCAGACACTTTGCACCCACCCAGAAACACCTGGCCGTGTAACCTTGAGTAAGTTACTTAATCCCAATTGCTTAGGGGCAGCCAGGTGGCTCAGCGAGTAAGAGCACCAGCTCCAGTGTCGGGATGACCTGAATCAAATCCGGGCTCAGATACTCAGCACCACACCCAGAAACACCTGGCCATGTAACCTTGAGCAAGTTACTTAACCCCAATTGCTTTAAAAAAGCAAAAAACAAACAACAACAACAATAACATAGTAGATATATTGTAAAAGACTGACTATATTCCCCTTCCTCCTCTCCCACCTCCCACTTGTTCTATTCTCTACTTTGATCCCATCCCTTTTCAAAAGTAAGTGCTTCCAACTTCCCTCCCCCCCCAGCCTGTCCTCCTTTCCATCGTCCCCCCTCTCATCCCTTTCCCCCCTACTCACCTGTAGGGTGAGATACCATATTTAGTGTGTATTTCATTCCCTCCCCATTCAATGAGAATAAGGTTGGCACATTCCCTTTTGCCTTCCTAGTCTTGCCCTCCCTTGTAACTATTTTCCCTTGACTCTTCTGTATGAGATAGTTTACCCCATTCTGTCTCTCCCCATCTCCTCTCATTATATTCCTCTCTCATCTCTTAATTTCACCATTTAAGTATCATCCCTTCCTATTAAATTGGTCCCATGCCCTCTATCTATGTATACCTGTAAGAATATATACACACATTCAAACATGTATTCATATGTCCATATACCCTCATATGTAGACATATATTTCTATTCCCTTCAACTATTTTCATACTAAGAAAAATTTCATCAATTACAATTATTGTTTTTCCATGTAGGAATGTTAATAGTTCAACACTAATAAGTTCCTTATGATTTCTTTTCCCTGTTTACCTTCTCATGCTTCTCTTGCTTCTTGTATCTGAATGTCAAATTTTCTATTCAACTCTGGTTTTTTCATCATGAATGCTTGAAAGTCCTCTATTCCACTGAATGACCATATTTTCCCCTGAAACATGGTACTCAGTTTTGCTGGGTAGTTGATTCTTG
>NW_027186296.1:30505790-30511896 GCF_028583685.1 Petaurus breviceps papuanus | reverse complement strand
ATATATATATATATATACTATTATTAATACTATTTTACATGTAATTGGGAAATAAGATATACAGGCACTGGGGCATAGAGATCCACTGGAAAAGTCGAAAGGGGTGAGGGAGGAAACATGGGAGAGAGCAGATTGGAGGAGGGGATATCCTGTGGGACTGCTATTTTGGGGCGGTGGGTAGGTAAAAAATGGGGAGAAAATTTGTAACTCAAAATCTGGCAGAAATGAATGATGTAAATCAGAAGTTAATAAAGCACTTAAATAAATAAATAAATAATTTTTAAAGAGAAAGTATGAGTAGCTTTGGCTACATGTATTCATTCATGTGTGCCTCATTACTACTCATTACTGTTACTACAGTTTAACCACAGCCTTCCAAATATGTGCCATTTGGATTAATCAGAATATACTGCAGGTTTATGGAGGAAATGTAGCTACTACTTTTACATTGCTACCTTAGTAAATGTTTTTGCTAAGAGCTTATTGTGTCTGCTAGTTTTCTATTAAAGGAAATCACACCAGTGAGGTCCTATAAGCTACAATGTTAAGAGTGAGTAACCACAGGGTAGCCCTAGAACCAAGAAGCAGTAGCAGGTTTCTGTGGGTCTGACCTATGAGTATGAGTACAGATAGATGAGATGCTAAATAAGAAAGAATCGAGGTTATAACATATAAAATGAAATATCTAGGCACCCCATCTTAGGAACACTTAACTTATAAATGACCTGTATAGACATAATCCACTTAATATAAAGAATTGTTTGTGGAAAAATATTACATTAGGGAAAATTATATTACAGGAAATAATTTGTTCCATAGGTGTAGTGTTATAAAAGTTATAAATGAGCAGAGAATTATACAGTGTTATGGCAGGGCTTTGTGCCTTGAAGGAAAGGTCTGCTTACATATATCAATAATATTTTTTTAAAGCATTAGTTAGGTTAGGTACCTTAGAAAGAGATGGCCTGTCCATGAGAAAAACTAATACGGAATTATAAAATGTTATTGCTAAAAGAAACCTTTGAGATTGTTTAATGCAGTGTTTCTCAACCCACTCTCTCGCAAACATGATAAAATATATAAATTCCCTACTACAGACCTCTTTGCCTTCCACAGCCTCAGTGCTCAAGGGACAGAGACTAAGGCAACAGGGACACCAGAAGTGGGAGGAGCAGAACACAGGGAGGGCACAAAAGAGGAGTCACTTTTTGAAGTCTATAGATTTTCTTCACTAAAGACCTTTAGTAGCCAGTGTCTTGCATATGGGGAACCATTTGCTCCTAACTAGCATTCAGGAAAGACAGATCTAGGCCATCCCTGTTCCAATCCAGTGTGGTTGGAGCTCTTTCTACCCCGATGTGGAAGTTGTCACCATAGCTTCTAGAGACCCTGAGCCTATAGCTTGTCATTCTTGTTTTAGGAACTGCAACAGATGGGTTGTTGGCATACTAAGTTGGGACTCAGATGGAATTTTCCCATGGAAACAGTGCTGCACAATAGTTCTCTGGTTCTGTACCACATGAAGTACAATATGGGTTAATAGACTTTTGTGGGCTGACCTGAGAACTAAAGCACAGTATATGACCTTGTTTCTATGGAAAAAAAAATGAAATGTGAATTCCAAACATCCAACTAACAAACGATCTTCTGGAGCACTACCCATCAGTAAGTTGGGAACTGATTGTACTGTTTTTTCAGCTCATTCAGTGGTAAGAGTTGAAATGAATTTCTCAAAAACTGGGTAATTTGACTGAGAAATATAAAGGTTGGGCAAATTCATGATGGAAGAGGGGAAAAAATTAAATGTGTTGAGAGGCATAGTCAAGGGCAGGGAAACTGTTTCCCTCTCAAGATGTCCATGAATAGAAGAATATACGAATAGTGATTTGAGAAACCATGTAAGACTTGAGTATAATCCCAGTGAATACAGTGGTTAGTAGAGAATGTAGATGGAAAAAGAAGAGTAAAGAAGTTGAAAGAGAAATAGTGAAATTAAAGGAGCAAATAATTGAAGTCTGTGTAAAAGAATCAAGGTGACAAGGAGGAAAATACTCTTCAGAGACATGAGTATGTATGTATTGAGTACATATGTAGTGAGCTCACACTCCTTAAAGCAAACTGGCAACATCTCCCTTTGGGATTCTATGGGTCTCCCTTAGGGGTTGGAGTGTCTCTTCTCTAATGTTTTTTTACCTCTACCCTCTTTGTGGGCCCCCCACCTTACTGTTAGCCACAAATGACTAATTCACCAGTTTCATTTAACTAATTGACATCAATGAGCTTTTGCAAAGTGACACCAACATTGAAAATAAAACAAAGATACCACTAAGATATTTCTTCCTTAAAACTCATACTCTCATATACCACCTTGGTCCTCAGGAAGACTAGGCTTAGTCTTAGCCCAGTATTTGCATAGCATTGATCAAATGTGGCATTGATGAAGAATAAGTCCTCTTCTTGGCTACTTTACCATCTTATGAGGTAGAGTACAAATGCTGTCACCTACTGATATAGTCAGACTATAAAGCCTATATCAAGCAGAAACTGATATTTTCTTATCATTTTCATGGGAGACATACATGGAAGAGAAGCTATGTTCTTGCACTATCAAGTCAAATGCCACCTCCACCCTTTTAAATAAGTAAATAATGACCCTTCTGTTATCTGTGTGTGCCCGATAGGTAGGAAGAGCAGAATCCCAAAGGTCTCTCCTCACTCCTTAGGGCATCATTGCTGGAGCTAAAAATTCTGGCATGAACTGGATTCACAGACTTGAAGTGGCTTGCTCTCCTGATCTTGCAAAACTTAGAAGGTTGCATCCTCCAGTCCTTTCAACTAAAATGAAAGAACAAGCACTGAATCAGGACAAGAGCTGAAGTCTGTATTCACAGAACCACATGTTGCCCACAGATGAGAAAAAAAGGACAAGGCTTCTCCCCTTATAGTATATTCTCTCATGATAGGTTTTCAGATAAAAAGAGGTTGGCTAAAAAAGAGGCCAACCAAGAGAATGAGTCTGGGCCATCTAAGGCCCTTTGGATCCTTTCACAGTCAGTCAAAGAGGCTCCTTTTTAACATATGGTTAGTCAACCATAACTGATTATAGAATGTTTACACACACATACTCCCTAGCTTCTCCCAAGGCATTTACATTACACATTATTGTTTTTCTCCCAGGAGTAGATTCGTCAAACTCTTCCACATGAGGAATTACATCAAGGGAACTCTTAAATGCTCCTAGGGACTGAACTCATTGGCCAGTTACTTGTCAAAGGATAAAAAGAAAGGGGGAGATGTGTGACAAGGACTTGGCACCCTAAAGGAATAAGATTGTAGACATATGCTATGTTACTTTAGATACTATCTAACCCAACTTCCTCATTTTATTTATGAGGCCCTAAGACATTAAGTGATATGCAAGGTAACACACATTGTAATAGAGGTAGGATTTGAACCCAGAGCCCTAGATTCTATACCAGTGCTATCTCTTTTGGATACTGAACAGCCCAGGGCCTAACAGCTGCAATCACATCCAGGAGGAAGTGACAGGAAGGTATGCTACCCCATGCCACCACACTGATTCCTGAATGAAAATAATAAATAAAATGTTAAAATAGATATAATATGGCACCATGAGAGACTGTCAAAGGGAAGCTAAAGAGAATAGGTACTTCTCCTTTCAGAAATTTTATTGTTCTTTAGTTATTTCAGTCACATCCAAATTCTTTTGACCCCATCTGGGATTTTTTGGCAAGGATGCTGGACTGGTTTGCCATTTCCTTCTCCAGCTCATTTTACAGATGAGGAAACTGGGGCAAATGAGGTTAAATGATTTGTCCAGGGTCACACAGGTAGGAAATGTCTGGAGTCAGACTTGAACTCAGGAAGATGAGTCTTCCAAACTTCATGCCTAGAATTCTATCCATTGTGCCACCGAGCTGCCCTCCAGAAACTTATAAAGTTGCAAATTGAAGGAGTAAAGAGATTAAAGATTCATTGAACCTGAATTGGAAGGGACTCAGCACCTATGTGACTAAGATTCTCTATAACTTCCCTGGTAATGGTCATCCCAACTTCACAAGAAGACCTCAAGTGAAGGGGAACTTGTTACCAGTTTGACAGGAATCCCATTCCACTTATGAAATATTACAGCCATTAGGAAGTTATACTTTACATCAAGCTATATCTAGCCCTCTATAGCTTCTGCCCAGATTTTCCAGTTCTACCTTCCCAAGCACAACAGATGTCAGATGAGTCTTCCTTAAAGAGCACTTCAATATATCATTCTCTTTCTCATGAACTTATAATGGCTACCCATTCCTTATCATGTTGTCTAAATAACTGCATTTGGCATTCAGAGCTTTCTATCATCCTCCACTACCTTATCTCTCACTTTTTTTTAGTATGTAAAACTCCTCTAAGCAGAGCATCCCTTCTGTACCCTAGGATATAGTCAATGACCTGTTAAGACACTTCCAGTCCCAGGATTTTAACCCACTGATGCACCTTTAAAGTCTTATCTTAAAATTATGACAATAAAATGTTTCAGATTCCCCATAGAATAGGAAAAAAATGCTTTCACCAAAAAAGTAAATAATCTAAAGAAATGATAATAATCTTAAGGGACTCACTCTAGTCCCTTAGCCTAGGGCTTAACACAAAGGTTTAACACAATGTTAATGAATTTTTACTCTAAGATTATACAGTTCTGTGAATGAAATATGAGCATTTGTTTCTAATTGTCCTCAGACATCTTTACTGTGCATTCCCAAAGCAGTTGCTTAGCTGTTCTGATTACCCCCTTAATATAGAGCTTGTAAGTGCCATCTTGTGGAGAAACATAAAAGTCAGGGAGGTAGAGCATGAGGGATTCTGTCATCTCTGCCCAGGCCTCCACCAGGGTCTAGGATTCACCTCTAATCCTGTCACTTCTTCCTGGATGTGATTGCAGCTGTTAGGCCCTGGGCTATTCAGTGTCCAAAAGAGAGGATTAAATGGAGCAGGGAGTAAACAACTTCTACCCTGGGATAAGAATTCAAATCTGCTTTTTAGAGTCATTCTTTCTTGGTAACTTTCAGAACTCCCAGATTCTGCTGCCTTCTGGTCCTACACACACACACACATATACCCCTGTGAGATATTGGTATTTGGTTCTTACTGTTAAAATGCTCTGCACAGACTTTGCCTCTTATTGACCTAAACCTTTGGTACAAAGTGAGAGAATTGCTCACATTTGGCAGTATGCTATACTGGTAGGAGTGCTGTTTGCTAGACTTAGCTCTTCTCAGCAATGCAAGGATCTTAGATAACTCCAAAAGACTCAGGTTGGAAAGTGCTATCCACAATAGCCCAGAGAAAGAACTTGGGAGTCTGAATGCAGATGGAAGCAGACTATTTGCTCTCCTTTTCTTTGTTGTTTTTGTTTATTCTTTCTTGTGGATCCTCCCCTTAGCTCTAATTCTTCTTTACATCACGACTAATGTGAAAATATGTTTAATGTGAATGTATAAATAGAGCCTATATTAGATTGCATGCCGTCTTGTGGAGGGGGGAGGAGAGGATGAGGGAGGAAATTCAGAACTCAAAATCTTATGTAAGTGAATGTTGAAAACAAAAAATAAATAAATTATTATTTTAAAAAAAAGTATTGTGTTCTAATCCCACCTCTGATATTTGTCATTGCCCTTATCTGAGCCTAGATTTCCTCATCTGTAGAATGGGAATAACTCCTGCAGTACTTGTAGCAACTTGTCTCCTGGGGTTATCGTGAAGGCTGAAGAGTGTTAATAGACAGGAAACACTTTGCAAATGTTAAAGTACTATTTTGTTATTGTCATTCAGTTGTTTTCAGGTATCTGACTATTTATTTGGGGTTTTCTTGGCAAAGATACTGGAGTGGTTTGTCAGGAGGAACTGAGGCAAACAGGGTAAAGTGACTTGCCCAAGGTCACATAGCTAATAAGTGTCTGAGGCCAGATTTGAAGTCCCGCTGACTCCAAGGTCAGAGCTTTATCAGCTATACCACCTAGTTGCCTTTAAAGGACTATCTATCTATCTATCTATCTATCTATCTATCTATCTATCTATCTATCTATCTATCTATCTA
>NW_027186296.1:30503766-30505780 GCF_028583685.1 Petaurus breviceps papuanus | reverse complement strand
CTATCTATCTATCTATCTATCTATCTATCTATCTATCTATCTATCTAATCTATCTATCTATCTATCTATCTATCTATCTATCTATCTATCTATCTATCTAATATGTAGAAATATATACATACCATTGTACATATATATCAGTTATGCTATGTACAGTTTTCACGTATGTTGTCCCATTTGATATTTATGACCATCCTATGAGGTAGACTACAAATTCTGTGCCCTGCTGATATAGTCAGATTACATCACCTCTATCAAGGGGAACTTGGTATGATTTTGTCATTTTCTTGAGGGCCACCCATGGAGGAGGAGTTATGTTCTTGCTCTATCAAGTCAAATGCCACTTTCTTCCCCTTTTAATAAGCAAACAATTAACATAAAGGAATCTTGTGTTCTCCTTATATGGCCTTTCTATTATCTGTAGATGCCCTACAGATAGAAAGAATGCTGAATTTGGAGTAAGAGGACTTTTTTCACACCCCAGTTCTACCTCTTAGTATCTTGGTGACCTTGGATCCATCCCTTCTACCTCCCTCGGCCACAGTGTCGTTACCTATAAAATGAGGTTGAACTAGATGGTCTCCAAAATCCCTTCTGGCTCAAGTCCATGGTCCTATTATCCTAAAAAGTAGTTTACTGGGAAAAATCATCTATGAAATCCTGCCTATTCCATTCTTACCTTTTCTTCATTTTTCTTGGTATATCATCCCCATAAAGATTTTATAGTGATGAGAAAATAGCACATGGATCAGATAGTAACACCAACCAGAGAATGAATAGATTTAGAAATTCTTCCAAGGACAGGACAGCTCTCTTGATCTCCAGAAAGGGAATTTCTTACCTGCTGACCATTTCATTACTCTTACCGATAATACAGCACTGTTTCTGGCATACAGTAAGTGCTTCATGAGTGCTTATATCCTCTCTCTTTCTATAAAACATTGTGGTTGTTTCATTTCTCTGGACTAGAGTATCATATATATAATGCGTATATACACACACACATACATACATACATGTATGTATATACACATATATACATGTATGAAAACACACACACATATATTCCTTTTTTTTTCTCAGCAGGGAAAACTATTCCCCTCCTTTATACCTTCAGCTATCATAAAATTAATCTCACTATCTTTAAGAAATTGTTATCAGTTGCATTCATTCATTCATTGATTTGTTGGGGCTAGGTCTCCATCTCCCAGGAAGGCTAGAAGTACGGAGACCACTCTTAGGCCAGACCCTGATACTGATGGCGTTGGCAGCTTTAAATTGCTCTGTTTTGCACTTCCTTAGGCATCCTGGTGGCCCTCCACTCCTTGCAGCTCACTATATGGGTGCCAGACTTGTCATGGATATCTGGTTAGTTTTAAGTTAACTAGGATTTAGAATCCACAAATTCAGGTGACCCATCAGCCTCAGTTTCTTCCAGAAACATAAATTACAGGCACATGCTGTCATTCCTGGACCTCTGGCTTATTTATGGTGAATTTTAAAAGTTCCCATTTCATAGGATTAAATGTTTAGAGGAACATGAGAGACTATAAGATCCTGGAATCATACCTTTATAGTCAGAAGGGATCTTAAGTCATCTACTCCATCTGCCTCATTTTACAAATGAGGAAACAGAGGCCCAGAAAGATCAAGTGATTTGACAGAAGTTGCACAGGTAACATATAGCAGAGCTAAAATTCAAACTTGCATTTTATGATCTGAAATTGTCTTTTTTCCATAAAATCACTTTTAGAAGCATCATTGGTAGATATTAATTATGCTGCATCATGATTGTTACAGCATTAATTGAGTAGATTGCTTATTTGACATTTGACTTCTCTTCTATTTGGGGCAAACAGGGAGGAGACTGACATGAGTGTATTTGTGTGAAGAGAACAAAGCCAAGTACTGGGAAAGATACAGGGGTTTGATAAGACATGGTCCCTGTCCTTGGGGGAGCTTCAAGTGTGTGTGTGTGTGTGTGTGTGTGTGTGTGTGTGTGTGTGTGTGTGTG
>NW_027186296.1:30443497-30503756 GCF_028583685.1 Petaurus breviceps papuanus | reverse complement strand
GTGTGTGTGTGTGTGTGTGTGTGTGTGTGTGTGTGTGTGTGTGTGTGAGACACATCTACAAGTAACTAATGCAAACTAATACAGCGTAAGTGTGTAATATATTGTAACCAAAATGATACATGGGCTTCAAGTCAAGGAAATGTCATCATCTACTAGGGAATGAAGGTATTAGGAAAAACTGTTTTGCTTGGGTAGATGTTTACCTTGGGCCTTACAAGATGGATAGAAATTCAATAGGGAGTTGGAGGAAGGAGTGAAAAGAGATTTGTATGTAACCATCTCCTAGGTTTACAGCAAACTGAGTTAAAGGTCTTTCTGACTGTCTTGGATATTATATTCCCTTATCGTATTCAGGAGTTTATAATACACACATCTATTTAAAAGTAATCGTCATTGACTTTTAAATACTCAAATGCTTGATGTCTAGTTACTTGTTCAAATGTCTAGTACAGCATGTATGAATGTCCCCATTATTTCAATTTCAAATGCTTACTATCCCAATTTCCAAGTAAAAGTAGAAACTTTGGCCCCCTGGCCTGACATGAGCGTCCTTGATACATAATCCCTGCTTGAGGAGGTGAAGCTACCATCTCACTACTCTACTAGTGAAAAATGTTTCTCTCCAGGGCTCTGTTCATCAGATTTATCAACTTGCTGTAGAAGTTTCAGTCGCAAGCTTTGAGTCTTACCCAACTTTATCTGCACACAAACGGCAACATTTTTCCAACAACCGAGTCATACAGAAAAAATGGTTGAGACATTGAGAATTCATTGCCTTAAACTTGATTAAAACCAGGCTGCTCATTTTTACAGTTGCCTTCATTGAGGAAACCAAAATTCCCTTCATCCTGGAGATCAGTTTTATGCCTTAGATCAATAACTTTGTCACTTCAGTTCTCTTGGAGTGCTGTTTCCAATTCTGTTTGTTGTAAGAAAAGCACATCTTGGTGATTAGCAGAGATTTGTCTACCACAAGATTCTTTGTTCTGGGGTTATCATGGCACGCACGAGCTGCAGTTGAGTTTAAAAGTGCCCACAGATCATTTTATAGATGGAAGACACTGAGGCACAGAGTGGCAAAGTGACTTCTCGAAAGTCACATGACTACTTGCAGCAAAACCTTAAGCCTGTATCTTTTGATTCTTTACTCTACACAAGGCAACTCAATTGACAAAGCAAATGTACCCGTAGGTGCTATTTATTCAGACTATTTATCTGTAGTTCCTGAGAAAGTTAACATACTCAGTTTTAGAGCTCACACCCAATGACTGAGATGTCTTGTTTGGTCATTGAGTGAGTGTCAAAGTTGCCTAGCTCACTATATCAGGCCAATTCCATATCAGACCATACTATATTTTACATTCATCCAGCTATCCACCCAGGTCATCTTACCATCTTCCTTACCACCATGCTCATGCCCTCACCCTGCCTTCCTTTATCCATCTCTTGTTTTGGGTACATCAATCAAACCAACAACATAACTTTTAGAATGGGTCTGCCAATTTACTGTCCTATAGAACAAGTCAGCCTCCCTGTAACTCCCTAAAACATAATTCTCTTCCCTAACCACAACTTCCCTTTATGTCCCTCACTACATTAGAATGTAAGCTATCAGGGCAGTTAGGTGGCATAGTGAATAGAGCACCAGCCCTGGAGTTAGGAGGACCTGAGTTCAAATCTGGCTTCAGACACTTAACACAAAATTAGCTGTGTGACCTTGGGCAAGTCTTTTAACCCCAATTGCCCTACCTTCCCCCTTCCAAAAAGTAAAAAGAAAAATCTTAAAAAAAAAAAAAAAAGAATGTAAGCTATTAAAGTGCAGAGACTATCTTAATTTTTGTATTTGTATCCCAGGGCTTAGTGCAATGATTGGTCATAGCTAGTAATTATTTTTTTTTCATTTGCTGTATTTCAGTTCATAATTGTTGTATATTTTATGCCAATTTTAGGGGGGGAAGTGGGGTGCAACCATTATTGTGAAACTTTAAAATATTTCATTTTATCACATCTATCACATTTTTCACATTCATTTTATCACATTTCATCACATTACTTTTAATTTCTGCCAATCTCACACCAACTTTTCACTCGCTGAAAATTGTCTTTCTGCAACTGTTTCCATGCTGTTTGGTGAATACAATCACTTTCAACTTGAAGCCCGCAGAATAGTTTTTATATTTATCCATAATCAGAAAGAAATGCTTCACACATTAATGTGTCGCTGGTAGATGAACTGTACAATTGAGCTAGCGTGGGAAGATGCAAGTCTTACCATATGACATGACTTACTCATGGCAGCTTCACCTGCCCACCTGCTCCCTTTGTACCTATGACTCTTCAGTGGGTTGAGTGTCAATGTCATTAGTACTGCAGTGCTCTAAACAAACCATACAGGTTGGCTTTTGGAAATATACTGACAGCACTTGTGTGCTGAGAATTCTAGACTCACAGTTCATAATGCACGAGAGATAAATAAGTATCTATATGCCACAGTGAATACATTGCTCCTCTGTTTACCTTTTAAGTAGCATGATTATATACCATGTGATGATCTACGTAATGAAAAGTTATAAATTAAATTTTGGACTAAATAAAACCAGGATGTGATGATTATTGATGCCAACAATTATGTGGTGAAATATGGTATTCATTTTCAGTGGTGTCAGTTACCTTTATATTCTGGTCCACATACTATATAGAATGGGGTAGATATAGCTAGATAATAATTCTCATGAAAAAGATTCAGTGTGACTACAAATTCATTATGAGTCTATAGTGTAATGTGGTAACCAAAATGCTAATGCATGAATGTGATCTCAATCTGCATCACAGAGACAGAGAGTTTAGAATGAGGGAGATAATAGTTTTTTTCTGACCCTCTGAACTGTTCAGACCATTTCCAGAATACTGTTGCCTTCAGGAAACCATACTGTAGATAAGACATTTATCGGAATGGGGAATCAAATGGATTCTATACTATGTAAACAGTAGTTTAAGTTTCCCGATATGTGTGGTCTGGAGAAGATGTCAGAAGGGGTGATAGCATCATAGATTTAGTCCTAAAAGAATACACAGAAACCATCCAATTCAACTTTCTCATTCTACGAATAAAGAAAGGGAGGCCTGAGGTAGTTGACTCTCTGTTGTTAAGTTGCTGTTAGGCTGTTATGTGATAGGTTACTGTCCACAGTCACACATACAGTAAATATTAGGGGTGGGATTTGAACTCATCTCTTGTAACTCCAGAACCCATTCTTTTTACTGTACTGTACTTTTGAACTGTCATGCAAACTAGATTAAAATACCTCCCTTTCTTTGTGGGCCAGTTGAAGGGCCACCTCTTCCATGACAGCTTTTCCTGATTTCCCTAGCACAGTATGGTCTCTCCCTCCTCGTATTTCTCACAGCATTTCATCTGGATGGTTCCTTCAACATTATTCCATTCTGCCTAGCTGTCTAGTTACTTGTTCAAATGTCTAACTTAGCATGTATGAATGTCCCCATTAGACTGTAAGCTCTTTGAGGGAAAGTGTTGTGTATGATTGTATCCTAGCATAGCACTTTAAACATAGCTAGTGCTTAGTGTATGTATGTATGCATGTATGCATTTATATATGTATAGATGTACTAATATATAATTATGTAATTATATATGTATTATAGAGATAATATATATCTAATTATGTAATTAATCATGTAATGTTAATATGTGTAAGCTACAAATAATAGCTATATTAGTATATTAATAACTATTAATTATATGCAATTATTAATAACCTATATACATTGTTATATTAATATCATCAATTACAAAAATTAATAAAGACTATCATGTGTATATATATATGCATATATACATATACACACATAATTGTGTATGAAAACACTTCTATAGCACTTACTATGTGCCAAGCACTTTACAATTATTATCTCATTTGATCCTTACAACAAGGGAGGTAAGTGCTGTTATTATCCATATTTTACAGATGAGGAAAACTGAGGCAAGCAAGGGTCAAATAACTTACCTAAGGTCACAGAGCTAGTAAACATCTGTGTTGGATCTGAACTCAGATCTTCCTGACTCCAGGTCAATGTTCTATCCACAGGGCCACCTAGCTGAATTTTCTTGGATTAAAGCATTTTGCTTCATCACTGTCGAAGTTTCAGGGGAAATTATTTTATTTTTTATTCTTGACTCATTTGCCATAATGTAATAATCAGAAGGAGAAAAAAAACATTACATTTGTGTTTTTATGTAACTGATGCAGTTACTAGATGAAAGATTTGGGTTTGGAAAAGTGCTATAATTTCAACATACCTGGTTGAAAGATAAAAGGATTGTGGGTTCAGAATCTTAGAAGACATGTAAGTCCAATTTCCACATTTAACAGGTGTGACAACTAATACGCAGAGAATAAGCTGGTGCAGGATCACACAGGTAGTAAGTGACCCAACTTCTTGCCCATATCTAAATCCAGGAAGATCAAGGGTTTTGATATAGAGCCTATATCATGGCCCATATGACCCTATAACCATGGCCCAATGGAAAGAATACTGGATATGCCAACAGACAACCTAGAATCAGACTCTAACTCTGCCACTTATTCCCTCTGTGACCTGAAGCAAGTCACTTTGACTTTCTGGGTAAAGTGGGCCTCAGTTTCCTTATCTATAAAACAAGGGGTTGGAATAGAGCATCTCTGAGGTCTCCCCAGCCAATAATAGGCACATAAGCCTATAATCTTTAGGACCTAGAGAAATCTCATTGTATACATGAGAAAACACTCAGTTGACTAATTTTCTCAGTAAAATGCAATACCCTATTTTACTAAGGTCTGATTCTGTACTTGTGAGGTTTGTTTTTTTTTCCTTTTTTTGGAGATAACTGAAGCTTATCACTCCAAGTATCAAGCTTTGTTTCTACTATTGGTGGAAATCTTTCTAAAATATATTATATACTTGATAAGAGGATACAAAAAAATCATTTAGAATTTTTTGATGATGCAAAATTCTCATGAACATCCATTCTCTTTAACAAACAGCATTGTTATATGGCTGCTTTGTTGTTTTTTGTTGTTGTCTCTTTCACTTTCGTGTCAGCTGCAATTCTGCTGTCCTTGTGTCTATCTACACTAGTATGTGTTCCAAGAAAGAGAGCCTAGTTGGAAATTGTCACGGCTAGACCATGGAAGCAGGAAGCAGGCTTGGGGGTTCTCTGCACCCCATCCCCTGATGCCTACTTCATATTTGTTGCTTTTAATCTGTGCTCTGGTGAAACTGAAAACCCAACCAAGCTCCTTAAGACTTTGAATGAGAACCAAAGGACCTACACAGGTGCTAGGTCTTTGGAACAGTTATTTATAAAGACGGGACTGAGTGGTTGTGGCAACAAATTTTTTGCACTCACCTCCAGGTTCCTTTGGAACCCTTTTCCAGAGGGCCAAGCGTCCCAGAAATAAGACCTTCACAAAGGTATACTTTGCTGTTATCCAGGGAAGCAAACATCAGATGAACAAATAGTATTTAGTTATTACTTTTATTGTTATCATTATAATTATCAGTAAGATAACAGTGAGAAATATTCTTATTTTTGCATTCAGTGAAGCACAAATAGAAATATTTTTTCTATAGCTCTCTGTTCTGTTTTTATTCTTTTATGTTTGGAGCTTGGTGAACCATTGCATTGGGTAAAATAGGTTTTGTAATTGTCTTCAGGACAATCCTAACAGTAGACAGGAACTCAGGGATGATATGTATGTCTTTCTGTTCACACATGGATTTGATTTCTTCTGCTCAGTCTCTGTAGTTAAAAAGCTTTTCATTCTACATAGTTTGGAGGTCACAAGCATTTGCTATGGTAACATCTATTAAAAAAGTTGTTCTTAAATTTTTGTAGGTCAATATTGTCTCCGGGCAATTACGGATAGTAGTTTTATCTCTGGCTCTGGAGTCAGAGGACTTGGCTTCAAGTCCTAGTTGTTTAATGCCTTCAGAAACATTATATAACCTCCCTGGACCTCTGTTTCCTCTTCTCTAAAATGAAGTATGTGGACCGGGCGGCTTCCACAGTCCCCTCTTGGTCCTCTGACTTTATGGTTGCTGTCAAACTTATTTGTTCAATTTGTAAGGATCTTTTGAAATCTGTCTTTGTAGTATGGGGATCTGTCTATTAGTTAATTAAAAAGTCAGCTTCTGGTGTATAGCTATGGCCACTTAGTTGTATTTTTCTAGATAGTCAGTCAGTCTGTGGTATACAGTATATTGTAGTATGCAGTGATATATTAAACAACTTCTTCCTTTCTAAAATCTGTGTCTGTCCTTAAGTCCAAGCTCCAGAAGAATGGACTTTATTTTCTGACAGCAATTAAAAGATAAGATTTTGCTATGTTGACACCCTTAGTTTCTGTAAATAAATCACTTTGATACAGTCATTTGTTTAATTATTCTTTATCATATTGTTATTTGAGAATGTGAGGTCACCCACGGAGGCCATTTGGGTTCTGTTCTTGAATCTTCCTTTTTCATGTGTTTTATCTGGTAATAAAGCAATAATAGTTATGTTTGACAAGTCAAAGCATAGACATCTATTATAAACCTTTAATATTTTTTGTGGATGTGATGACTTTTTATAATAATAATAATAATTATTATTATTATTATTATTATTGAAACTTTTGCCTATAAGACCAGTGTTCATCTCACTACTCCATGGCATAGAGGCAAGATTGATTGTCTCCATCATAAGTCTTAGTCTTCCCTTAGTTCTTTACACTTGGATAATCTCTCCAAGATGAAAGGATTGTTGCTTTGGAGGGGAGATTTGGGGCTAACGGAGGGTGGGCTATGTTTGAGGTCCTAGAAATAAATTAGTTCAATTCCAAATGAAATTAAGATAATACTTTTAGAAGCAATGCCAAAAGTGGCCTTGTGAAGTAAAAAATAACAACTATCATTCTTAATTATTATAATTAACATTTTCATTATTATAATGTATCATGCACAGCAGAGATAAATTACCTGTGATTTCACTGATAGAGGGGGCTCTTGGTGAGGAAAGTCCCTTTGTAAATGAAGATTCACAACTGTTTTGCAACTTATGGTCTTAGAGAGATGATTGAGGTAGGCTAAGAGGATAAATGACTTATCTAGGATTACACAGCTAGTATATGTTAGAGACAGGATTTGAACTTGGTTCTTCTGATTCCCAAAATTGGCTCTCTATCCCTATGCCATATTGCCTCTCTTTATTATTATTGTTATCAATCAATTATTGTTATTGTTATCAGAGTACCACTATACTCTTAGAAGAATTGTTCATATTAGCCTTGTTAGATTTCTTCCTGTAGTAGTAGTAGTAGTAGTAGCAGTAGGAGGAGGAGGAGGAGGAGGAGGAGGAGGAAGAGGAAGAGAAAGAGTGATGGTAGTAGGAGTGGGAGCAGCAGCAGCAGCAACAGCAGCAGTAGCAGTACTGGTAATAGGAGTAGCACTGTTATTCCTTCTCCATCACGAGGATTAGGCGCAGTTCTCCTGAGATCTAGAAAATCCACATAAAATTTTTTGGCCCTCCATTCAAACCAGAGAAGAAGCTTGAATTATTGTGGTATTAAAAGTTAAAATATATTGTGATTATACAATACTATACATATATTTATGCATTTCTGAATTTCTAAACTTTTTTTCTGTATCATCTGCTGGCCTCTGAGTATCATCTCTGGCTTCAGCAAAACTCCCACAAAATTCCCATTTACTGTCTTATGCTGACCCATGATATATCAAAACCACAGTGGGGAAAGTTGTGATGTAGAAGGGATAACTGTAGTAGTGGTCGTGGTAGCAATAATAATGTTTCTATGATGCTTTATAATTATAAAAATACTACACATATTTTCTCATTTGATCCCCATGGTAACTCTGTGAAATATGTAGTAGAGTTTTCTTTTCCCTTTTACGAAGATAAGAAAACTAAGTCTCAGAAAAGGGAAGTAATTTGCCACAGTTGCAGAACCAAGTCATTTGGCTTTCAATCCAATGTTATTCCCCCTGGCCTGTCTTGCTTCAGGCTACCACATAGAAAATTTTCTGCATCTTTGTCTATTTCATCCAGTTAGGTACTAAAACATTTCAGATGATCTGAATTTAATGAAAGGTGGAAAGACACATTCATTTATATTGAGAAAAGGAAGTAGAACCATAAAAATATACTCAATAATGTAAATGAAAACACTACACACACAAAAAAAGGCAACTGAGCTCGTATTCATTGTAGCAAGCAGTCTTGGTCCAGGAAGAGATAATGATGAAATTGTACTTTCCTCTGATCAGTATAGAAGTGGGGGTCATAAAGTCCGGGGGTGTTACATATGAATTCAGGTGTGGTAGCTCTGTCAGTTTTACTTAAAAGTTCTTCTTCGTTAAAAAGGTAGGGAGAGATATTGGGAAATCATTATGAGGTTTTAGTAAAGACATTCATAAATCTTTTTTAATTGCATTTCCTTCCCATTGCTATGGTCATGTGGTAGCAGAGATAAATTACTTTACCTGTTTAGGCCATCACTCCTCTTGACTGGAGATTCTGAGTCTCATGTGTTTGTTTCAACACTGAAACATTGACATCTGCTTTCCATTTGAGAATTCATCGCTTTCCAAGCCTGGCATTGGACCCATCCTGTTGTATATACAGCTCTGAGTTCCTGCAAAGCTCACCACTGTATATTTCATCCAGATTGCTTCTCACTTCTCTCTGGAGATTTCATGGAAGTTAATTTTGGCACACAATTGGGTATAATTCTTGCTCAATTTCTCCAGTGTTAACTTGCAACTTGTAAAGTTTTTCCCAAAGCATGTTGCAAAAATTATTGGAAGAATACTGAAGATCCCTGGCTGATAGCCAGGCTGAGTCTGATAGGCCTTATTTCAAACAGAAATGACTCTTTTGAACTGCTGTTGCATGATAATATCTGGGAAAGCTGTTTTTCCTTTTTTGTTTTTTATTGGGTGTCTTGGAACTATGGGAAAGGTAGGCAGAAGGAACAGAATTTACCTGCAGCTTTTCTGTGATAATTATAATAGCTTACATATGTATTATAGACTTCGCAGTGTATGAGGGGCTTTCGTGTACATTATCTCACTTGGTCCTCAGAACCATCCAGTGAGGTTAGAATGGAAAGTATTCTATCCCTTCTGAAGGACGCAAGGTGTCACAGTCAATAGCAGGGCCAAGACTGGGACCTATAGCTTTTCACTCAAAATCCAATATTCTTTCCACTACTCCATGATGTATAGGCAAGATGCTTTCCTCCATTGTGACTTTTAGCTTTCCTTTAATTCTATATACTTTGAAAATCACTTCAAGATGAAAGGATCATTACCTACAAGGGGAAATTTGGGGCAAAAGGAGAGTGGGCTATATTTTCAGCTACTATAAATAAATTACTCAGTTCCAAATCAAATTAGTTCATTTGGAGGTGGTGCTAAGACCAAGCTCCTGGAGTCCAATGCTTCATTGTCTAGCTGCTGGAATCTAAAATTACAAAACAGGTAATCTAGAGTCTGTGCCCAACTTGACTCTGCATAATTTGGTTTAAAATGACATTGGATTTGTTTTCAGACCTATTCTTTGTTTCCTACTATGAAATTATGAACAGAACTATGGAATACATGCTTACTTATCATCTTGCCATCAAAACCCCATGAGGTTGTTTTTTTTTTTTTCCTCAGCTGGTTCTAAGGCTATTCAGTGATAGAATTGCTTCTTCTATCAAATATTAGTCTCACTGACCATATCAAGGATACAACATGCTATCTCTCAGGCATGGAATAAAGTTATTAATTGCAATAGATTGTCAAAAATTAATATATGAGAAAAAGGCACATATTTTTTTCTAACTTGTTATGATGTTGAGAAGAAAGAATAAAGAAAGAAAACAAGCATTTATTAACTTATCCTCACAATTACTCAGGGAGGTAGGTACTGTTGTTATTCCCTCTTTACAATTGAAGAAACTAAGGCAGATAGAGGCTAAGTGACTTACTCAAGGTCACACATCTAGTAAGTAAGTACTTAGTAGAAAATTGGTAACAAGCATCTAGAAAATACTTAGTAGTAAATGGTACCTTAAAAAAAAAAACAGAACTGGCCAAATGGAAAAACAGGTATAAAAGCTCATGGAAGAAAATCATTAAAAATAAGAATTGGACAAGTAGACACTAATGACTCCATGAAACATAAAGAAACAATAGAACAAAGTCGAAAGGATGAACAAACATAGAAAATGTTAAGTATAGCATCCCAAAGATTATATGATAGTTGTTGTTCAGTTGATTGGTCATGACTAACTCTTTGGGCTTCCATTTAGGATGTTCTTTGCAAAGATCCTGGAGTGGTTTGCCATTTCCTTCACCGGTGTATTAGGCAAACAGAGGTTAAGCAACTTGCCTAGGGTTACAAAGATAGTGTGTGACTGATACTCAATTTGAACTCAGATCTTCCTGACTCCTAGCCCAGCTTTCTATCCACTGAGCCACCAAGCTGCCTCCAAATGATAGCAGGCATGATAAACGCTGACTCTGGAGCCAGAAGTCCTGGTTTAAATCCTGCTTCTGACTTGTGTGACCATAAACAAATCACTTAACCTCTCGGAGTCTCACTTTCTCATATGGAAAATGAAGGTTTGGACTCAATGAGCTCTGAGGTCCCTTTCAGTTCTAGATGTGTGATCCTCTGATTTCATATGCATAGAAAGTCAACATGGTGTTATGGGAAAAACACTTCCTTAGAGTCAGAAGATTTTGGTTTAAATCCTTGGTCAGGCAGTTACTAAAGCTATATTAACTTGAATATGGTACCTTTACCCTCTGAGTTGCTATTTCCAAACCAGTACAATAAAGGTATCAGACTAGGTGATTTCTCCTTTTCAGTCTTCACCTTCTTTTAAATCCCATGCTTGCTACTGGCTGGGTTGACCATAGGTAAATCACTTAACCTATCCGAACCTCAATTTCCTCCTCTAGAAAAATGTTATGATAATACTTTTGCCCCCTGTCCATAGGCTTGTTGAGAAGAAAGTGTTTGTATACTGTAAAGCAGAGTCTAAACATGATTTATTATTCTTCTAAAAAGAAATCAAAGGATCATAGGTTTGAAGCTGGAAGGGACATTAGAGGTCTTTGAATCTAGTCTCCTCCTTTTATAGATGCAGAAAGTGAGGCCATGAGTGATGAAGTGACCTTTCTGAGGTTCGTTATTCTGAGTGTTAGGAATGCAGAGCAGTCATTTGAACCACTGACTCCCTACCCATTATAAATACTGTCCCACTACACCTCACAATGGTAGAACATGCCTTCTTTCTGACACTATGATGAATTATTTAGCACATTCATGAACTTGGTCTTTATGGATTGAAAGCCAGTCTTTTTTGTTTCATGCCTTTTAAAAAATCTTCAGTTTGTGAATTATCAGAGGTTATATTCTTAATGTTATATGTCTAAATTGCTCCTTGTGCATGGGATGGAATAACCTGAATTTAGGTCCTAAAATCCCATGCAACATTTCAGATATTTATGTATCAACTGAGTATGCTTCATTCAGCATCAGGCAAGAATCATCTTAGTTCTATTTCCACTTTGTTCCATTGGTGTTAGATTTCTTCTTTTGTTAGATTCTGAGACAGCGTGGCATAGTGGGTAGGACTTGGCATCTGGAAACCTGGATTCCAGTCCTGTGTCTGATTCTGACTGACTTCTTACTGACCCTGGGCAAGTCATCAGACCTTTTCCAGTCTTAATTTCCTCCGCTGTAAAATGGAGGCAATACTGCCTGCAGTACTTTGTAGGGTTATTGTGAGTTTGCATTTAAATAATCTGTGTGAGTTGCTTAGCAAACCTTAAAGAGTAACAAATGCTTAAAAAGAAGAGAAAAGCATGAAGGTTGACACTTATTTATAGAAAATGTCACTGCTTGCCTTCTTAAAATGTGCATGGAGCAGGGGAGAAATTTTTGAGAGAAGGGAAAATACACAAGTAAATGTGTTATTTTAGAAGAAAAAGTGGATGTAGTATGAACATGTTGGCATGGAATGGTGGTGTTTCTATTTCTGTCAAAAAATAATGTTTTGCAGAGAGATTGTTAGGAAAGCTATCCTGGTTATCACTAGCGGACAAATAAATGTCCGTTCACAAATGTGGAAGCAATAAGATAGATGTGTTGTGCATATAAAAAATAAATTAAACATTAGGCATGGAATAAATACTGAATGCCTTTCTGCATGATGCAACTTGAGTTGTGGCCTCTGACACCTGAAACTCTTAAATGAGAGACCCTCTATTGTTTAATGGAATCAGATAACTCGAGTTAGTTTGCTGAGTGCATTGCTGCTGAAATTTGATTTGAGAACGTTTCTTAGACTTTGAAGAGTAGTTTATATGTTATTGGGCCAAGTCCTGAAAAATGATTGATTTGAACAAAGGTCACTGAGTTCTGATTCCAGAGTTTAATGTTTTTGGTGTGGGGTTATTTTTGGCCTCGAAATTACATGAAAAGCAAGAACTATGTGAAGTATAGAGAAAAGGAAAAAAAAAAGAAAAAAAATAAATTCTCTGCCAGAATTAGTGGTTCAAAATTTCATTAGGAAGGAGATGCAGGAAGTTTCATGATTCTTCTTAAGTACTAACTAGAAGTCAGTGCAGGCTCTATTATTTAAAGCAGACAACTCTTTAATATTCAGAAACTGACTTTAGTTTTTAGCTTTATTCATGAACCTGAAGACATCTTGCTAGAATAGAAAGACCACTAGATTTTAAATCAGGTTACCTGGGTTCTAATTCTGACTTGAACAATGACTACTATGAAGTGATCAGGGCTGTCCTCCAGAGATCCAAAATTTAGAGAGTATTGACAACCCCAGAGATCCTTCTGAAGACTGGGAACCAGATCTCATCACCTTCTTATCAGTGGTGAGTAGCTGGAATAGAAGGTTCTGGGAGCTGCCTCTCAAGTGGCCATTCTCACACACCTTAGGTGACCTATTCTTTGACCCAACTTCATGATTCATCACCTCATGATTCATGCCATTTACCAGGGGAATGTAAATTTCTCCTTTTGACCCTGATCCTCACTTTTTCTACTTACTATGAGTGTGGCCCTACGCAAGCATTTAATCCCCATCTCAGCATCCTTATTTGTAAAAAACAAGTCAGATTAGGTGACCTTCTATGTTCCTTTGAGCCCCACATCATCTGTTGCTATGGTTTTCTTTACTCTCTTGCATCTAGAAAAGTGACGTGAAGCCTTTGGTGTGGGCTGGTGTGGACATGAGAAGATCAGCTCCACAGAGACACAGTTGCCAGAGTAATTCAAACCTCAAAATCTTATTGACCTTAATTCCTTGAACAAGTTAGACCTAGCCTCTGTGAAAGCCCTTTCATTGTATTCTCTTTAGTTATTACTCTATTTGAGTAGTATTACATGTGTTTGGGGGGAATGGGGTGTGCAGACACACATTATGTTTATATGTTAGATGTTATTATAAAGGGAATTGTTTTTGTAGGAATTTCAAAATCACCCAAGTGCCCACTCTTCCCCAGCCTCATATGGCTTATGGGGACATGTGATGAGGGGGATAAAAAGAAGCATGAGAGAGATTGCCACTGGGAATGTTGAATGGATCAAGAGGGTGATGAAGATAAAGGGGCATTGAGATTTAGCTGCCATTGACATTGAGTCTTTCCTTTCTCCTTCCCTCAGTGAATGAACTTGATATTGTGGGAAAGTGTATATGACAACTACAAACGTCCTTCTTTCCCTTCCTCTTTGCAGACTATTGGCTGTGACGACTACCTAGGCTCTGACAAGGTCGTAGATAAATGCGGTATCTGTGGAGGAGACAACACAGGCTGTCAGATTGTGTCAGGAGTGTTTAAGCACACCCTTACCAGCCTGGGCTATCACCGTGTTGTTGAAATCCCACAAGGAGCCACAAAAATTAACATTACTGAGATGTACAAAAGCAACAATTACTTGGGTAAGTTTATTCACTTTTTTTTTCCCTCCAGGGGAAATGATCTATTATCTAATGGTGTACCCATCCCAGAAGTACAAGAGGTATATAGCAACATTCAAAGGTGGCATCAGAACACAATCTGTCTCAAATTCAGATGGATACTTTTGTCTCTCTGGACAAAAAGCAGTAACTCAAGAGCTACAACTTAGCATTTCCATCCTAAATCCTCCCCTTAAAATTATACATTTGGATGGATGATGTTAAAAAAAGAAAGAAAGAAAGAAAAAGACCCATGTAGCAAGCATATGTGAAACATCTATATATTTAAACCAGCCCTCCTTTGTTTTGAGAGACATAGTTAAGGAAATGAATATCTGCATAAATCATTTCCCCACCCTGAGTAAGTAAGGAGGCTGAATAACTAAGGAAACTTCTAGTCTGATGTTTTGGGATTTGGGGGAGAACAGCTAATGATCTTTTCCTTCATTTCCTTGGGTTCTGGAAGATGGATTGATTTTTTTTTCTTATTATTTCTGCTTTGGCTGCCTATGACATCAAGTCTTTGGGTAGAAGTCAACAAAACCACTGTAGAACAGGTTTGGGAAATACCTCAAATGTTGAGAGTATATGCTCACAAAATTACCTACAGATGAGATCCTTGCCTAATACTTCAGGGCACATGGACCAAAAAGTTTGAATGCAAACAAAGCAAACCAACCTATAATGGAAAGTATTTAGGTTGATTAACTATGTATGGCGATTTATACATAAATTATGAAATGCAGCAACTCTCAAGAAATGTTGTACAACTACTGACAGTCCTTACACATAGCCTCATTGTGGTCATCACCCATCTCCTTTTCTTCCTTCCTTCCTTCCTTCCTTCCTTCCTTCCTTCCTTTCTCTCTCTCTCTCTCTCTCTCTCTCTCTCTCTCTCTCTCTCTCTCTCTCTCTCTCTCTCTCTCTCTGTTTCTTTATTTTTTTCTTTCTACTGGCTCATTTATTCATCCTCTCATCCTAGATTCTAATGCAATCAAGGAGTATATTCTAAATTTCATGAATAAAATTGTAACATTTTCCTAATTAATCACTTAGCTTTGCACCACCATACAGTATATTTCATATTATTTAAAAGTACTTATCTGAAGCGAGGCATGATGGAAAGAGCAGTAGTTAGAAATCAGAAGATTTGCCAAACTCTGTGTGAAGTCCTAAATATAAAAGTGTAAAAATAAGACAGCCCTGTCCTCAAGAAAGTTAAATTCTAATAGAGTGAAACAAAATATGTAGGGAATAGTGGCCAAGGGAAGGTATTTTATTCTGGGAAACCAGATGGATGACAAATAAAAGAAGTAAGGCATTAAATTGACATGTCCATTTTCAAAAGCAATGCTAGTTTTGTTTTCATGATTGGTAAAGCAAAAGTTAGACCTGAGGTGGGAGAGGGAGGGAGTATGTAGAGTACTCTTCATTTTCCATGAATGGTTCTGCTTGGTTTCAATTTCACAAACATCATTCCTCCCCCATAACATGCCCATCACCTAAAATCTCATTGTCATGCAGATTGACTCAGTTTTTAATGTTCAATACTTTCTCGCATCCTCGTTTACTTCTCTCCTCTTAAGGGAGGGAGAAGCAATAATTTTTTTCCCAAAGCCTTTCTTTACAGATGGCTTAAATTTTCCCAGGTAACTCTCCATTTCCCATCAGCAGCTCTGACTGACTTTGATTCTTCAAATATCATGAACAGGTAACCCATGATATCTTCCCCCACCTCGACTTTTCAGTTTCCTTTTGCATATTGTCTTTACCCATTAGACTGTAAATTCTTTGAGGGCAAGGACTGTCTTTCTATTTCTTATTTTTATCCCCAGATCGTAGCACAATGCTAATAGTAGATGCTTAATAGAGGTTTGTCAGCTGACTTACACAATGTGTATGGAAGTAGTCTAGGAGTAGGTAAATGATCATGGTTAGTGTGAATTCAGTGAGATAGAATGTGGTCTCACCAATCAGGATAGTTTGGCCACAGAGTGGGGATTCCATAGCTCTTTCCTGTGAACACAATCTCTTCCTTCAGAGAAGGCTAACATAACTGCTTTGGCAACTTAGAAAATGGCCAGTTTGACTCTGATACCCCCTAGTTATATGACTGAGCAAATCTTTACCCCTTAGTGTCCCTATCTATTAGCTCAGGGAGTTGGAGCAGCTAGGTGGCACAGTGGACAGAGCACTGGTTTTGGAATCATGAAAACATCTTCCTGAGTTCAAATCCAGCCTTAGACACTTATTAGCTCTGTGACTCTGATCAAATCACTTAACCCTGTTTGCCTCAGTTTCCTCTACTGTAAAATGAACTGGAGAAGAGAATGGCAAACCACTCCAGTATCTCTGCCAAGGAAACCACAAAATGGGGTCATGGACATGACTGAAATGACTGAACAATGATAAAAACAAATCTAACATACCTTCCAACTCCAATATTCTGTGATTTTTGTGATCAAAATGCTCATGTAGTCTTTGATCCCACTGAGTCTCTCAGTGAGACCTCCAAAAGCTCAGCTGACACCCAAAGGAAACGGAGGTTCAGAAACAACATCAGAATCAGAAATGCTGCTTTTCTAGATGTCAGGGACCCATCAATATTTAATCCCAAGCCATGTTCTGTAGGCTTTGAGTGACAGTATCAATAGAGCACTAAACTTGAAGTTGGAAAGATCTAGGTTCAAATCCTGCCACTGACATTCACTATTCATGACCTTGGGCAAGTCACTTAACAGCTCTGTGCTTCACTTTCACTTTCACCTGTAAAATGATGGGGTTGCACTAGATAACCTCTAAGGTCTCTCCTGACTGACTCTGTGATCCACACCATATAAACATGGAGCTGGAGAAGATCTCCTCCTTTTCTCATACCAAGGGTTGGAAACCCTACCATGTACACATGGTGAACAAATGGTCAAATTAAAATGGTGGGTTCAATTTATTAGGGCTAACTTTCAGGCCACCAATTTAGTCTTTAGTCTATTTTTCCTGTTTTGAATGTGATAACTGATGAAAGAAAGTGGTTTTTCCATGTTTTTTTAATCCCTTCTTCTCTCAGCCCCCAAAATATGTGTAATGATAAGTGATCAAATATTTATAAACATCCTGTCTCCTGAGGTGGAAAATAAATGGAGTGTAATTGTGGACAAAAATTCCACCAAATTATGCAATCTCTTGGTAGCTTTCTGTAGTTTTTTTTTTTTTTTGGTAACATTTCCTTGGCAAGAAAGATTTGTTCTGCCCTTTTACCAACTTCCAGGATCGTTGTTTGAAGCCAGAATTAATATTATGAGGTATCCATCTGGAGTGACCATTATTACATGGTTTGTCCCAAATGAAACAATGTTCCTGCCTCCTCTACCACCACTTTAAATTATTGTTTTGTTTTGTCTTTCCTACATATGTCTCTGTAGGACTGTTGCTACTTTTTCCTGAGTCTTGAAATTTTAGTGAGGGAAATGCTTAGTCCAACTGCCATTTATCAGTCTCAAGGGATTTAGCTTTAATACTATAAAGTCTCATGGATTTCAGTGTCATCACACATATTACTGTACTTAGAAAGCTAATTTTGTCCCTTGGTCATTCCCACTATGGAGAAATGATCAGGAAGCCAAGACCAAGTGGACTCTCTCCTCCTGCTACTCCCAAGGAAGGATTTCCATTATATTCTAAGGGTCTTAAAAAGTCTACTGACAACTTTCTTGGCCTCCTGGGAGTCCAGCCCAATCAGCTTTGTGTCTACAAGGCTGGCATAGACCTCTAAGAGTTACTCCAGGCTGAGATCTGGCTTCATTGATTTCCAAGTGTTAAAGGTAGTGTATCATTTTCCTGGATATTATATGAGTGTATTATAAATGTTTCTTTCTCTTTCTGATGGCCTGCTAGACAGCTCAGTCTTGGCTCCTGAAGTAAACTAACACTTTTTTTTTTTTTACTATGGGGAAACAGTATGATGCAACAGAAAAACCTGGATATTTAATCAGAGAACTGTATTCGAATTATCCAGGTCCACATTAGCAAGTCAGTTTCCTTCCTCTGGGTCTCAGTTTCCACAAAATTAAATGAAATTTTCATTCTACTTCTAAATCTATTATCTTTTCTAAATACAATGATATGAGAGGTCTGGACTAGAAAATCTTTAAGGGCTAGCTTGAAATCTGATGACCAGAAACTACTGAGATGTTTACAAAGTCAGTGAAAACCTGGTATAAGTGAAGGAGGAGCAAGGATTGCTCAGGTCTGTGGGAACTTTTTGGTTTGATTATGCATATTTGTTACAAGGTTTTTGTTTTTCTTTGTTGTTGTTTTTTCCTCAGTGGGGCTGGAATATGGGTAGAGGGAGAGAAAATGAATACTTATTAATTTTTTAAGATTAAAATCATGCCAAAAAACCCCCAACAACCCAAGACATTCAAGTTCTCTAGGCCTCAGTTTCCAGATGTAAAATTAGGAGGAGTGGACTGGATTACCTTTAAAGGGAGTCCCCTCCACCTCCAAACCTATGATCCTGTGATTGACAATCTGGTTCAGCCAGCTAGAAATGTCGGGGAAAATACAATATTTTTACAGTAATTTTGCTAGAAGATTGGTTAGCTGTTTGCATCCATAGGTAAAATAACCCTTGCTGTAGTGAAAATTTATCTGAAAAACAATTGCTAGCACATCTTTCTGCCTGTTAAAATGTTCCTCCTCAGAAATGAAGTTGAACCAAACCCAATGACCTTCCAATAGTATTACTGGCTGTCTTTTTCCCTTAGGCAGATTTAGTAACATTGCAACAATTGTATTTGACAGGGAGGATTGGATTTAAATCAAACACAATTTAAGCCAGTAGTCAGGAGAGCTTGGTTTAATCATTTTTGTCCCCTATAAAATGTTCATTCTTGCTCCTTTTTATTTGCCTTTCTTCATGCCTCAGGTCGAGGTACATTTTATTTTTGTGAAGTGTAGACGTGATCTCTTTTAGAACAGTAATTTATTTTGATTAAAGTGGGAAAGGAGATTTTTGAAAGCTGAACAATAATTTGCTTATTTTAGTTATCAGTGCTAATGGAGTCAGATTATCTCTGGAGAAGCAGCATGGTATAATGCAGTAACACACAGGAGTTTTCTTTTTGCCCAGGGCTAAATATCAATCTTTACAGTTGGGAAATCACAAGTGAACTAGGCAATTCACATGCATACATGTGATTGTATTCAACTTAGAACTAGGAGTTCCATGTAGTTCATAGGATACTTTTTCTAGTTTGTTCCAGCATATGCTTTGAGAGCTGCTGTTAGAACGGATAGATCACTGGACTCTTAATTAGAAATATGGGTTCAAGTTATGCTTTTGCCCCATACTGACTTTGACTAATTAAAAAAGGCATGTAACTTTGCAGTGCCTTCTGGCAACTTTCTAAAACTATAAATTAAAGGACAGGAGTTATCTTTTACCAGGAGTGTTCTACTCCAATGTAGTTCAATTAAATTCCTACTGAATGCTAAGCATGTGTTATGTTCTAGGGAGTCAAAGATGACAAATTGAAACAGCCCCTGCCTTCAGGAAACTTACAGGTTTGGACTTCCCCCAATTTGCTCCCCATTCCCCACTCCTCCCAAACCCCTCACCAATAACCATTTATCAAATCATTACCAACAAGAGAAAAATGAACCAGATATTTGTGAAGTCAGTAGGAAGATAGCCATTCTTGAAATTAAAAGATGCATTTGAAAGTAGTATATCTTTGTCATTCTGTTTTGCACGCTTGGATACCTATTTTATTCAGGTAGATAGACTTTATCAGAATAAGTTAGCATACCAGTTATCAGTCGCAGAGTGACCTCAATATTACAATAACCAGCCCTGCTGTGAACCAGCAAGTTACCAGGAAGGAACTACAGCGTGTCCTAAAGTCTGGCTACATAGGAAATCTGTTTAATTATGCATATTTTCAAGAAATGAAATGAATAAAATTTTCAGCAACATTTTATTTAATTAGCATAAATGAGATTTCACAGGAAGACATAGGAAATCTCATTAATTAAATTAAGTTAATTAAATAAATATTTTATTAAATTTTATTTTAGTAAATAATTAATGAACATTAAATTAATAATACAATATTATTATATATTGTATTGCAATATATAATTATGCAATATAATAAATAAACTTAATAAATAATAAATAAATTAAATTAAGGTAATCTCATTAATATGGAAAACAGTCCCCAGTAGCTAATAAAAGCTTTTATTCCGTATGAAATTGTCATGGCCAAAATTTATGCTAATTAAATAAAATGTTGAAAATTTCCTTCATTTCATTTCTTGAAAATGTGCATAATGAGACTCCCTAAATGTCCAGACTTTAGGGACACCCTATATACTAAGACTAAACGCATATTCAAAGATTGCCTGTCTGAGGTCTTGAGGCAAACACAAAAACTCAGAAGTCACTTTTTGACCCAGATCTGATAATTACAGTTATCAGCAGCTACTGAGCAGGGGAAAGGAACCCACTGAAGCAGAGAAGCCTATCAGAAGTACAATAGAATCTTTATCTAAGAGGCTCAGGTTGAGTTACTAAGTTAAATGTAACCCATTCTACCTGTCATTCCTTTGATGTGTGTGTCACTTAAGAGATGCATTTACAAAGAAAGTATTTCAGCCTACTTCCTTGTAGGCATTACACCTACAATTAAGAGGATGGTGCCTGTCTTTAGCCTCATAGACCAAATGACCCAGACATAGATAGTGAATCAAAGATCAAGTAGCCCAGGAATTTCAGTACTGGGTTTCTGCTTTTCCAATTTAAGTAGTTACCAGGCCCAGCCTAACTTAGCTTTTGAGATCAGGTGCAATTGAGTATATTTAAATTGATAGTGATACATCATGTTTGCTTTTTCCATAAAAATATCTTTAATAAAATGATAAGCAGAGATTTTAGTTAATATCTAATTACAGTTCTTTGACAAAAGGGTACACAATTTAGAGTGTGATTTAAGAAAATAAAAACCCTCAAGTACTGTTAGGTATCTGTCATATTCAACTTCAACTTTTAGAAATCACTACTTAATTCCAACCTAACTTTGCCTAACAAAGATTTTTTAAAAATACTCAATTTGCCCTAAATCTTTAACTGAGATTTGGAAGCCTTTTTAGTATTATATATGACTCCAGCTCTGTAATTTTGGTGGACTTCAGATCATTGTTGGCATCAAAAGCACTTAACCACTGGCTTTTAAAATTTCACTGAGAAGTCATTAATTTTCCCTTTGAACACTTCCCATTTAGTCTTGACCTTGTTTATCATTGCTTCTTTCTCATTTTCTTTGCACAGAAAGAATTGTTGTTGTGTTTCTGGCAGTTTTTCACGTAGCACCATTTCAGTTAGAAGAGAGGTTACAACATGCATGATCAGTATCTCCCTTGTCTGTAATAGCCTTTTTCTAGCCCAGAGATTTTTACTCTAGAATATGCTATTCTTCCTAATTCTTTGCCCTTTGAAGTCGGTGTTTATATATAAAAGTTAATTTGCATCAAATTTCTTAAAATTACCTGTTAATTACCTTAACTGGCTTTCAGCAGTTTCAGAATCTGGTTTTAGCCAGACTTGTTGTAAAAGAGCTATTTCTTTTTCCTTTTTTTCTCTTCCAAGATGTATATGTAAAACACAGTTAAGCTTAATGCTTATCAAAAAAATTTACATTATCACAGCTTCTGTCAGAGTCACATTCTGAGTCCTTAGGGAACTAATCAAATCCCATCAGGTCAAAAGGAAAAGTCTAGAGGACTTATCTGCTAAGTCATAGGGAGGTTGCCATCTGCCATTTTCCTTGCATTCTTACAGCTACTGGTTATTGTAGTTGTCTCTTCTCCTGTTCTTTCCCCAGGCCTTTACTTGTTAGGTTGTGAATATGGTTGTAAGAATACAGTGGAAGTTTTAATAAAAAATAGTGCAAATGTCAGCTTGTGGGATGCCTTTGTTATGGAAGAACTATTGATAATCTAGGCATTCTAAGTTTAATGAAGACTGCAGTTGGAAATGCAAACTAAGGTAAACAGAAATTTCATTATACTGAGTCTAGAGACACCAGGAGTATCTCTAAAAAGAACACATTTATTTTCATTTCCTCGATACAAGAGGTCAAGGGAAGGTGTGCTCCCTGGTAAAGGGATGGGAGCATGCTAATAGATGCTTAACAAAATCACATTATATCATTCCAGCTAGGGGTATCTTTCCAATATTCAAGGTCTATCATGTTAGTCATTTCCTTCTAGTCTCAGTTAAAGTATCATCCCCAGACAAAATATCTTTTTTTATTTTATTTTTTGCTTTTTGGAGGGGCAATTGGGGTTAAGTGACTTGCCCAAGGTCACACGGGTAGTAAGTGTTAAGTGTCTGAGGTCAGATTTGAACTCAGGTCCTTCTGACTCCAGGGTCGGTGCTCTATTCACTGTACCACCTAGCCACCCCACAAGACAAAATATCTTACCTTAAGCCTGAGTTGTTTTTCAGTTGTATCCCACACTTTATGACCACATTTGGGGTTTTCTTGGAAAAAATACTGGAATGGCTTGCCATTTCCTTCTCCAGCTCATTGTAAAGATGTGGAAATTGAGGCAAAGAGAGTTAAGTGACTTGAGGAAAGTCAACAGCTAGTAAGTGCTGAGGCCAGATTTGAATTAAGGAAGATGTTTTCAGGACTTCAGGCCCTCTAGCCACTGGGGTACCCTAAGGCACTTAGCTTTAACAATGGCATGTTCTTCTCTCTATAGAGCTAAAAGTTTATTATCTCCTTAGAAACGTCTACCTCATATTTAGAAGGCGTCAATCCATCTAGAGTCTACTTAAAGAGGTATTAATCTCTTGACTAGGTTAACACTTTGTTCATAAGATTAACATGGATTTGGCCCTCCTAACATTGCTTTTCTCTCCGTGAAGTCAGGATGAACTGAGTTCAAATCCTGCTTAGACCCTTAGATGTGCGACTATGGATGGGCAAGTCACTTTATATTGTCTTGGCTTCATCTCTAAGATGAAGGAATTGGATTCTTTGGCTTCTAAGGTTTTATCTAATTCTAAGTCTAAGACTTTATGATTTGGTGCCTTTGTGACCTTGGGCAAACCAAAAAACCTTGCTCGGCTATAGTTTTCAAATCTGTAAAATGAAGGAGTTGCATTAGATGGCATCTATGGCTTCTTTGAACTCCAAGTCATTGATCCTATTGGTTTCAATTACACTGCATGCAATTTGTGGGTCTTATCCCCTTCCTAATTATCCCAGAGAACAAGGATAGACATGCAAGGACTTAACTCAAATGCAGTTTTGCAAAGATCTCATGTTAAAAAGCTTGCCCAATATTTTTTCATTTTCCCAATAAGTAATAAACATTTTTGATATCTAACCTTGTGCTTTCTACTTATAGAAATTGTAGTTTCTTTCCATTTTAATCTGAGTTCATCTTGGTTTATCCTGCTTAAAAAATACAGAAGCAATTGAAGTTTTAATTAAAATCAGGATTGCTTTAATAGGTAGTTTCCAATTTAAGAACGGCATCTAGCATCTGAGACTTCTAATCAAACTGTATTTTTTAAACTGCTGTAATTTCTTATGGAGTTCTCAGTCTTCTTGTGTTCTAGCTTTATGTGGGAGAATCAATCAATTAATCAGAAAATTAACAAGTGGTTGTGTACTGAAAGGCTATGAGGGACACAAAGTCATACAAAATGTCATTCTAGCTTTCATGGAAATTAAAATCCTATTTAAGGAGACAGTATTAATATGCATGAAATAATGATACATGACATAAGAGAGTATATTCAGGCTAAACAAAACAAAACACTGTAGTAGTCTAGAGGATGGAAACAGTGTATATTCAAGTAGTCTGGTAAGGGTTCATGGAGCTGATATGTAAAGACTCGGGATTTGGACAAGCAAAGGGGTAATGGGAGTATATACCTTGTAGGAGGAATACTGTGACTAAAGGCAAAAAGTGGAAATCAGCTTGATTTGGGCATAGAAATGTGACAAGGCTGGCCTGACTAGAGTTTAGTTGGGGCACTGGGGAGCAGTGGAAAATAGCATTGGGTATATAATGGGTCTAGATAATGGATTGCCTTGAAAGCCAGGAAAGGGAATGTTGACTTGATGGGATAATTGAAAAGTGAGTCATTGAAGATATTTGAGAAAAGAGTGACTGGGAGGAAAGCAGTGTTTATGGAAGATTAGTCTGATAGCAGTATAGAATGGAGTGTAGAAAGACTTGAATCAAAGAGAGAAAGTAGGACTCTGCTGTAATTCAGCAATTCAATACAAGAATTTACTAAGAACTACTATGAACTGAACAAGGCACAATGTCACAATCTTTGTCCTCAAGGAACACACTCTCTATTAAGAAAGATAAGATATAAGTAAATCAACATAATGTAAGATATAATAATAAAAATATAAGGAAAGATCAAATAGAAATATGAGGTACCTGGAGTTCCATAATCTCCTCTAGGCTGGATTTCATTAAAAGTTGATTAAGGTTGAATAGAATCTTAGCTGTGGACAAATAGAGGAAGGAAAATATATGAAGAATTTTTCAAAAGAAGAATTTAATGTAGGAGATTTGGTAAACATGCAACAGGGAGAGAAAAGGATGAGTCAGAGGTGAATTCAAGTCTTCTAGCCTGGAAGCATAGTGATTACATTGACAAAGAAAAGGAAATTGAGAGGGTAAATTTTATTCAGAAGGGAAGTTGATGAATTCTTTTCAGACATGTTGGAATTTAGGTACCAAGGTATACAATTTAGGCTGTTTAATAGAAAATGTGAACTGGGTGTTGCCTAGAAACTTTTCATTTTGTTCTAAAGGTCTTGGTGCAAGAATTCCTCTATCAAGAAATTATTCTGTTATTCTGCCCTTGCCACTCAACTATGACAGCTTGAGTAACTGCAGTTCCTGTTGTGACCTATGACCTCATTGACACTCCCTCACCCCTTTTGTATTCCTCTTCTTCTGTGTTCTCATGTCTGGTAGATAACTTAAGCAATCACCATGAAATGTGTGTAGGAATATTAGACCAGAGATTTAAGGATTATCATCAAAGTAATGAGTGTCAAATCCACAAGAATTGAGAGAGTATAGAGACAGAAGAGTAAAGCAAATTATTGAGAACTATAATGCACATAGTTAGGAGAAAGAAGAGAACATATCAAAAGAAAAATAGAAGATATAATTGAAGATACCAGAGAACCAAGGATGGTACAGTGTTTTAGAAGCTAATGGTGACCAGAATTTCTATTAGGAAGAAGTAAAAATTGTGTTATTTAGCAAAATTGTCAAAGAAAATGCCTATTTGTTGGAGGCAGGGGAGGACAGGTGACAGAATATGGGAGATTATATTTTACTTTAGAATGTGCAAAGTGAGGCTATGGGCAAATGAGAGAAAGCATGGCATATAATTAGAGAGTCATCATTAGGGTTAGGAAGGTCTAGGTTCAAGTCCTGTCTCTGACACATTTGTATAAGTTTTTGAACCATGGTCAAGTCATTTAACTTTTCAGTGACTCCAGGTAATTCTCCAAGATGCTAAACAAGTTGCTAATTTTCATTGGTAGAGGGAGTTTCAACACTGAGGATTTGCCACCCTGGTCCAGACAAGCTTGGGCATATGATATATAGCACTCAGTTCCAATTATTTTGTGGTTATTCTTTCTATTTACATTTCTGTAGCGATTTTATATATTGCTTTCCTGCTTCTGCTTGCTTCACATTATAACAGTTCTTAAATAATTCTTCCCATGCTTCTCTGTAATCATATTAATTTTATTTATAGCACAGTGATAATCCATGACATTTATGTAACACACTTTGTTTAGTGATTTTCCCATTTGATGTTTCAATTTTGTTTCTAGTTCATTGCTGCTACTACTATTACAAAAAAAAAAGACTGCTATAAATATTTTGGCATATGAGGGACCTTTGTTTTTATCATTGAACTCTGTGGGGTATATATTTAGCAATGATATCTTTAGGTTTTTAGAGGGTGTGGGTGTTTTTATCCTGTATCTAAATTCTAAAATACTTTCTAGCATGTTCTAATGGTAATGTAAATGGGAAGATCTTTCCCATCCATTAATAGGCCCATGTGACCTGCTTAAGTCACATGAAGTCTAAGACACATGAATTTGAATTAAATAAAGTCTGTTGTGGGAGGAGCTTGCTGAATGGGTGGAGCAGGAAGGGTAGAGGAGTGCTGAGAGGAAATTGATCAGAACAGTTGGAGCTAAGGGAGAGAGAAAGCAGGCAATGAGCTGTGAGTGTTCATTTGTGGGAAGGCCCTAGCAGTGGGAAGGCTTGGGGATGGTGATGCCCCCTGCATTGTTATTGTATATAGATTCCATTGTTACTATGAGGGATTTGGCTTTCTGGTATTTGAATAAATGTTTTGTTTCTGCCTTCCATTTGGAGAGTCTTTTTTATTTTGCAATTCAGAATTATGCCGGCATATTTGTAGCCACTGTAGATGCTGTGAATATGGTATTGGTGCTACAAATGGTTGGACCAATTTACATTTTTCCCAATGTGCCTCTCTTTTCCATAGCCCTTCCAAAAATTATTCCAATCTTTGCCAATACGCTTCATGAAGTAAAACCTCAGGATTGTTTGATTTACATTTGCATTTCTCATATTAATGATTTGGAACAATGTTTCATGTAGTTCTTCTTAGTTTTCAGAACTCTTTTTTTTCATGTCTTTAACTTTTGGAAAATGGCTTTTAGTCTTATATATTTTTGATAGTTTCCCATAATATCTTAATAGCATACTCTTAGAGATACTTGATATAAAGATTATTTCCCCATAATTTCTCTTCTTGTCCTAATTGTCATTCATTTAAAACTTTTCAGTTCAGATCATCTAAATGACCTGTTTTATTGTTTGTAAAAGTAAAGTCTAGATTTTAGTTTGCTTTTTTTGGTTAAGAATTTACCTTCTAGCCATAGCTATGAAAGATACCAGATCAGATTCTCTTCTAATTTTTTTTAATAGCATGAACATTAAAGTTCAGATCATGTACCCATTTTTTATTTTGTTGTAATATATGGGGTAAACCTAAGTTCTACTAAACTGCCTAATTTTTGCTTTTTATTTTTCTCCAATTCTTGTCAAATAAGGATTTCTTCCTGTGATAATGTATGTTCTTAGGTTTATAAAACACTGGGTGATTGGATATACTTCTTTCTGATTCTTTCCTTTGTAATGGGTTCTTTTGATCTATTTTTTCTGTTTGTTTTTTTAACTAATACCACAGAGTTTCCATGATTGCTGCTTTAGAGTATAATCTGAGGCATAGAAGGCCTACATTGTATATTCAAGACCTACTTTCATTCATTGTTTCTCCTGAGATTCTAGTCCCTCCAGATGATGTTTTTATTATTTTGCCTATCTCTATAAAGTATTACCCAGTACACTGATTGCTGTATAACCAAATCTGTAAACTAAGTCAGGTAATATCATTTTATCATTTTGGCCCAGCCCCCCAAGTACTTAGATATCACTCCAGTCATTTATGACTTTGCTTTTTCCTTTAAGGAACCTTTTGTAATGACATAAGTAGTGAAAACTGAATGTGCCTTGGTTATTTTAACATTACATGAGAATCTATTCTTCTATATACCTATGATTTAATCAATCTAGGTATTCCCTCCATGGACATAGATTGCTACCCCTCCACTCCTTAGCAGAGTGATATTGATGAATTGACATGGCCAGCCTTGTTTATGAGCCTGCCTGAATTTAGCTAGGTTGGTCCTCAGACCATACTTGGGTTTTTCTTGACAGATCCCATAGCTGAAGGATTTTCAAATTAGTACAACTTGCCAGTTTTTGTTCCACCACAATGAACCCCAGGCTTTCTTCATGTCTCAATGAGACATTAGAGTATGACTTGAGTAAAGAAGTAATGCTGATAACAACCATCACAACAATGTCTTTATCACTTTAGAGGTAGTTAGGTGGTACAGGGGATAGAGCACAGGGCCTGGAGTCAGGGAAACATGAATTCAAATATGGCCTCAGACTTTTACTTGCTGTGTGACCCTGGACAAACAAGTCACTTAATTTCTGTTTTCCTTCAGTTTCCTTCTTTGTAAAATAGGGATAACAAAAGCATCTACCTCACAGGATTATTGTGAGGATCAAATGAGGTAATAATTGCAAAGTCCCTGGCACATAGTAAGCACTGTATCAGTGTTAGCTATTATTGTAAATATTAGCTATTAAGGTTTGCAAGGCACTTTACATATTGTTATCGAATTTATTTGTGCCCCATCAGGCAGGTGCTATTTTTATCTGTTTCACAAATAAGGAAATTGAACCTGAGAGAGGCTGAGTAGCTTGAGTTCTGTGTGTCTGAGGTGGGATTCAATCCCAAGTTTTCTTGACTTCAAGTCAAGCTCTCTACCTACTAAACCAGGGATGGGGAAACTGTGGCCTCGAGGCCCCATGTGACCCTCTAGGCCCTTGACAGAATCCAAATTTCATTTCTTTGGCCTTGAGGCTGCAGGCTCCCCACCCCTGTACTATACTGTGCTGCTTCTGAGGAATATTTTTTAAGTCCCTCTTTTTTTTTTGCTTTTTGGAGAGCAGTTGGGGTTAAGTGACTTGCCCAAGGTCACATGGCTAGTTTTTGCGTTAAGTGTCTGAGGCCGGATTTCAACTCAGGTCCTCCTGACTCCAGGCCGGTGCTCTATTCACTACGCTACCTATCCACCTCAAGTCCCTCTTTTTTAAAAGAGATTTATAAGTTTAACTTGATTATATTAACAGAAATCTGAGCAGTTAGAATGATCATTCCAGATTAAATATTGAATTTTGGTTTAATTTTGTCAGTTCAGTTGCTTAACTTTACAGGATTATGGTTAAAAAAAAAAAAAGCAGGCATATATCCACATCCCAAGAAAGAAATATGGAGTCTGAATGTAGATTTGCTCTTTTCTTGTTTTGTTTTGCTTTTTCTTTCTCATGGTTCCTCCCATTCATTCTAATTCTTCTATACAACATGACTGATGTGAAAATTTGTTTAATAAAAATGTATATGTAGAGCCTATATCAGATTGCTATCTTGGGAAGGTGGGAGGGGAGGGAGGTGGGGAAAATTTAAAACTTATGGAGGTGAATGTTGAAAACTAAAAATAAATAAATCATTATTTTTTTTAAAAGCAGGCATAAAAACATACTTAGCAGTAATGATTCATATTTGCCCCTATTGGCCAATATTTCACTTCAAAGAATCTAGTAGTTCACTGATAAACTATAAAGTAGTAATAACTCTTCCCCTTTGGGCATGCATTATCCTTAAAGTGTTTTTAAGAAGGAGAATGATAATGATCAGCATTTAAAAGGTCGAATAACACAGACTGTAATTTGTAAGGTTTTTACACATTAATGTTGTCTTCCTATTTTCTTTCTTGGGAAGATTGTAATCTTCTTCAAGATTGAAGTCTTCTTAGTATCTGGTACTCTCTGGATATTTTTCATTATGACTGTCACCCTGCTAAGCCCATTTGGATTGAGAGAGAAAGAAGCAACGATTCTAGGAAACACTTCTGCTGTGGCCCCCAAATGACAATACTGAAATGTATATAGCAATGTATAATTACAATGCATTTCCCTTTAATTGCTTTTGAGCTTCACAACAATCTTGTGAGCTTGGTAGTTCAAATACTATAATTCCTATTAGAAGAGAAGACTCAGGCACAGAGCTGTGATGACATGATTTACTTGAGGCTACACAAGGACAAAGTTCACTAGTACATCATCATGTTAGTGTGATTTTTAGGTCATAAAGTTTCTATTTCTATTTCATATTTAGGTCAAAGTTTCTAACTGTGGAAAACACTTATACCCAAGCCTCAGAGGCATGGCTGACCTTCACTTGAAGTTTCTAGGCATATTTCCCTACTCTTTTTCCTCATTAATGGAATTTGTTGACATTTCATAATTTATTACATCTTATATTTTAAAGTTTGCCATCAGTTGAAGGGGTATTCAATCCCTTTTTATGGTACAGTGGAAAGGCTGTGAAGTTAGAGAACCTAGGTTCACATCTCATCCTTAATATTTACTATCTATGTGACCTTGATGTGACCTAAATTCCCTCGATCTCAGTTTTTTCATCTGTAAGGTTAGATTAAATGATTTCTAAAACCTCTTCTAGTTCTAGATCTATTATTCTATGTTTAAAGCTTCCATATGGTCTAGAGGGTAGTTACAAAAAGAGGTAATTAGGTGACAGTGCACATAGGGAAGCCTGATGAAACTATGACATTTACCATCACTGAGCCTATTTAGGTTTGTAAAGATAGTGACCAACAGGAGATTTGCTGGAAGCAGCTCAAATCAGTTCTCAGGAAAGCCAATTGTTTACATTTCATTGTGAGCATTTATACCTTGGAAATTTGTATATGCTACAAATCTGGGCTTGATATATTGTTTTCTCCATTGTCTAGATTTAGAAAAGTACTGAGGAAAAATTAAATAATGAAGATTAAACTTAAAAGTGTGCCATGTATACTTTTTTACTTTTTTTTTTTTTTTGCTTTTTAGAGGGGCAATTGGGGTTAAATGATTTGCCCAAGTTTTTGTGTTAAGTGTCTGAGGCTGGATTTGAACTCAGGTCCTCCTGACTCCAGGGCCAGTGCTCTATTCACTGCACCACCTAGCCACCTCATGTATGCTTTTTCTTTTTTTGGTGAGGTGGTTTTTAAATTTACCAGCTTACTCTTGTCTATAGAAGCCAATAAATAATTCCTACAAACTATAGCAGGGTAGCCCAAGTATTTGCCAGATATGATGAGCAAAGCCTCAAAGCATTCTGCATGTGACCTAGAAGGAGAAGAATAATTTAGGGTCACAGAGGGAGCTAGATGGCACAGGGGATAAGGTGCTGCACCTAATTCAAAGAGACCTGAGTTTAAACACCACTGCAGATACTTGCTAGCTGTGTGACTCTGCTCAAGTCACTCAACCTTCCCATGCCACAGTTCCCTCATCTATAAAATGGAAATAATAGCACCTATCTCACAGGGCTGTAGAGAGGATCATGTAATATAATAATATATGTAAAGTGCTTTGAGTACACTAAAGAACTATATAAATGCTAGCTATCAGATTTAGAAGATAAATAAATAAGGGGCCTCAACCACTGTAATGGTCCCAAGTAACTTTGTCAGTCAATCTAGCCTCTGCTTGAAGACCTCCATGAATATGAAATTTGATACCCCCAGAGTCAGGTTATTCTACAGAAAAAAATTATATATATACACACACACACACATATAAATATATATAAATTTAATTCAGTTAAACAAGCCTTTATTAAGTGCCTACTACATTCAGAACACTATATGAGTCACTAGAGATAAAAAAGACAAAAACAAAACAGGCCTTGCCCTTAAGAAGCTTATATTACATTGGGTGGATAGAAGGGAGGGACGGAGCAAAGACAATATTTACAGAGAAAAGTAAACTCAGAATATATAAAGTAAATACAAAATAACTTGGAGGAGGGGCTGCAGAGGGGGCTCCCAACTTTTTGAATAAGATTTCCCTAATATTAAATCAAAATCTACTTCCCATAATGTTCCTCCATTGGTTTTAGCTCTGCATTTTGGAGCTAAGTGAAATAGATCTCATCCCTCCTACACGGGGATATGTCCTCTCATTTCTTTTTTCTCCATGCTAACCACTTCCAGGTCCTTTGCCCAGTCCTCATATAGCACAGTTTCTAGAAACTTTGCCATGGTGGTAAACCATGGGGTGGTGGTTACCTACTTAAACTTGGCACCTACCAGGTGTACATACAGAATGAATAAAATAGCACGTGTTAAGCACTGACTGTTTACCAACCCCTGTGCTAAGGGCTGAGGACAGAAAAGGATTATACGGAGCAGCAAGTGTTGTCTAAGAGATTTGTCAGAGTGTGTAGGGTGGTGTAGTTCAAAGGAACAGACTGTGTCTTATGGGGGGGAGGGGATGGGGCAGAAGAAAGCACATACACAGGAGAAGGCAAAAAGGCAGCTCAAGGTAAACAGCAGGAAGAAACAACAGACTTGGAAAAAATGCAGGCTACATTTGTCATAAAGGAAAAAGCTTCATTCTAGGTACAGAGGAAAAAGGAGAGAGAGAGAGGACCGAACCAACCAGGGCAGTAAATGTGTTTAAGATGGAACCTATATCCTAAAAATACACTTCAGGAGTGGTCCATAGAACCTGATGGGTGAGGTACGGGGACCCCAAAAATCCCCTATCCAAAATTTCATAAAAGTCAGGTGTCTCAAGGTAAGAACAGGAAGCATTTACTCATTTCTCTCTAGAAGAGGGCATCACCTCCACAAGGAAGGAAGTGTGTTACAGAAGACAAAGCAAGGTTATATACCTTAGGGCAGACAAACCCCTCCCACCACTATCCCTTATTTCCATTGGCTGGGAGGTGGGCTTACAGTCTAGGCGCTAAAAAGACAAAGAACAAGGAAACAGGGTATAGCCAGTCTAAGCATACATATCCTTATTTGGCAAACTTAATGCGAAGTGGCAGTAAGGGAGGGGGAAGGGTGAAACTGAAACTCAGACCTGTTCCCACAAGAAACCTTACTAGATTTTAGGATATAGTCTAAGAAGTTTTCACCTCCCCCACTCACTGAGAAGAGCAAAAAAGACAAAGAAAAAAGAAACAGGAGCCAAGATAAAAAGAAAATGAATAAATCTGAGGGAAAATTGAAGGACTATTTAATAACATATATGTGGTTCAAGTGCAACTGAAAGTTGGAATATTTAATGTCATTAGCATAAAAACACAGAAATAATAAGAAGTCTGTAGGGTAAGTGATTATGTTTTAACACTCCCAAGTCTTATAAATTAAGGAGTCACTGGATCAGATCTGGAGTTTGAAAGGACTTCAGAGGCCATCTAATTCAACCCCCTCACTTTACAGATGGGAAAACTGAGGTACACTGAGGTTATGTAACCTGGTCAAAGTCACACAAGTAGTAGGTGTCAAAGGCAGGATTTGAACTCCCCTCTCTCTCCTAAACCATGATTTTCCAAGACTGGGCACATAGTACATGACAGCTTTTTGCTGGAAGAAAACTTTTTACATCATCTAGTCCAACCTTCTCTCTCATTTTTATTAAGGCATAGATTAAGATCCTGAGAGTAATTGAATTCCCCAGGACCCACATAGTTAGTAAGTGCCAGGTGCTAAATAAATAAATACATGCTAATTAATTGAAGGCAACAGATGCATCTCACTGGACCCTCAACAAGCATAAGCAGGCTCAACTTTGATATAAGAACTCAGGCTGTATACAAAAAGATGATGTTTGGTCCACAAACAAAACTTGGGACTTACCAATTGAATGAAAGCCATTGAGGATGGAAAACTTGCCTCAGGAAGATAATGAGGCTGTTGAAAAAATATGTGGGGTTGGTATGGAACAGTGGGAATATTGTAGAGAGGATTGCTAAGCAGGCACAGGTTGACCTAGACAATCACCAAGGTTACTTCTACATCTTAGATTCTGTGATGTTTATTTTGAAAGGAGATGTGTGTTTTGGGGTTTTTGTTTTTGACCTGGAGACTTCAGTTGCCCATTAGGCAGAGGGTCCAGATTTAGAAGTAATGGAGAAGTAATAAAAGAAACAAAATTATTTCAATTCTCCTTGTAAAAACATGGGATCAAAAAAAGATTCTGATTTGGACATGCATACTAATTATTTTAAAACCCTTCAAAAAAAGAAAAAAAATGTTAAAATCAACTGGATTGATGTTTGGCAGAACAGAGGTCAAGATGAGAATCTGTTTTTTTTCTAACCATGTAATTTTAAGTAAAAATGGATTTCTTTGAACAGGAAAATTAGGCCAAAAAAGTGAATCGAAGCCAAATCATGTTTGGGCAGAAGATACAACCAAAGGGGTATTTAAGGCAATGAGGAGCCCTCTTAGCCCCGGGGTTTGATGGGACATTTTAAGGAGTTTGAAACAAGCTCTCCAGGGAAGGAAAGGAGCAGTGGAAGGTTATAAAAAGCAGAATAGGTGTTCAGAGTTGAAGAATCGACTAATGGGGGACACAGGTAAGGGAAATAAACAAGGGAGGTAAAGAGAGTGAAAGCAAAAATAGGAAGAGGAAAAGAGTGACACAAAAGGAAGGAAGTAGCACAGGGCCGGAATCCTGGCTTTAGCACCAACTAGTTGTATGACTTTGGGCAAGTCACGTGACCCCCTTGAACTTCACTTCACTGTAGCCTGAGACACTTGGAGTCAATGATTTTTCATGTTCCTTTCAGCAGCAAAGATCTATAGCTCTTCCTCTTAATCCGTCTAAATGAGAGAAGTATTCAGTGATAAAATTAAGAGACAAGAGGAAAATAATTTAAATAATAATAATGATGATGGTATTTAATGTTTTAAGGTTTGCAAAGAACTTTACCAATATCTCATTTTATCCTAGTAATAACTCTATGTGATAAGTGCTATTATTGTTCCTATTTTATAGATGAGAAGACTGAAACGGAGGTTAAGTGACTTGCCCAGTGTCACATTAGCAAGTATGTGTCTGTGGCAGGATTTGAACTCAGGGCTGTCTAACTCAGGGTTCCTCCCTGCTGCTCCCCCACCCAATGCTTTTAGCACTAGGTTGAAAAGTTTAACCAAATGATAGAAAATAATCTCCTTCTGGAGGCCTTAGGGCCATTATATCAGATGCAAATAGAAGGAGGGGCCCAGGATAGTGTGCATTAGTATCCCCTCTGGCCACAGGTTGACTTCTGTGTTTTACTGTATTTTTGTTTATTTTCTTAAATATTTCCCAATTATATTTTGATCTGTTGGGAGGGGAGTCACTCAGGAGTACCATGGGATATGTGTTTGATGTTTTGCCTTAGACTGTATAAAAATGAGACAGTACTATTGGGTTTAAGGAGAAAAAAAATAGGGAAATTAAGATGAAACCTAAAGAGAATCCAGAAATGAAAAAGTTCCTTTCAAAGCTGTAATAGTGACCTTAAAAGGTCATTTGTCTATGTGTGTGTGCATGATACTCTGATACTACACAAATGTTCTTCCAGTCCCTCATCGGGTCATGGAGATGACTTTGGGTTCCCAACAGATCTTGGAGTTTCACTTCTGCTGAGTTCTGCCAAATTGGAAAGGTTTTTAGTACCATCTCACTACAAGACTGTCTGCTGTCTGAGAATCAGCCTAGCAAAGTAAAGAGAGGTTGAGTACCATGTTGGTTCTTGGTGATGATTTTTTTTTTCTTTAATGGGGATGGGGGTGGGAGGAGTAGAGTCAAATGATCCCTGAAACAAAATAAGGAGCAGTTTGTGAATAAAGGGCATCTAGGTGGCTAAAGCACTAGAACTGGAGTCTGGAAAACCTGACTTGAAATCTGGTCTAAGACTCTTATTAGTTGTGTGACCCTAGACAAGTCACTTAACCTGGTTTGCCTCAGTTTCCTAATCTGTAAAATGAACTAGAGAAGGAAATGGTAAACCACTCCAGTATCTTTGCCAAGAAAACCCCAAATGGGATCCTAGAGAGTCAGACACTATTGAAACACCTGAAAAAAATATGTAGATAAACTACATGTGTCCTGTTGGAAGCTGGATTTATAGTCATAAAACTTTTATTTTAATTTCAGCTTTCCCCCTAAGCAACTACTTGACCTTAGCCAAATTACTTCCTCTCGTAGGTCTGTTTTCTCATCTGTAAAGTGAAGTCTTTGGCCTCTCAGGGGTGAGGAACCTGCAGTCTTGAGGCCACATGTGGGCTTGTGGTCACAGATTTCCCCACCCCTGCCCTAGACCAAGGGTTCTTAACATGAGAGCCATGAACTTTTTTTTCTTTTTACATTTTGATAACTGTATTTCAATACAATTGGTTTCTTTGTAATCATTTTATCTCATTTTGTGCACTTAAAGAAACATTATTCTGAGAAGGGGCCAATTGGTTTCACCAGAATGTCAAAGGGATCCATGACTCAAGAACCCTTAGACTAGGTGACCCCTAAGGTGGTTTCCAGTTGAGATTGCAGAGGGAAGGAATACTTTCCATCAATTATCTCATTTAATCCTCAAAGCAACTTTATAAGGTAGGTAGGGCAGGCTTGCTTATTTTCATTTGGTAAATTGGCAGGTGAATGGACTTGTGGGGAGGGGGGGCATGTTTTCCACTACATTATACATCCTTAATAATAAGTATTCAACAATTTTTTTTTTTACTAAGTGATTCATTTATTGATGAGAAGTACTCCTCAGATTGGTGGTCTCTAACTTGATTCCAATGAATATTAAAGGATTATTTTAGCTATTAAGTGCTTGTGTAAATAAGTAAAATTCCACATGAGATGTAGAGGGAAAAATTTATGGGGTGGGGGAGAGATGGTGCTTTGAGGAATTTGAGAAAGTATAGATCACACTAATAGAACAAGCCTAGGGAAGAAGATCTTATAAGTTTGCACCATAAAGCTTTGGATAGTATAGACCATAGTTTTTTTTGGGGGGGGGTTTCCCCTTCAGATTTATATAAAAGTAATAAGTAGAAGGTTCAAGGTTTTCCTGGAGTGTGAACTTGGTGGGTTAATTTCCCAAAATTGACATTCTGGGGCTCTAGATAAGAGTCTAGAAGTTCTGAGTTAGAAGGGGCATCAGAGGTCATCTAGTCTAGAATCCTACTGGAAACATGGATCTTTTCTATAAAAATCCCTGGTATTTAGCTGTTCAGCCTCTACTTAAATATCTCTTGTTATTTTTGAGCTCTTAAATTTGCTCTTAGGGTGATAGACCCCATTGACAACAGAAATTTAGGCTGGGCAGTCTTTTAAATGACTTTGATGACAACAAAAACAATAGTAATTGACATTTGTTTGCTGAGTTCTTTTTTTTAATTTTTTTTTAAAGCAATCGGGGTTAAGTAACTTGCTCAAGGTTACACAGCCAGTTATTTCTGGGTGTGGTGCTAAGTATCTGAGCCTGGATTTGATCCCCAGGTCATCCTGACACTGGAGCCGGTGCTCTTACTTGCTGTGCTACCTGGCCGCCCCCTGCGGAGTTCTTTAAAAGCCTAATGCAAGTCCTCATTCACTCTAGGTATTATCATCTCCATTTTGCAGATGAGGAAATTAAAGACTTAGAGGTGAAATACCTTGCCACTTGGTCACACAGCTAATAAGGCAGAATTTGAATTCAGGTCTTCTGGACAGCAAATCTAACACTCTCTACACTTTCTAGTCTGTCTTTTTAATCACAGAAGTATAGAATTCAAGAGTGGAAAGGGATCTCCGTGGTTACCACCTCTTTGTTTTACACATGAAGGGAATTCCCATTGTATCATAGATACTCAAAGGCACCAAAGTACAGTGGGAAGAGCTGTGAATCTGGAATCAAAGGATTTGGGTTCGAATGTTACCTCTGATACTTGTGACCATAGTATGACTTTGGGCAAGTCATTTCGAGGCCTAAATTTTACTTGTAAAATGAGGTGATTGAACTAGATATCCATTGAGGTTGCTTCCATTCCAGTTCTCATTCTATGATCTATGAAATAATCCTTTCCAAAACAAACCCGCTGCTCCCTCTTTCCCTACACACAGAGGCATCTACACCCTCTATAACTACAAAACCAAAAACCCAATGAAGGACCATAGATACACATACTCTCCACTGGCTGCCTAAATTCTCTTAGGGAAGAGGTTCTTAACCAGGGATGCATGAACTTGTTTGTAAAAATGTTTTGATACACAAATTTCAGTATAATTGCTTTCCTCCATCATTCTGGGCATTTTATTTTATGCACTGAAAAATGTTCTGATGAGGGATCCATAACACAATAGAGGCAAAGAACATATGTCTTAGGTAGACTTGGGTAATTTAACAATGCCCTCCCCATTCCCACTGTGCCATCAGCTGCCCTTAATGTGATGTTGTAGTTGAGCCTTAAAGGAAGCCAGGAATTCAGTAGTTGGAATAGAAGAGGAAGAGAGTTCCAGCGTGAGTGCTAGGCTTGTAATTAGGAAGACCTGAGTTCAAATTTGGCCTAGACTTTCAGGATCCTGGCTAGCGAGCCCTCAAATTAATACTCTATGTGTTGGTTGTTCAATCATTTCAGTCCTGTCTGACTCTTTGTGACTCCATTTGGGGTTTTCTTAACAAAGATAATGGAATGGTTTGCCATTTCCTTTTCCAGCTCATTTTGCAGATGAGGAAACTGAGGCAAGCAGGGTTAAGTGACTTGCCAAAGGTCACACAGCTAGTAAGTGTCTGAGTCTGGCTTTGAACTTATTTCTTCCCGACTACAGGCTTAGCATTTTATCCACTGTACCACCTACTTGTGTAGGTCGTTCCCAAATCTTTAAATCCATCCAGGAGATCTATATTCAACTACCTACTGATCACTTCTACCTGGAAAATCCACTGTCACCAAAAACAAGACTCATCACCCTCTCCCCTCCCAAAACTAGCCTTTCTCTATTGTTCTTTCTTTAGCATTGAGTTAATCCAGGAAGTTCAAGGCAATACCTTGCAAGCACTCACACTGTTTTTCAGGATGGTTTTAGTATTTGCTTTACAGCTCCTGGACTTAATTTTGCATTACATAATTTCCACCTGGTGTCTGAAAGTATGTTTTCTTTTGACTTAGAAAAGCTCTAAGATGTCCTTAAATCTGTTTACACTGGTTTTCCCTTTTCTTTAATATCTACTCTGGCTGCTCCAAAAAGCTTTTAGATACACTGGAGCTAAATAAAATAAACTCCCCTCCTTATTGTTTTAACTTTCATGTATATTGGTTTAGTGCCTAGTTACGGTGGAAAATGGGAACTGTAGCACAGATTTCCCATGTTTGTCCATTTTTTTAAATAACTTTTTTGTTTTTGAGGTAATATATAATTTGTGACTTTACAATCAAGTTATATAATCTGTTTTAGAAAAATGTCAAGCACTCACAGCTTTTGGAAAAGTTGGAATTTTCAATATTCTTTAATAGGATGCTTCTCCCAAATTTGGGGAACGAATGTTGAGCTACTTAAGTATTATGTTTTGTGTGAGTCACTTCACTTATCACTGAAATATTTTGTAAATTACCTTCATCCCTTTATAAGTTTATTTCTGTATTGGCTTATTGTCCTTGGTAGTGATAGGTGATAGTACCAAGCTTAAGTCACAGTCATAGCTAAGAGGGAAGATTAGCAAAGCTTTTTCCTCACTATTCTTAATTTTTCATTTCTATTTCTCTTATTTAATTTCTAATACATTCTTTATTCATTATTTCTTAAATATCCATTAGTGAAGAATTTTGGCTTCTTGTTTAAAAACAAAAAAGTATGAAAAAATAATTTTACCTTATTCTCTGGTTTTTATTGGCACAGGAAATTCCCACTATTAATGCAGTTCAATAACCATACTGTTCCTTGTGATCTTAACTGCCCTTCTGGAAATAATGACAATTATAATAACAAATATTTATATAGCTCTTTAATGTTTACAGAGCTTTTAACATGCTATCTCATTTGATTTTCAAAACTCTCTTAAGTTGATGTTGTGGTTTTCCCCATTTTACATATGAGGAAACTGAGACTAAGAGAGGTTGAGTGACTGATCCAAGGTCACACAACTAGTAAGTGTCTGAGTTAGGATTTGTACTCAAGTTTTTCTCTCCAAGTTCAGCAATTGTATCAAAACATAAAGAGTACTTCCCTATGTGAGTTTAGGAGATGAGAAAAAAATGAACTTTAAAAGTAAACAAAGACTAAGGTATAATTCAGAATGTTTCTAAACGTTACTTAAATATTAACAGTAGGTTTTTAAAGTTTATTTATGTTCAATTTTCAACATTTACTTCAAAAGTTTTAAGTTTTCTTCCTCTCTCCCCTCTGCAAGACAGCATGTAATCTAATATAGGCTCTACAAATACATTCCTGTTAAACATATTTTCACATTAGTCATGTTGTATAGAAGAATTAGAATTAATGGGAGGAACCATGATAAAGAAGAAAACAAAGCAAAATAAGAAAAATTACTCTGCTTCCCGCTCTGCATTTGGACTCCATAGTTCTTTCTCTGGATGTGGATGGCATTTTCCATCATGAGTCCTTTGGAATCGTTTTAGTTCTTTGCATTGCTGAGAAGGGCTAAGTCTACCAAAGTCAGTCATCACATGCTGTGGCTGTTACTGTGTACAATGTTCTCTTGGTTCTGTTCACTTCACTCAGTTTCAGTTCAGATAATTCTTTCCAGGTTTTTCTGAAGCCTGCCTGTTCATCATTTCTTATGCAACAATAGTATTCTATTGCATCCATATACCACAGTTTGTTTAGCCATTCCCCAATTGGTGGTCATCCCCTCAATTTCTAGTTCTTAGTCACCACAAAAAGCACAACTATAAATATTTTTGTACATGTAGATCCTTTTCCCATTTTTATGATCTCTTTGGGTTATAGCCCTAGAAGTAGTATTGCTGGGACAAAGGGTATGCCTATTTTTATAGCCCTTTGGGCATAGTTCCAAATTGCTCTTCAGAATGGTTAGATCAGTCCACAATTCCACCAACAATGAATTAGTGTTCCAATTTTCCCACATCTTCTCCAACGTCTATCATTTTCCTGTTTTGTTGTGTTAGCCAATGTGATAGGTGTGATATGGTACCTCAGATTTGTTTTAATTTTCATTTCTCTAGTCAATAGTGATTTAGAGCATTTTTTTCATATGACTATAGATAGCTTTAATTTCCTCCTATGAAAACTGCCTGTTCATATCATTGGACCAGTTATCAATTGGGGAATAACTTGTATTCTAATGAATTTGACTCAGTTCTCTATACATTTTAGAAATGAGGCCTTTATCAGAGACACTGGTTATAAAAATTCTTTCCCAATTTTCTGCTTCTCTTCTAATCTTGGTTTCATTGACTTTGTGCAAAAACTTTTTAATTTAATGTAATCAAAATTTTCCATTTTGCATTTCATAATATTCTCTATCTCTTGTTTGGTCATAAATTCCTCTGTTCTCCATAATCTGAGAGATAAACTATTCTTTGCTACCCTAATTTGTTTAAAGTATCAGCCTTTATATCTAAATTGTGTAACCATTTGGACTTTAATTTGGTATATGGTGTCAGGCATTGGTCTATGCCCAGTTTCTGTCATACTGTCTTCCAGTTTTCCCAACAGTTTTTGTCAAGGAGTGAGTTCTTATCCCAGAAGCTGGGGTCTTTGGATTTATCAAACAGTATGTTTCTATAGTGATTGACTACTGTGTCTTGTGCATCCAACCTATTCTACCCCTTTATTTCTTAGCCAGTACCAGGTAGTTTTGATGATTTGTGCTTTATAATACAATTTAAGATCTGTTATGGCTAGGGCACCTTTCTTAGCATGTCTTTTCATTAATTCCCTTGATATTCTGGACTGTTTGTTCTAACAGTCATTTCTTAATCTTAACCAAGTGTTATCCCAGACTTCATCATTAGCAACAATAATAATAAACAACCATTTATTGAGTACCTACTTTATGGAGACAATTCTGGTAGCCTGTAGGGAAACAAGGAGTCACTCTGGTGTAGTAGGAAGAATATTGAGTTTAGAGTTCAGAGGGTCTTGGATTAAATCCCAGAGCTTTAGAAATTGTGTGTCTGGCTTCTTTGTCTATAAGCCAAGGGAATGGACTAACCCTAGATGTTAATAAAAGCTAAGATTTCAATAGGGCTTCAAGAATTATAAAACATCTTACATACAATATTTCATTTGATCTTCACAATAACCCTGTGAGAAAGGTACTACAGGAAAAATTATTCCTATTTTACAGATGAGGTTACTGCATCTCAGAGATTTACCCATAGCCACACAGCTAGTGTTGGAGCGAGGGTTCAGCCTAGCTCTGACTCCTAGTTCAGTAGTCTTTTCACAATATATTCTTGCCTTACTATCTCTCAAACCTCTCCTAGCTCTCAATTTTATGATCATGACCCATAGGAAGCATACAGTCAGGATATATGAGGTAAACAATAATAAAAATAGTATCTTAATGTTAAATGTGTTGTATTAGTATTATCTACAGATATAATCTATATAAATTACAAGAGAGAGAACAAATGTTAGTTGATTATGGAGAAGATGGGAGCTTGAACTAGACCTTAAAAGACAGATAGGACTTAGATTAATAGATGAAGTGGAAATGATGTAAATATTCCAGAAGGATAATGTCATGATGGGGAGAATAACTAAGTAAGGAATACACACAGTTTTTCTAATATGTGATATTTAGCTCAGTTTGGCAGAGTCATTATGTAGAGATGTTATAGTGAAACACCAGGTAAATGGAACTAAATTATGGAGACTTGTAGATGGCAGCCTAGAAAACTGAATTTTGTTTATAGGCCATGAGGGGCATTGAATAATTTTGATATGGAGTGTGTGTGTGCAAAACTATATTTTAGGATTCATCTGGGAGCAGTGTATTGGATGGATTATGATAGAGAAAGACTGAAAGTTAAGAGACAAGTTGGGAGGAGATAATCACAATGATCTAGATATTAGATGATGAGGATAAAGACTGGAATGATGGCATGGGTAATAGAAAGGAAAAAATAATGTAAATGATATCACAAAGGAAGAAAAAACAGGATTTGATGACGGATTGGATCAGAGGGTTGGGTAAGAGAGGAGTAAAAATGATTCTGTAATAATGAGCCTGAGTGACTAGAAAAATGTCTTCTTTGACAGAAATATGGAAACCACTTTGACAAGGGACATGATATTTGGTTGTAAACATGCAGGGTTTGAGGTGATAGTGACATATCCAAGTGGAAATGTTCATAGAATGGTTGCAGGTATAATATTGCAATTCAAGACAGAGAACAGGACTAGAGATAAGACTTTGGGGACCTTCTGAATGGAGGTAATAGCTTAAGCTATACTTAGGTGTGAGATCCCTAAAAAATGTTGATAGAGAAGAGGAAAAGTGCTAAGGACAGAACGTAAGAGTACACTCAAATTTAGGAAAAGGGAGAACAAAGAGAAGTCAATTAAGAGGACAAGAAATCTGAAAGGTAGAAGGCAAATAAGGGAAGTACTCAAAACAGCCATGTGTTCTAGCAATCTGGAGGTAGAAAATGACTTTGAACAGTTTCAATGGAAAAGTCAGAAGGGAGGATAGAAGCAAGGACTAAATAGTATATATGACAGTCAAGCAGCCAGTAAGCATTGTGATTAAGCTTATTAATGCACCAGTCACTGTGTTAAGTCTTGGGATACAAAAAAAGTTGAAAATCAGGAAGAGAGTAAATGTACAAAGATGGAGAAGAAAGATGGAGAGAAGGGAGCATACCCAGGCTGGGAGTGGGGACAGAATGTAGTCCTACAACCATTTGGGAAATGATGAAGTATGAGTTTCAGACTAGATTTGATCTTGCAGGAAGATGAGTTTCCAGAGACATTGGAGATGTCGAATGAAGGAGCCATGTAGGAGCTGATGAAGTATCTGCCTGAGTCCCTTCCTTAAACAGAAGATCTGGGACGTGATCTCTCAGTATATCTACCCTCCACCCTCTCTAGTCAGAAAGAGGGAAGGATCAGAGAGGCAGGGGATACTGAGGTTTCAGACATGATTTGGTCTTGCAGGAGGATGAATAGGTGGTGAAAAAAGTATTGAATACTTGGACAATCCTGGATGCAAAAGAAGGAAGGGAAATAAGATGGTAGCAATAGAAGGTGTAGGGCGAATGGAGGCTTTTTTATTCTTTGTTTTACTCATGGCAGAAATATGTGCAGTGTCTATAGATTAAAGAGAAGTCATTGGAGGAATGGGTGAAGATTCCAGAAAGAGAGAATGATGGAGAAATTATGTTGAAGCTTATCTACAAAAAAGATGATAGCCAATTTAAAGTGTCGGAAATAGACTTCTCATGTATGTTTATCAAGGAGGAAGAGAGATTAGAATAGCATTTGGAATAGGCTAAGTGTAGAATTAAGCCATTAACTGAGGAATTAAGTGCGTTGAGTTCATTCTTGAATGTCCTGATAAAAAACTGACAGTCATTTACCTTCCCAAAACAGACTAAAGTATATTTCCTTATTGTGTGTTTTAATATAGTCACAACCCTTTTTAATGCTGCTTTGGGGGAAGAGAATAGACATTTGTCTTAAACAGTAACAAACATATCAACAAATTAGATTTTTAACTCTATGTAGCTTTCAAGGGATCTGTGATGTGGAGTGTCATGTAGACGATGTGATTTCAATTCTCACATCCCACAATAACTAATGTGTAAATCTGGGCAAGATATTTAGTCTTTCAGACTCATTTTCTTCATCTCATGATAATACATGGACCAGCTATCTCACAGGGTTGTTGTGACAACAGCAGTTTACAAAACTTAGATTATTATAAACATTTGAATTGTTAATTATTATTTTGCCTAGACATGTGATTTCACAGGTGTAGAGAGCTCCATTAATGCAAATTGGAATTGTCTGTAACTTTACTAGGGCACCTGGAGTTTAAGTGACACACTGGCAAGGAGGTAAATAGTATGTGTCAGAAGCATGACTTGAACCCAGTTTTTCCTGACTCTGGTACAAAGTCTCTATCCATTTTTCCATACAGCTTCTCTGAGTAATAATATGCCATGTGTCAGTGGTGTGCTGAAATTTGCCTGGATCATCTTTGTCAAGCCCTGAATATGAGATCTATGTTTCTAGTAATGTAGCTTAATTTTGCCTTAGTTTCTCTTTTTTTTTTCTTAAAAAGCTATTTCATACTGTTGGCTTATCATGAGCCAGTGGTTAATAAGCCCTATTTGTATGTCAGTTGCATACAAACTTCTGCTAAATACAGTTTAGCATCTTGTGTTTGTGCAAATGACTTTTCCAACATATATTTCTGTTAAATTTTAAACTGATCTGAAAACCAGGAACTTTGTGAACAAGTCTCAGGAGTATTCTGATACTATGATAAGGATTTGGGGTGACTTAGAAAAAAATATTCTGTTCAGGTTTGTTTTTTGTTTTGCCTTTTTTTTTTCAAATAACTGAAACAACACAGAAGGCCCATATCTTCAAGGAAAAGTTATAATCACCCTCAGGTTTCTGACCTGGATTATAGCTCAGAATCTAAGAGTTTAAATTATTTTTGCACAAACACATTACCTTATTGCTTGTCTACCCTTAGGCTCATTTGAACATCCCCTCTTCCAAATCAGCAAACTCCTTCTGGAGATGTGTTATATTATTGAACTACTAAATCGAATTAAATTTAGCCCCAGAGGGAAGGATCTAAAAATTTTAAAAGAACATTAAATAAATACAGTTAACTGACTAAAGGAAAATGGAACCTGAGCCACAAACACCAACCAGTTCCAAGGCTATCTAAAGCAGCCAAGAGCAGAAAATCATAGGCAGAAATTTGATATTGACTGAAGTACCCCATATTCAAATCATATAGACTTTCCTGTATATGCTTTGTGAAAAATTGTTTCTGCTGATATAATAAAGTTGATCTATAGAAATAATAGATGTCACCCCTTGATCATATCCTTCTTTTCTGGTTTTAACTTCGAGGTTGAAAACCTGACTATTCACTGTCTGCCTTCCCTCTGCCCCTTCACACAAATCCAAGTATTATTTCCCTTCCAGAGAATTCTCAAATTTTAAGTTTTGCCAGATAAATCCCCAAATGTGTGCTTTGAATGTTGACTTTAATAGAAGAATGTAAGGATGCTTTAAATCTGGGTTGCTTTTCCTCATCTGTTTTAGAAAGGCAAAAACATCTCTTTATTTAGGCAACAATTCTTAGAATAGACGACGGCATCTCTGAAGTCTATTACTCCCTCATCCTAACCCCAAACCAGCTTCTTTAATTAGATACAATGTCAGAAAGGCTAAAGTTCCCTTTTCTGTCTGGATTCTAAGACTTTTAGGACTTGAACTCTTCTTCTTTGGAAAAATGTAAAATAATGTTGCCGAAAAGAAGAAGAAAAGAAACAAAGAGCCATTGAAGCATTTTTTTTTCAATTTTGAGAAGAAAGAAGTTCACAGGGAAACACAGATAATCAGGACAGCTTTGAAAGTAACGTGTTGTATTTATTAAATACTTTTGGCAAAGCAAAATACATATGACATAAATTTAAAGCTACACATTTAATCTTATTTTCCTTTGTAAATCAAAATTTGCTTAGGGTTTGTTAAATTGACAGCTTTAAAATACTTGCTGATTAATTTGGTTGATTTATCTGAGGCAAGGAGGAAAATGGTAAAGACAGAGAAATAGTAAAAGTCAAAAAAAGAAGAGTTGAGAAACCTTTTGTTAGGTGATTCTTAATCTTAATGAAATAGAAGTAGCTATGGGAGTAGGAGTGTATTGGGGAGCTTGAATAGCATAGAACCTATTTAGCCATGTATTCTCAGTCTTAATCTCTTTGATTTTCATTTTTCTCATCTGTAAAATGGGGGGGGGTTGGAATTCAGATAGAGGGTGCTGGAGTTTAGCTGTAGTCCATTCTAGTTGTGACATGAGTATGACAGAAGTTTAGAATCAAGCCTCAAAAGTAAAGAGATAGTCCTCTCCCTAGTTCATTTTCCTTACTCATTCTTATCCCATGTTCTAAGGAAATCAAGGTGTGTGCTTTAATATTTCCTTATTAATTACACAAAATTATAACTCTGAACCCCAGCCTAGTTTATTAAATATTATATATTTAGCAAACTGGAAAGACCTCTATTATTATAAGCTTTTGCTCATTACCCCCTAATTTCCTAGCTTAAAAAAAATCAAAGTTGCTATGTGTTTTATTAATGGCATAACCAATAATAAAATAAAGACAAATCATAATAACCATCCTATCAGTTGTGGAAATGATCATAAAAACCATTGTCTTTTACTTAGTTCTGGAAACAGTTCTGTCCTTCAGTTCTCTCAGAATATCAGTTAAAAGTCACTTCTCAAAAATCCTCATGTTTTTCACAGTATATAGGGTTAAACTCAGTTCTGTCAGGAAATAAGTTCTCTTAGTCCATTTTCTTTGCTATCTCTTGAGCCATCACAGTCAACAATTTCTCCAGAGTAACATTTAAACTTTCAGTACCCTCACTGACTTATAATATAGAATGACAATTAAACCATAACTGTCCAACATGCCAACCCTTCTTAAAGTTAGAGTACTAATAGCTATAGTATATGTGGGAAATACTATTGAGGATCTTATTCCATGTAGATGAAAACCTAGAATAATATGAATCTCCTTCTCAAATGACCCTAAGGCTAGGCCATGAAAGAAAGGAAAGAGTGAAGGAGTCCTTGATGCGTGGCTGCCATATACATTAGAAAGTTAAATGGGATCATCTGTCTAGGGACCTTAGCATACATCTGGTTCAACTCCTTAATTTTACAAATGAGGAAACCAGGTCCCAGAGATATGAAATAACTTCCTTAGATCACCGAAGCAGTAAATGCTATAACCAAGAGTTGAACCCAAATTTGTTCATCCCACATCATCTGTTCTTTTCACTTAGTATTAAAACCTTGTTGGATCTTCTATTTAAATCTTGCTTTAAAATGGCAGTGGTACTTTTGGTAAGTCATTTCAGAAATCCTAGGCAGGTCTATGATTTTTGTATCTCAATGTTGTTATACAAAACATCTTGTGTCAGAATGTAGGGTTATGAAGGTGGCTGTTGCTCTTGGAACATAAAATGTATATGCCAATTCACTTCACACCCATCTAAATGGGAGAAGGGGTGTTAAATTTGAGGTAGATTCCCCTTAAAATATATTAAATGCAGAAATAGAGTTAACTAGAAAGTTGTTTTTTTCCCTCCTTTTTCTCTCCCCTGATGGGGTGTTTTTCTCTCTGACAAATACAGGAATGCATGTAGATGGGCGGAGGATCTGGAAAGATAGATGAGCACTTCAAAATATAAAGTCACTGATGTTAGGAATCTTATAGCTGGGGGAAGAGTAAGAAAGGGAAAAAAATGCCTACCCTTCGTAAATAGTCAAGTTAAAGACTTTTGCAAAAGAAATAACCCAAGGCAGAGGCTTTTGATGACATGGTCCCCAGAAGATCAGAGAATTAGAACCTTAGGTATACTTGGTAGAGTTTTTTGATCCTATAATGTAAATTCAAAGTTGAAGGGAGAATTATATTCAAGCCTGGGGAAACAACCAGTCTCACACTAAGCAATGGTCAATGATGGTCAATTAAATAAGGTACCTAATTATAGGTAGGTATTTGATTCATTTAAAAATTTGTACTTTAGGATTTTGTTATCCTCTCTAATGTCAAAATGTCAATTTATTTGACTGTCTTAACAGAGATTAATTTTCTTTCTTAAAAAAGGAAAACAGTGTGAATGCATAGGAATCTTTCTCTGAAAACCAAGGGAACCAAGGTCTCTTCAGCAATAAGATGACAGTGGTGGCAGAGCATCCTAGCTGTAGGTAAAATACTTAAAAGGAAATGCATAATCTCTTGAGTGTTGAGCCTGTGAATTGGACCCTCTAAAACATTGGAATGCCACAAAAGTCAATCACTTAACGAACATTTATTAAACACTTACTATGTGTTAGGCACACTGCTAAGGACTAGGACTACAAAGAAAGGCAGAAAGACAGTTTTACTCTAGGAGAACTCAATCTAATGGAAGGCAACAGAAAATAAGCAAAAATTATGTACAAATAAGATATATGCAAGATAAATGGTGAATAACAAAGGAAAGGCACAAGACTTAGTTAACAAGTTTTTATTAAGCATTATTATAAATATTTATTTATATATAATTATATACATTATATATAACATTATATAAACATATAATAAGTATATATTTATTATAAAACATATTATATATGTTTTAGGCACAGATCTGTGTATGATAGTCATCAATGTTTCCATTACATGTCAATATGTATGGCGTATTGGTATTTGTTATCTCTTTCCTGTTATGCTATAATTTCTCAGAGGACATGAAATGCATTTTCTCATTCCTGTATATTTCTCCATATATCTCCTGTAAATATACAGCACATAATATAGCAGTGCTTCTTAAACTGTGGTTGGTGATCCCATAGCAGGGTCATGAAAAATTTGGCAACAGTAAAGTTTCTGAATACGCAATAACTTTAAAGTTAATTAAAAATCAAACACATAATGAATTAGAGGTGTTCTTGGTAGCTCTTGCCCATGTTGCTTAACTTCACTGTAGCCTTGGTTCTGAACACAAAGCATGTGCACTTTACAATGCCCATGGTCTCAGGCCACACAACACCAACAAACAATGCTGAAATGATAAAAGAGATCATAAATGGAAAAGGTTTAAGAAACCCTGATGTAGAGTACTTAATTGATATATGTTACTTATTTACCAAAAAATTAAATGCCCTTCAGTGAAAGACCTCTGTCTTAAACCCTCTCCAAAATGTCTTATCTTAATCTGGTAATTCTCATAAATGAAGCAGTCATGATATCTTTACTGTGTTTAAGGATTTTTGTAGGATCACTGGCTCTAGAACCCAGACTTTGCCTTAAAGATGACTGTATTTCCATGTATAAATGAAGTAATCATGCAGTAATAATTCTAATTTTTAAATAGTAACTTTTAAAACTCTGAACTGCCTTTAATTCATAAGACTGAAAGGTAAAATGTTAATGTAACAAAATGTTGTTTCAGATAATGGAATATTTTAAAATCATTTCCAAGGTCTTCATAATCAGTTCCAGCTCAGTTGAGAAGCCCATTAAACAGAAATAATTGAGAAAAAGAAGAAAAAAGGTCATAATTGAGAAGATTAACTTCCTCCTATTAAGAGTTCCTAACTTAATAACCTTAGGGATTTTTTTATGAGTTAATCTGTAACTTTTTTAACCCATTTTTTTCTGGGAAAACATTAACATCTTGAAATAATCTCTTGCTTCAAGCTCTATTCTTTTCAGTTTTTCATTTTGACATTCCCATTCCTAATTGAGAGAACTATTACATCAATCCCACAAGATTTCTGCACACTTTTTCTTCTGTAGACTCTCACAAATAGAAAGAGAATATTTAACATTTCCTCTATCCCCATATATGAGAGAAAGGGTAGAACATCACAGATCTTTTCCCCTTTATTTTCCCATTGACCAGATTTTGATATTGATATGATATTTTTCAAATAAGGAACCATGGGAAAGAATACCATGCAGCCAAGAGGCAAAAGAGACAGAAGAAATGGCAAGAATAACCACAATTGATGGGATTCTTGAATTGGGTAGGGCTTGAACAAGGTATTTTCATAAATCTCTTAAAATTATAAACTTATTATTCTCGAAGTTCCATATTTGAAGCCTATACATTTTGATAAAATCTTTCTAGTTATATTTAAATGGACCTAATTTTTTCTTCATACCTGCTTTCTACAGTTTAATTCAATACATATTCCTTTACTGTATGGATTCATTAAGTTTTTATTATGTACCTAGCAGTGTGTTAGGTACTAAAGACCTTTGTTCATGGGGAGGCTTCCCTCACATTCTGTGTATTCTGATTGTAGTTGTGTTTTAAATTCACTTGGTTTACCTGATTTTACAGGCTGCAGAAAATGAAAAGAAGCAGAGGGTGCTAGAGACAGGTACAAGGACATGGCATAAAATTTGGCATCCTTGCATATGGTATCTGACAGCCTGCTATTGAGGGAGTAAAATTTATATATACATATATATATATATATATATATATATATATATATATATATACACACACACATACATGCACACACACACACATTGAGGAAAGTATCCAAGTCTCTAGCTTGGTATAGTGAAGAGAACACTGGATTTGGAATTTAAAAGTCTGGATTCAAATCCTGGTTCTTCTACTGAAATGAAGTTGGATGAACCACCCTTTGGAGACCATTTTCCTCATCTGCTAAATGAGGAGATTCTACTAAATGACAAATCCTTTGAAGTCCTTTTCTAACTCTAAATCTATGATCTTGTGATCCCATTATTAACAGTAGAACACACTAGCCTAGGTAGATTGGGATTACCCTTTTCAAATAAGAGACACTTCAGCCTTGGGCTCATACTGCTACCAAGCTGCGTTTTAGGGGAACCTGACCTCTAAAGAAATGCACCAGGTTCTTTGTCATTATCTCTAGCTCTTTGAGTCTTCAACCTAGAGTTCTGGGGAAAATCACTTAAAGCTAAACAATCATTCCTGTCTAGGACCTTCCCAAAAGAGAGTTGAGATCGTCAATATATATCAAGTATATGACAGCTACTTACTTCCTCCATACAAAAGAAATTCTTCAAATGAAAGACTCATATGTGTCTATTGACAAAGATATGACACACATGAAATAATAGTTTATAACTCCTCTTAATAGTCTCCTGGGAACTTAAAACATCAAAACATGAAACAATACATAGCACTGCTAAATGAGCTGTTTCACTTTTGCCTTGGCTCCATGTTGTCCAAACAAATCCCTCAAGGTCTGTGCCTTCTGTCAAGATAAATAGGGTATTGAGCTCATCTTTGTCATTGCTCACCTCCAGAGTATGTAAGTACAGAAAACTCCTGCTGCCAGTCATTTCTGACTGAGAGACTCACGAGCTCTTGGCAGAGATAACTCATAAGTTTATCTCTGAGTTTGAAGATATCCATCTTGGGATAGCTCTTTGGCCTAAATGAAAGAAACATAAAGCAAAAGAGCTGGTCTGAGTCTGAGCATCACAACTCACGCTCACCAGGATGAACACATGTGGTTTGTTACCATGTGTAATCAGTTGCCATAAATGCAGGAATAGTAGGAGACATTCTTCTGTACCCCCATGGGAAGCCCATGAGAGAGCCTTGCAGAATCCCTTTGTTCTCAGAAACTCAAAAAAGAGAACAAAAATAGATGTTACCTTGCCCTTTAAGTCTGCTGAGTAGGTAGCTGGAAATTCCTTGATCAGGGCCAGTCCTCTTTGGATGCACCTAACTTTTCCTTGCTACTTTCACAAGTACAAAGGGATTACTTTGTTAACCCAAAGTACTTAGTCCTTCAGCACTGAGCAAGAGCATGTCTGACCCCGTAGGGGCTCAGATCCACAAATGATATATGGTGAAGTGGGAGCTGTTTCATGACTACTTCCCTTACACTGTGAATCACCAGGAGAGGGTTAATCATATAATTTTTATAGCCAGAATAAAGCTTAGAAACCACTTAGTTCAAGCCCCCAATTTTATAGATGGGAAAACTGAGATCTAGGAAGGTAATAGAGAAAGCCATAGTAAATCTATGTAGGGCACCTAGGTTTCACAGTGGAAAAAATGCTGGCCCTGGAGTCAGGAGGGCCTGAGTTGAAATCCAGCCTCAGATACATACTAGCCATGTGACCCTGGGCAAGTAACTTTGCCCTGTTTGCCTCAGTTCCACATATATAAAATGGTCTGGAGAAGGAAATGGCAAACCACTTCAGTTTCTTTGCCAGGAAAACCCCAAATGGGGTCAAAAAGAGTTGGACACAACTAAAATGATTCAACGACAACAACAACAAAATTTAGGTGGCTAAAACTATATGGTTTGGACACCCAGATGCTAACTACTTGCACAAGAAGTCTACTTCTTTGGACCTCATTTTTCTCATCTATAAAATTAAGATCTTGCCAGACCAGAATGATGGGCCAAATCAAACAGGTAGGATTTAACTGAGAAAAGAGCAAAATTCAGTACTTGGGGCCACAACATCAATCACTAGAAAATGAGGGAGATGTAACTAGACAAAGAAATTCACAAGAAAAAGAGTGGGGACAGTTGATGGACTGCAAGTTAGCAATGTGAAATGACATCTACAAAGGTTAATATGATGTTCATTTTCATTAAGAGAAGCATAGTCTCCCCAAAAAGGAAAGATGTTGACTCCACTGTTAAAAAAATTGTCTTCAATTCTGGGCATAACATTCTAGGAAGTATATTCACAAGTTAGCTAGGATCTCGATGAAAGCAATGGGAATCACCACTGGGACCTTGAGATAGGTTGAAGGACTTGGGGTTATTTATTCTAGAGGAGACTTAGGGGGAATATTATACCTTTCTTTCAAGCATTTGAAGGGTGATCGCTTAGAAAGACAGGTTGGATGTATTCCACATGTCCCCAAAGGGTCAAAGAATAGGTTAGTACCTCCAAAGAGGCAGATAATGGGGGAAAAGTTTCTAACACTTAGTCTTGTCCAAAAAGGGATTGGTCTGCCTTGGAAGATAATGAGTTCCCCTTCAGTAAGTGTTAAGTGAAGACTGGGAGACCATTTCTGGGAATATTGTAGATGAAATTCTTGGTGGTCTAGATGGCCTCTGTGATCACTTCCAAAACAATTCTTTGTGAATTCTGTGACTAGACAACCATCCAGTTGCAAATATCATAATCCCATGGTTCTCTGACTTGAGACAGAGTTCTTTCCAGTGTAACACACTAGAATTAAGTGTCTCCTCAAGGTGGCCCATTCTATCTTTGGATGGCTATACTAGCTAGGAAGCGTTTTCTTAACTCAAGCCTAAATTCTTCTCTTTATAACTTTCCCTCATTGCTCCTAACTCTGCCTGCAAAGTGTTACCAAGTAAAGGCAAAGGCTTTGGAGTGAGAAGACTTGGTTCAAAAATCCTCCTTTATTACTGCCTTTTGACTTTGGGGCAATCACCTAACTTCTCTCAGCCTCATCTATGAAATGAAAGGATTTGACCAAATTACCTCCAAGATCCCCTGCAGCTCTAAATCTGTGATTTTATGACCCTGTTTTCTGGATAAATTGTCCATAATCACATGGCTACCTAGTGGAATACCTTCAATAAGAACCCAGATCTTCTGCCTACAAGGCCTGTGCTCTTTCCATTACAATGCACTGCCTCCCAACTGTGGGATCCTCAGCATATTACTTTGTTCCTGAGTTTCCTTACCTTTCCAATGTTGGAATTGAACTAATGGTCTCTAACATCCTTTCCAGCTTTAGTAATCTATGACTCTAAAGTCTAATGACTCTAATCTAAACTAAAGTGAAAATTAATCATTTAGGTATTGGATGATTATGGCTTAATATGTGACTCTTAACAGAGATCATTATATTTTACAAAGGACATGGGGATGATTGACTCTTCCCTTTTCTGAGGTAAGGATTCCCTTGGTTGCCTCCAGCTGGAGCCACTATTGATGATCTCTGATCATCTCCTCCCCTCCTGGGAGTGAAAGTGAATTATACCATCTCTGAAAGGTTTTTATCCCTCCTATAGAGAGTCAAGCTTAACTAGCTGAAAGAATGAAACATTAGCACACAAATCAGTGTGGCTATGCTGGCATTTTCTATTATGGGAGAAAGTGTAAGTATCAAAATCTTAGCTAGGAAAAAAAAAAAAGACCCAAACTTACAAGGAAATGGTTGGGTGTATACCATGTTCAAGGAACCATAACAGTGTCTGAGATCGGCCAATTTCCCAACTAATTAGTTTAAGGGTCTGCCTGTGATCAAATTCCAGGACACGAAATATTCACACAAGGGTGTTCCAAAACATTGAAGTCTCAATTGACAAAGAAGATGTGGGTGTGGATGTAAGTGAACATTTGAGTTTAATTTCTATTATTCTGTTCGATTCTATTACTTGGTTTCTGTTATTCTAACTTAATAGTTGCTGTGCATTTCATCTGTGGAGACTGTAAGGTCATCTTTTTGGAATTCTGGTTCTGGTCCATCCTTCAAAACATTTCAGGGCATTCTTTCCGCTGTACTTTGTCTTATATGGAAAAAATGTGACTGTATTAACAATTGCATTGCCCAGCACCTGCCAACCAAGAGAACTTGAGATATCAGCTGTCTAGGTATTCCTGCTTGAGGTCAATGAATCAGCTAGAAGAACCAAAGCTAGAGCTTTCCAGAATCTGCAAGGATCCATTTCACCATAATGGAAAGAGTATTGGACTGGGAGTTAAGAGACATGGTCTCAGCTCCAACTCTGCCATTTAATATAGCTGTGCCCTACTGGGCAAATTCCATCATCTCTTAGAGGCTGTTTACTCATCTGTAAAATAAAGGGACTGAACTCACTGATCTCTAAGGCTCTTTCTAGCTCTAATATACAGGGAAGCTAGGTGGCCCAGGAGATAGAATGCTGGAGACCCAGGAAAACCTGAGTTCAAATCCTAATGTAAATTCTTTTTAGGTATGTGACTGGGCAAATCACTTAACTTTTCTCTCAGAGGCCAGTTTCTTCATATATAAAATGAGGATAATAATAGTGTATACTTCATAGGATTGTTGTGAGAGTTAAATAAGATAATACAGGGTGTTCCCAAAGTCTTAAAGAATTTTAAAATTATAGCTTTTAATAAAGTTCAACTTTAAGCTGCAGCTTAAGAATTGACGAAGTCTTTGGAGATACCCTATATATGTTAAGTGCTTTGCAAACTTTAAAGCATTAGATAAAGGGTTGGGGGAGCGGGGAAGGGAACAAGCATTTATTAAGCACCACACTGTGCTACATGTTTTACAGATTTGCTCTCACTTGATAAATGCTGTTATCATTATCATAATTATCATTGTTGTTGTTGTTAAAGTTCCAGATAGTGGGGGGAAATTAATTTGGAATTAGAATACCTAGATTCTAATTCCACCTCTGTCAGTTACTACTTGTGTAACCCTGTGCATGTGATTGCACATCTCTGGACCTTAGTTTCATAATTTTGTAAAATGCAGAGGTTTGGACTAGATTTTAGACTAAGGTCCCAGCTCAAAATCTAAGATCTTGTTATTCTGTGACGATGATGAAAGTATAGTACCCCTGAACAAAAGACAAGAAGGCCTACAACAAGGGATTCCCACTTGATACAAAGATCATTGACTTTGCAATTTTCCTTTAGGCAAGAATTTGAGGCAGGCACAATTCTCAGTCAAAGGAAAGTGTACTTCATACCGGCCCCGCGAGAAGACTGTGTAGCATTCAGTTCATCTCAGAAATGGTATTTGAAATATATTTAGGAGAATGTCCCTGTGATCTGTTCTTGTCCCTCTGATATTTAACATTTTTAATCAGTGATTTGAGTGAGGGTAAAAATGGAATACTTATCATATTTGCAGGTGATAAGGAGGGGAGAGAGACAGAGAGAGAAAGAAAGCAAGCAAATATATATGACAGAATCTGTTTCCAAAGAAAGATCTTGGCACTCCAGCACAAGAGACCAAGTCAAATTAAAAAAAATTGATAGAAATAAATGTAAAGTCTTAAAGTTAGGTTAAAAAAAAATCAATGTCACAAGTATAAGACAGTGGCAGCAAGGTAGATAGCAGCTTATCTGAAAGATCTATAGAAAGTGTCATGGTCTGCAAGCTCAGTTTGAGTTAGTAGTGTGATATGACCTTCAAGAAAGCTAATAGAGTCTTTGGTTATGTTAAGAGAGGCATATATAGTATCTAGGACTAGGGAGATGATGATCCTACTGAGTGCTATGCTAGTCAGATACATTGAGAGTATCACATTCAATTCTGAATATCTCAATGTAGGGAGGACACTGTTAAGCTCAAGAGTCTCCAGTGGAAGACAAGCAGGATGATAAAAGGCCTTGCCATCTGAACATCAGCAGAGGGAACTAAGGGGTGTTTAACCTGGATGAGAGAAGTGTGACATGAGAACTTCTTTTAAATATCTCAAGGGCCATCATAGAGAAGAAGAATTTGATTTATTCTGTTTGGCCCTAGAGACAGGAACCAGGAGCAGTGGGGTAGAAGCTGCAACGTGGCAGCTTTAGGTTTGATATAAGGAATAGCTTCCTATATATTAGAACCATCCAAAAGTAGACTTCCAGTGTTAGGAGCGGTTGCCCCCTCCCTAGATGTCTCCAAGCAGAGGATGGATGACCATTTACTGGGCATGTTGTAGGGTGAAATCTTATTGAGGTATAAGTTGGACTGACAGCCTCTTGATTTCCTTCTACCTTGGAGATTCTGTGATTTTGGGGGCCTTGGTGTGCCCCAGAACACCCCTGAAGAAGCAGGTGATATAAGTACCATCCTGTTCTCAAGTCATCTTATTTTTGGTACAGCCAGTACAGCTATTGTTTCATTTCCTCCTCTCTCTTGGTTGGAGGTATGGGTAATAGTGGTAGCCAAGGAGGAAAAGGTGACCCCCAAATCAGAACAAAATGCCTTAGAAAGTGCACAATGCATTGCCAGTCCCTTCCTTAGGTGAAGATTTCACGGAACATTGTAGGTGGCCAGAGATGACACAGTTTTCCTTTTGATTTCATAAGAGAGGAGATATATCATCTCTTAATCCTTTGCTTCAAATTAAAAAGTGAAAGATTTAATTTATTTCCTGGGAGAAGGAGGCATTTATTATTCAGATCTATGCTTTCAAAAAGTTGTACCTGATGTCTCTGGAATACTATTCCTGTGATGTTTTTATTTTTTTTAATCATTCTCATTGAAATGAAGATCAAATGCACTCCTTGGATGTAGCACACCTGGACCACCTAAGAGCAATATAAATGGAGAAAAGTTATGAAAGTGCCTATGAATTTGTGATAGCAGCTAACAGGCATTGCTCTAAACTGTTTTGCCTACATGTGTGAGAGACAATCGAAAATACAAATATGTCTGTACTTTCTTCACTGACAAAGGGAAAATCTTGTGAGGGAATAGCCTGATTACCATTTGAAAGTATGACTGGAATAATACATAATTGCATTTTCGGCTACAGCCTACTAAATGAAGTAAAAATCCCTTCAGTAACCTAGAGCCAACCCTCCCACTCTGTAGAGAATGTGCCTTTCTAGTACCTGAAACAATGAATTATTTGTAGGCAGATTCTATATCTGTGAGAAGGGGCCATTCTTGGAGGAATGACTGAATGCTAGATGGATCTTTCCCTACAGACTAGTCTTTTCCCCCTTATTTTCCACATAGCAGGTGGGCAATATTAGGAGGTCTTAGTTGCAAAGAAAGGGAGGGTATATATCAAAACCAGTTTCTTATTTGGCAGATATTAGCCCAGTAGCAATGGCTCCAAGGGTCCCAGTCTGAAATAGCAAGTGTGATAAAGTCCTTGGCAGAGCATAGGGATGAAGAGGAAGAGTCCCCAAATGCTAGGACTATGAAGAAAAACTGAGGAGGGTTTTTCCCACCTTTGGGGCATGTGCTTCTCATTACACCCCCTGCTGCCTTCAGAGCTATTAGGAGTTTTGCACAGGCAATATAAAATGGTCTTTCTTCTATTGGAATCACTTCAATGTCCTGATGAACAGAGAAGTGTGATTCACATTTTCATCATCATTAAAAGCACTCATTAAAAGCAATGTCTGCATACGGTAGGGCAAAATAAATGAATTATATAGCACCTTTAGTCTCTAGGAGTTTCTGGTCGATGACTTAATATAACATGAAGTCCTTGGACTTATAAGCCAACTGTGCCTTCTTTCTCATTCTTCTCATCTTCATCCTGGAATTCTCATTTTCATTCCAGGCTCAGATCCAGTCATTCCCAATAGGAAGTCTTTCTGAATCCTTCTACAGTAGTTCTCAATTTATTTTGTTCCTTTCAACAAAATAAAATAATAACAATAATTATCATTTATATAGCACCTTAAGGTTTGCAAAGAACTTTGTAAATATTTTCTCATTTTATCCTCATGACAATTCTGAGAGGTAGGACCTATTGTTATCCTTTTTAACAAATAAGGAAATTGAGGCAGAGTTTTAAGTGACTAGCCCAGGGTAACACAGCTACCAAGTACCAGAGACTGATTGGATTTAAACTCAGATCTTCCTGACTCCAGGTCCAGTGCTCTATTCACTGCAATATCTAGTTGCCTCACACACATAAAAAAAGAGTTGAGAACTCCCACGATGATTTTATGTAGAACTTGTAATATTCTTTACAATTATTTATATTTTAAAGGGCCATTATAGAATTTTTAGGATGAACCCTTTGGATCATGGTTATGCACCTTGAGAGGTTCTAGAAACACTAAATTGAAACCACTTCTCTAGTGATTAGAATTCTCTTGACCCAAAATAATTACTTTGTATTTGCTTTGCATATATTGACATATGTACATATGCAATGACTTATCAGTGCTTATGTTGTATCTACATGTCATAGGATTAAAGAATTTAGATCTGGAAAAGGAACCTTGGAGATCATGTGGCCTCTTAATTATCATTATCCAAACTGAGTTCCAGAGATGTGAAGTCACCTACTCAAGATTATACAAGTAGCAAAAAACAGAGGCAGAATTCAAATCTAAGTCATTTGATTTTAAATCCAGTGTTCTTTCCACATGTAATACATATTATCTCAGGTGTATAAAATGGTGGTGGTACCACTTCCCTTTCAAAGTAGTTTGAGATCAGAATTAAAATTAGTCAAGATTCAAATTGTCTTTGGGGTCCATATAATGACTCGTTAGGGAAAATGTAAGCAAATGTATTATCATTTTATCAAAAACCAGAACAGAACTGTATGAGCTGCTAGGGCTTTTTAATTTTTAAATATAATTATATTTAATTAAGATGCTATTACATGTGATTCTTTCCATTTTTTCAGTGCTATCATACGTCAAATCTTGGATCAACCCTACTGAAATGATTATACATACACAAACCCCCACCTTTCTATACTGTTGGGTTCAAGAAAATTAGTTCACTTCTCTGCTACCTACTAGAGTTACAAAACCCACTGGAGCAAAGGAGCTGTTTATTTAGATGAAGGGAGACTTCTTTCATTTCTAATTTCTTTCCTTTGTTTTCAGTGCAAGGGTGTGTTGGCTTGGAACTGAGACCCAAAGGATAATATTTATTCCATTCTCTTCCATAAATTTGGCCTTGGGATGAAATAGTTCTATCCATATAGCTAACAGTGAAGAGGGCGTCTTATGCTCTGCATCCTTCTTTCCTGTGACAATTCATTGCAGGTTGCCAGAAATTGAGCTTCTTGCAGAAGGCTTGATATATGGATCAATTGAATCACCCCTATCATGAGAAAGTACATTCCTTTTCTTTGCCTGCTGCCAAATACTAGGGAGTATCCCTAAAACTTAAAACTTTAAAGACAAAAAGACCCAGTTTTTACTGTATTTTTTTTCCTGACATGAAGGACAGGTGAAAAAGTTTTTGGGTAATGGAAAAATTTAGTCTGAGTTGAATTTCTTTCCTTCTTTTTTTCTTTCTTTCTTTCTTTCTTTCTTTCTTTCTTTCTT
>NW_027186296.1:30443112-30443397 GCF_028583685.1 Petaurus breviceps papuanus | reverse complement strand
TTCTTTCTCTCTTCTTTCTTTCTTCCTTCCTTCCTTCCTTTCTTTCTCTTTCTTTCTTTCTTTCTTTCTTTCTTTCTTTCTTTCTTTCTTTCTTTCTTTCTTTCTTCCTTTCTTTCCTTCTTCCTTCTTTCCTTCTTTCTTTCTTTCTTCCTTTCTTCCTTTCTTTCTTTCCTTCTTCCTTCTTTCTTTCTTTCCTTCTTTCTCTCTCTTCTTTCTTTCCTCCTTTCTCTCTCTTTCCTTCTTTCTCTCTTCTTTCTTTCTTTCTTTCTCTCTTCTTTCTTTCTT
>NW_027186296.1:30199450-30443102 GCF_028583685.1 Petaurus breviceps papuanus | reverse complement strand
TTCTTTCTCTCTTCTTTCTTTCTTTCTTTCTCTCTTCTTTCTTTCTTTCTCTCTTCTTTCTTTCTTTCTTTCTTTCTTTCTTTCTTTCTTTCTTTCTTTCTTTCTTTCTTTCTTTCTTTCTTTCTTTCTTTCTTTCTTTCTTTCTTTCTTTCTTTCTTTCTTTCTTTATCTGCTTCTGTAGCACAAAGTCATTGAATTGACTGACCGAACTCAGATTGCTTGGTTCTAAAGTGAATAATACATTTTTAGAAACATCTTTTAATTTGCTAAATAAAGAGCTTTCTGACAATCTAGTTAATATTCATCTGGGGCCAGACAAGCCAAGGAGAGTGGAAGGAATATATAGGGTTTCACATTTCTTAAATATGTGACAAGAAGTTAAGAAATAACCTCCACCTCTCCCACAGACACATGATATATCCCATTTGTTTCAATAGAACTGACAATTACCTGCATGCTTCAAATAGTTCCATCAAGATCAATTCCTCTCCAAGCCTTTTATGTTTGAATGTCATACTCACTGCTTCCATTTCCTCTACAATCCTTTGTAATCCGACTTCTGACCTCATCAGTCAAATGAAGCCTGCTCTCTCCAAAAGTTACTAAAGATTTCTTAATTGGCAAATCTGATGGTCTTCTCTTAGTCTTCAGTTTTCTTGATATCTGTGATACACTTGATACTGCTGACCATTCTCTCCTCCTGACTGTTGTCCCCTTTCTCCAGTTTCATAACATCATTCTCTCCTGGTTCTCTGACCATGCCTCAGTCTCCTTTAATGGTTCTTTCTGACTTCAGGCATATCATGCCCTCTCTCTATAGCTACTTTGTATTTATCAGTCAATCAACAAGTATTTCACATGAAGAGCTTAATATGTGACAGACACTGTGCTAAATTCTGAGATTACAAAGAAGAAGCAACGATAGATCCTGCCCACAAGGCTTACATTCCAATGGGGGAGACAGCATATAAAAATCAGAACATACAAGATAAATATAGAATAGATGGAAGGCAACCTTAGAGAAGAAGGGGATCCCCCTTGGGGATGGGGCAAAGAAACACTCTCTTGGGTGAAGTTGCACCTGAACACAGCCTTAAAGGGAGATAGGAATCCTACTTGTATTCTATTTGTATCTCTATATGTACATATGTGCTTGTTGTCTCTCTCGTTAGAATACAAGCTTTTTGAGAGTAGGGATTTTAAATTTTTTTGTAATTATACCTTCAACACAGTGCCTGGTACATAGTAAGCACTTAATAAATGCTTGTTGATTCATTGACTGATAAGATCACCTCAACTCAGCATATCCAAAATTGACATTACCATCAAAACTATCCCCTTTCTAACTTCTCTTCACAAAACCACCATTTTCTTAGTTTTTCAAGCCTGAGACTTTGACATTATCTCCAGTTCCTCAATCAATCAGTAGGAATTAATTGATCACCGATTATGTTCTCAGCACCTTGAGAGAGAGGAAAAGCAGATGTGCCTCAAAGACATGAGTATCTCTCACTGCTCATATCCAATCAATCACCAAGTCCTAAAGATTCTTCCTTTACAGTGTCTCTCCATTGTTTTTTTCCCTTTCTGTTTCCATTATCATTCCTGATGCTTTCCCTTTAGCTACTTCCTCCCAGAGAAGACAGTCTCCTAGCTGGAACACCATGATTTTTATTGTGAGATCCAAGACATGTAACATAAAATCAGTGAAGATCCATAGTAGATTTTCTCATCTCTTTTTTCAGATGGCCTTTTCATGTTCTGGCTCACTATGCAATCCCAAATATATTAAGATCCTTCACAAAGAATGATCAACATGTCTATAATATGAAACAGAAGTAAGCACCAGGAAACTTCTGTATCTCTTCATTCAGATATCTGAAAGATACCAAACTCAGCAGTAGTACCATGTCTCTTCTATTACAGCTCCTTTTTTTTCTTAATTACATACAATTAATAAAACAATTTTTGGGTTTTTTTACAAATCTTACAACTTAAGTAGGTAATTATTACTTTATAAATATAGCCTTCTTCCTTACATTCCCTTCCCCCAAACTGATTCCTTTGCTGACATTAATCAACCTTTAGAAATTATAAAGATATTTTCATTTCAGAGATGAAAAATGTTCCTTCTCATAAATCTCATACTCTTGTTCTAGAAGGCTTGGTTACTTATCGTTACTCGGGATTCTCCCTGCAGTGCCCTTCTGCTGCCCAGTGCCAGCCCAAGGCAAAATCTACACAAGTGATTAGTTGTAAGGAGAGGGGGGTGGAAACACCCTAGGGCCATTCTTCCCAACCCATCTCCTGTAAAATTCCTTTATATTTACAATGGCTATTTCGTATATATAAAATTATTATACACAGGTTAATAGGATTTGTTTGGGGGTTTTTTGGGGAGGAGGCATGAATCTTACTACCTTTACAGTAAGACTTATAAAAGAAATCGATTAATTTTATTTAGCAATTTTAATGGACTTCAGTTTCTAATATCCTCTTTTTTCTTTTAAATATCATTATTAACATCCCTTGTTTTATCATAATAGTCATTTTATTTTTCTCCCAAAGGTCATTACAAACAATTTCTCTCAGGGAAACCTTGGAAATCTGTAGAATTTAACAATGGGACCCATAGCCCCCAAAATGCTTTGTCTTTTCAATAATATGACCCATTGCTCCTTCTCAAGTGGGGATATGTGCTCCTGGCATTGCCCACATCCTCATTTCTCACTCTGTCCCTTGGCCCCTGACAGTTCTGTAACAGATGCCTCCCTTATCTCTAGCTACTCATTGGGTTCAGTCTTATTCTGGCTATTTTTGGCTCCTAAAACTACCACCCTCTTTTCTCTTTTCACTGCACATTCTAAGATGTCTTTAGGCAAGGACTTTCTGTCTTACATAATCTTCTCTTTCTTCACTTATCATCTTGAATCTATTCATCTGCACAGCCTTCATTTGGCCTTTTATTTTCACTACTTCCGTTCCAATGTCTTCCCTTATGGATTTTCTACCTAGGACCTAGATAGGCTTTGTGTAGATGTTATGCATCTACAGATGGAAACATTTATGTTGTGTCTCTTATTTTTGCTTCTTCCCTCAAGACATTTGTCTTGAACACACTTTTTTTTTTTTGCTTACCATACTACTTACTGGTATCTTAAAAGAGAAGGACTTCCTTACTCACTTGATAATTCTTCTAAGCATATTTTATTGTCTTCCTGTTCTAACAGATATTTGCTCAGTTCCATATGCCTCTGCCACATTTCCTGGATTTGGGGAAATTAATGTCAGCTCTTACTATCCTCTCCCATTCTACAAGTAGTTCTCTCCCACAGTACATATCACAACCTCTCATCACTGAGCATTTTGAAAATCAGTCTACCTAGCTCAATTATCTTTTTTTGAGTATATAACCTGTGTTAAAAAAGGAATGGAGTGGGAATTGAAACAAGCATTTTTCAGTACTGCATTATGTCAGCTGCCAGTTCTAAATATTTTACTTTGTAGATCACTTTCTGTACTATCTTCTTTTCCTGAAACATGATCGACTACTCTCTAATTTCTAACACCTTACTCCTGCAACCCTTCCCTTCAGGTCTCCTCCTAATTTATCCCTGACTACCACCATCTCTTTTGTTGTACAAAGGGAAGGCATCATATCCTTAAAATCTTTTCCCATATGTCTTTGAGGAAAATATTCATTCATTCATTCATTCAATACCCACCATGTCAGGCAATGTGCTAACTCCTAGAAATACAAAGACAAAAACAAAACAGCCCTTGTCCTTAAGAAGCCTGCTAATTCTGAGCATTCTATTGAGGGAAGTGGCTCATAGGCAGATGAATAAATATAAAATATAAGTGATTGGGCAGCTAGGTGACACAATGGATAGACTGCTGAGCCTGGAATCAGGAAGACCTGAGTTCAGATCTGACTTCAGACACTTGCTATATGACGCCAGGCAAGTCAGTTAACCCTATTTGCCTCAGTTTCCTCATCTGTAAAATGAGCTGGAGAAGGAAATGGCAAACTACTCCAGTATATTTGCCAAGAAAACCCAAAGTAGGGTCATGAAGAGTTGGACAGACTGAAATGAATGAACAAAATGATTTGTTAGTGGGGGTTGGCAGAAGACACTAGAAACCAGGGAAACCTGTATAAGACTCATGCAGACTTTAATACTGGGTCTAAACCTTAAAAAAGTAAATCTAGGAGGTAAAGGTGAGAAAGGGATTCCTTCCAAGTACAAGGGAAAGTATTAACATTTTTCTTTATACGTGTGCTTGGGGAGAACATAAAGGTTCAGAAAGTTGGTCTTTTCCTTCCCCTGTCTCTCATCTCTGATATTACCTAATTCCCCCTAGATATGATATATGTGTGTACACATACACATATATTATAATATCCTCAATATGGTTGTTAAATGGAAATCCCATATACACCAAAATGACTCTTTGCTCGTACTGACCAGAAGGAAAGCTTGTCTCTTCATATCCATAATGCTTCTCTGTGTGTTGAGACTCACTTCTTGGATGAAAGCCTTGCTGAGTTCTCCTTTCCTTAGGTCTCTGCTGGCTAAATAGCTTCTTGTGTTTTCAGGTTATTTGTATTACACATCCCAACATCCAGCTGTGTTTTCCTTTGTTTTGTTTGTTTGTTTTGTGGGGGGTTTTCCCTGCTTCAGTCCAGACCTGTGATTTCATTGTAGGAAACCTCCATTGAGGGAACTTTCCCTTCCAAGGCAGATTTGCAGCTGCTTTTCCATTTACAGTCTTAGAGAGTGTTGCTTAGGGCACTGAGAGGTTACACAGCTTGCCCATGGTCACATGATGAAGTGTCAGAAGTGGGACTTAAACTGGGGTCTTCCCTGCTCTAAATTGTTTTTTCTATGCACCATAGCACACTACCTCAATTACCTACTATATCGGTACAAACATAGACTGGCATTATTCCCCAGATCACTTGAGGATGTCCTGAAGTTTTAAGAGTGATGGGTGACTTCTTCAGTGTTACTGTTTCTCCTTTAACTCAGATCATAAGCCTTCTATACTTTAATAGATGTCATCAAGGATTGATATAACAAATTAGAGAGAGAGAGAGAGAGAGAACACGAATTATATAAGCAATATATTATATAATTATAATGTAATGTAATATGCAATGATATATTTATATGTAATATTATAATTATATTATGTAATATAATTCTCTATCTAAAACCTGATTGCCTTTCTATAATGAAACACTTTGCAATTAGGTATGCTACTTCTTTTATTATAGTCAATTTCTGGGTCCATACTCAAAGCCTTTCTATTTTGGTAGGACTTCCATGGTCATAGTCACCTTCACACCATGGTGACACAGACTAGGAGGACAGCCTATAATTGGTATTTGTTCTTAGTGTATACACATATACATGTTTCCATTCAAAGAGAGTTTATTTGCAACCATACACTGGTTTCACACGAATCAAATAATTCTTTCAAACTATCTCCTCTGCCCCCCTGCTTTGAAAAAGATTCCATGAGTTCTCTGTTTGACCCAGGCCAGGATCTCACAGTCCAACCTATCATAGAGTCATCAACACTTTGAGCAGTTGCAACATGGAACACTCTTGTAGAGAGCAGGCATAGGGGAAAGCTATCGTGTACAACCTTTCTTGATTTGACTAAATAAGTTCCTGTGGTAGTGTAATCTTTTTTTTTTTGGTCGCTTGTTTTTATAATTCCCAATGGACCATTTCTGACTTCATCAAAAAGGTTTGCTGAAGGAAGAGGAAAGAAGGCGAGTCCTCACTGCAGCTGATCCCTAAGAAAGGCAGCAGCTGTACTGACTAGAACCACATGGAAAATAAGACCTGACAAAGATAACAAAGTTCTACAGCCCATAAGTCAAATATGAAAATTATCTTCAGATCAGTTGTAGCTCTGCCAAGCTGCTCAGATTCCCCATCTGGACTATTCAGGCTCTATTCCACTCAAATACTCCTTGTCCTCAAATTGCTCATGATATACTCATTCATTTTGTTTTTTGTGGTTGGGCTTTGTCATTAGATAGCTTTTCCTGTTGCTCTGAATTCTGATACTCCTGGAGCACTTACTCTCACAGAAATGTAGCATTGGAAAGGGACTTCAGGGGTCATCTAGTCTAACCTCCTGCCTCATTGGTGAACTTCTTCAACAGTATCAATGACAAGTGGCCATCTAACCCCTTTCTGAACACCTCCAGTGACAGAGAACTTGCTACTTCCTAAGATATACTATTGAATTTGGTGATGGTAGCAATTGTAAAGAAATTCTCCCTTATGCAGAGTCAGAATCTGTCTCCCTTTTAATGTCTAGCCCGGGATGGGGAACCTGTGACCTTGTGGCCACATGTGGCCCTCTAGGTCCTCAAGTTTGGACCTTTGACTGAATCCAGACTTCACAGAATAAATCCCCTTAATAAAAGGATTTGTTCCATAAAACTTGGACTCAATCAAAAGGCCATACCCAAGGACCTAGAAGGCCACATGTGGCTTCAAGGGCACACATTCCCCACCCCTAGTTTAGCCCATTGGTCCTAGTTTTTTTTTTCTATCTGGAACTAAGTAGAATATGTCTAATCTTTCTTCCATATGTCAAGCATTTAAATACTTAAAGACAATGATAGTGTCCCTCCTAAGTATTTACTTATTCAAGCTAAATATCCTTAGTTCCTTAAGCAATCTATGTACTATCTTTTGAGTTCCCTCACCAACCTACATACTCTATTCACTTAGTAACTTATTACATATAGTGCCTTGTACCACCATTTTATTGCTTTTTGAATGTGTATCCTCTTTCTCCAACTAGAGTGTAAGCCTCTTGAAGGCAGGTAATGTATTCTTCTTTTGCACCTCCCTACAATACCCAGTAGGGTGCTGGGCACATTGTAACTACTCAAATACTTGTTGAATGAATGAATACCAGAAAAAGGCATGCACCTGGAAGGGAATAGAATAGAGCCAGCTGAATTAAACATTCTTTGGTATGTGAAATATTGATTAGAATCTTCTGATTCAAGAGCAGGCATGACTGGTTGCCATCCATTTCAGCAATGACACTTCATAACCATACAACCAGAGGCATCTCACCTCTGAGTCTCAATCTCCTTATCTAGAAAATGAGGATACCCCAACAGGGTTAGTGTGTAGAAAATGCTTTGTAAACCATAATGTGCCATATAAGTGTGAGCTATTATAATTACCATTTACAATAATAGTTCTATTTTTGAAATGACCTCAAATAACACTCCATATTCTCTCTTGATGGGATATTCCAAGGACCTATTATCAGGAATGAGGAAGATCATTCTTCAAATCAAAGATTTATGTACTTTTAAAAAATAGACATGTGGAAGCTATCTGGAAATTTAAAATGAAGAAAGGTAACAAGCTGAAATTGAAAGAGGACACATCCTGTCTGTATGGAAATTGTGGGAATATATGATATTATCTTTTCATAAATGGTTGCATTTTTGCTACAAGAAGCATAGTTTTGGGGTCAACTAAGATAAATGGCCACACCTTGAATTAGAGAGGAAAGAGCACTTATAAGTCATAGTATAAAATGTTTACTTTTCACTAATCATCATTACCTCTTACAAGCTTTCTTATAAGAGAAAGCATCACAAATAAATACACAAATTCTATTATAGGTATAGGGCCTGATATTTAGCTTTAGTAAGACCTATTATGCGTGACTTCTAAGAACTTTCAAGAACACTTCTGAGAACACTTGATTAAATTGCTTCAAGTCCCCTTTAAAAACAAACTAGAGGAGTTACAGAGCAAAGAGTAGTATGATTTGTATTATTTATGGGTTCTGCCATAGTTTTTTGTCTCTTAAAAAAAAAAACTTCTCTCATAATCAAACTCCTAGGTGGAAAGGGATTTCTCTACTTTTCCTAACACAAATCCTTCCTGGTCATTTGTATAGAAGGGACTGCACTATAAATAATAGTTGAAAGAAGACTTTTTCTGTCATTTAAATATCCAGGTTATTTCTTTACACAGTATTTGATGTTGTAGAAGGGTACAAAAGAAGTATAAGATATAGTACCTGCTCCTAAGAGGCTTACAATCTAGTTGGAGAGAAAGGATACCCATTCAAGAAGAATTATTTGTTATATGACAGATCAGTAGTAACATTCATGAGTTCAGAATCAAGATCTTTGTTCCATTTTTAAAGATAAAATTCTATGAATCACTGTAATAGTACAATGTATTATTATTAGTCATAATGATATTAAATTGTGGATACAGAAATAAATTTCCTTCTTAGAACTTAAAATACCAGTGTAGCATCATTTTAAGGATGAATGCCACAACAGGTAGTCTATGTGGGGAGCTTATACCTCACTTTAACTGCTACTGACTCACTGAATATTTTAGCATTCATCTATTATATGAATCTAAAAGTAGTTATTTCTTTCATCTCTAAAATGGGGGCTAAATGTAAACTTTGTCCCTCTGTTAACTTACATAAGAAAGGGGGTTGAAGTTTAGCCCTATGGGTCTGCAGTACTGCAGAAACTTTCTATTATATGGCATGGTTTCAAGTCAATCAAGAATAATTACACTTCCAGAGTAGGCTCTCACATCGCCATTGCAGCCATGTCTCTTGTAATCCCCGAGAAGTTCCAGCACATTTTCAGAGTGTTCAACACCAACATTGATGGAAGGCGGAAAATAGCTTTTGCCATCACAGCCATCAAGGGTGTGGGTCGAAGATATGCTCATGTAATATTGAGGAAAGCAGACAATGACCTCACCAAAAGGGCTGGTGAGCTCACTGAAGATGAGGTGGAGCGTGTGATCACCATCATGCAGAATCCCCGGCAATACAAGATTCCAGACTGGTTCCTTAACAGACAGAAGGATGTAAAGGACGGAAAATATAGCCAGGCTCTGGCCAACGGTCTGGACAATAAGCTTCGTGAAGATCTGGAGCAACTGAAGAAGATTCGGGCACATTGTGGGTTTTGGCATTTCTGGGGTCGCCGGGTCTGAGGCCAGCACACCGAGAATACAGGCCACAGGGGTCACACTGTGGGTGTGTCCAAGAAGAATTAAACTACTTCACTGGCCTTGTCTATTAATGAATAGTTTATAACAAAAAAAAGAATAATTACCAGCTGCTATATACCTCCTACTCAGTCAATCATTATTTTAATCATCTTCAAACCATGTATAGGAAACTTTGAAGTGTAGTACAGAAGTCCTTCTATGTTTTGCTTTTTAGAAACCTGGATCTTACTTAGGCCCTGATATCTCTGAAGATGGGACTATAGGCTAGCCAAAATCTCTGGCAATCAATCCTCACTGATTTTCCAGGATAAAGGTGACTACTTGGGCTTAATTCATCTTGCGATTATCTGCTACAATCTATAAATATCACTAGGACCCATTGGACAAGTCAGTGAATGCATTTATTTGAAATGTACGTATTTGAAAAAGTTTGTTCCTAAGGCAGGTTCGAAATGCAAAATAGCATGTATATAATGCTTTTTGGTTATGAAACATTTCATATTTATTTTCTCATTTGATCCTCATAACAACCTTGTTTATTATTATCCTGTTTTACAGCTGAGAAACCTGAAGGTCAGTGAGGTCTTTTTATCTCTGAAATGAAAGAGAAGTGGAGTATGTGACCTCTAAGGTCATTTCTAACCCGAATTCCATGCTTTTCTAACTTGTCACTAGTAAATTTCAGAAATGAAATTTGAACAAAGATCTAGTCTAACTCCACAATCAAGAGCTATTTCCACTGTACTGTACTATAGATACACCAGAATTTGAAACCAAAATAATTTAAGAGAGAGTCAGTATCATTTTTGGAGGTTCTATCACTTTAGAGCTGTGAGTTTTTTCAGTGAGCTCAGATCCAAGCAAAAAGATCAGTTACCAACATAAAGTCTATAAGAGGACAGATCAAAACTGTTTTACAAAGAAATGGGTCTTAAAATTAAGTATTTCATGTATTTATGTGTTTGTTATATCCCAGAAACAGACTTTGCAATAGAAGAGAGCTAATATACAACTTATAAGAGCTGAGAAAGTTGAAAACACTGGAATAAGGAGACATTATATCAAATTGGTTTAGGGATGCTCACATTGTGATTGCAATGAGGAAAGGGGACTGGGACCATCATATTATGTTCCAATTGTGTATAATCTGCATTGTTCCCATTGAAAAGTGAGAGACTGGTTTCACAGATCAGAGTTATTCAGCATTCAAATCACATATTATCATTCATAATTCTAGAACAAGACCATCTTGACAGAAGCATCAAAAAGTCTGCAGGGGAAAAAGAGAAATAAATAAATGGAAAGACTCACTTCTAGAATGCATTGTATATAAGCAGGGCTTGATAAATGTTGAACTAAAAAAATAGCTTTCAATCCATTTACATATCTATAAGAGATTTATTCAGTCAAAATATTTATTAATTACTTACTAGATATATAGGAATGTAAGACAAAATGATCTGTAAGATAGGGTTACAGACTTCATGACACATAGTGTTATCAGAGTATGGGACTTATAGTCTGTTATTTAATATTCTTTCTTTTAATGCCACATAATCATTTTCAAACATTCCTGGTATTTTATATTAAAAGCTACAAAATTTTTCATATTTTAAAATTATTACTAAAGAAATACTTTATGTTTGTATGATGCTTTATAATTTTCGATGTTTGTTCATTTATATAATATTCAAAACTGTAGTTAAGATCTTAATTTTGAACTCATGTTCATTCTGACTCCAAAGACAATGCCAGAATACAAGAATTCATATAATAGTTGCATCAGTAAGTATTTATTAAGGCATTGTTGTTTTTCTAGCATTTTAGATAAATAAATTAAATACTCTATTTTTTTGCCAGGAACTCTGCTAAGCACAAAGAATACAAAGAAAAGAAAAAAGGACAGTCCCTGCTCTCAAAGAGAGCCAGAATAATGTAGAAAACAGTGTATTCCAGTCATAGGATAAGAAGCCAGTCAAGATATACAGTCAGGAGAGTGTCTTGTTCAAGGAATAGCAAGGAGGGCGATGTCACTAGAGGGAAGAGTACTTGGGGGAATGGGAATGCAAGGTGTAAGATGACTGGAAAAGTCGAGGGGGCAGTCATTAAGTTGGATTTACAGTTGACTAGAGAAAAAAGTTTTAGTTACAGTCTTCTGGTCCAAACATGTAGACCTAAGTCAGAGTTGTATGGGAACTGGTAAAGAAAATAGCCTGCTTTTCTATTCAATTATACTTTTTTTTTCAAAAACAAAAGTGTGAAAATGTCTTAGCATAGCAAGAAAGTTAGAGATAAAGGGCAAAATTTTTAAAGAAAACACTACAGTATAATTTTTTACCTATTCCACTCAGTATTTCAGGGATCTCTAATGTAATTGCTTTGTAAATTCTTTCCTCCAGTGCAGATGAGAGTATCTAATAACATAATTGTAATAGTTTACATTTGTATGGCAACCTACCATTTATAAATCTTAACCTCTAGTAAATAGTCTTCATATGCTGTGACCAGAAATATTAATCACTTGGTAACTAACCTTCTGGCATGTACCTTATAAAATAGATCAGTTGCTAGCTTTGTTAGCATATATGTTAGCTACCAAGGAGGCTAAGGATGGAAGAGAACTAAGGTTCTAGAGTTCTGAATAATGATGGGCTAAGTCAATAGGATTTCCTCACTAACTTTGGCATTAATATGACAAGCTCCTGGGAACTAGAGGAAAAATAATAGAATTGGCCTGTGAGTACCCCTATGCTTTGAGCCTGGGCAAGAGACCTAGTCTGATCCTTGAACAAGGGACATACTATCCATCATTAGACTTGTTTGAAAAACTTTTCCAAAGTTTTGTCAGCTCTGCCCAAATCTGCTGTATACTGGCATAATCTTCAACAACCCAGGGTCATCACACCGTAATAAGTCTATGGAATAAGATTTTAATGGCGGTTTGCTAATCCTTTGCTTTTATCAATTTATTGAAATTTGTAATCTCACTAACATATTTTAATGAATACTCCAGGGTTTTAAGGTATCTTGGAAAAGCCTTTTCAATTTAGCTAGCCACATCTTCTAAATGCTTCCCTCAGTCACAATCATCAATAGTCTGTTTATATTGTTTGACCATTAGAGTTAATTGAAAGGATGGCCTTGCAATCCCCTCTGGCTTTCCATTTTTGTTTCTTTCTCTGGAAACAGCACAAACAATAAGAGAAATATTACAGTCCTATAGTCTCTACCAACAACATGAAGCCTTTAATAGTTATTTTTTCCAATCAGAAAGGAGTATTATTTTCTTATTCAAAGAGAGAGAAGTCCCTTCTTCCCTGAACTACACATTGCCCTAAAAGGGATCCATACACTAATTATTTTGTATGCTGATTCATTGAAATATAGCTATTCCCTTGAGCTACCAGCAGTCTTATAACTTGCCTGATAGGGATCAAAGAAATTTCAGCTCATACTAAAAACTATTTTTTTAAAAACTCTCAGGAACACACACACACACACACACAAACACACACACACACACACACACACCACATTTTTGCTCCATTCTGAGCAAGGCAAAAACAACCCAGGACATTGGGGACCAAAGAAATGTGCACTCAATTCGAATCAAGTTGGGTAAGTGTTGCAGCCAGAATTTAAGAGAGACTTGCTTGTATAATTAGAAGTCCAAACAGTCTATTTCTTCTTATTTAATTCAAGCTAAGAATTTGGTTATATCACGGATTCTTACTGTTTGGTTTTTGAGACATGGACCCCTTTGGCAGTCTGGTAAAGCCTATGGACTATCTCATAATATTCTTTTCTTTTCTTTTTTACTTCTTTTTTCTCTTTCTTTTCTCTTCTTTTTTGCTTTTTGGAGGACAGTTGGGGTTAAATGACTTGCCCAAAGTCACACAGCTAATAAATGTGTCAAGTGTCTGAGGCCACATTTGAACTCAGGTCCCCCTGACTCCAGGGCCGGTGCTCTATTCACTAAACCACCTAGCTGCCCCAGTAATATTCTTTTCAATTATAATTGAAAGAAATGGTAAATTTCAATAGAGATCAATAAAAATGAAGATGCAGTTTTCCCATATCACCGTTTATGGACCCGCTGAAATATATTCATGAACTCCAGGTTAAGCATCTCCAGGTTAAAGGGACAAAATTAAGGATGGGATCAAGAAGAAAAAGCTGAGTGAGAGGAGATGGGGGCCTCTAGGGAGTTTGCCCTGGGAGGCAGGGGTGTAGTCAGCACCAAGGAGAGCTCTCTGTGATTTTGTTAATGATGCAAATGTTGCTCTTGTATTCTTGGCAGCTCAAATCTTACCCTCTCAACCTAGGTCCTAAGATGGATCTTCAGTGACTTAGGAAGTGTGCCATATCTATTAGAAAATATTCTGATGCCTGATGTAAGAGGTTAAGTCCTTTTCTACCTTTGGATATCTGCCTGATGGTGGGACTGCTTTGAATAGATTTATGGTTCAAATGAGGATTTGGGGTATCTCATGACCTTGACAGGGATATATATTCCTTAGGGAACTTGAGTTTTTTATGCCTCAAAGATTCTTTTATTTCATGATATAGCCCTTCACTGGACCTAGGACAGAGGTTGTAGTAATGGGATGGAGAAAGATATAAGGTGAAAGATAGAGGCCCATATTAAAATGAAACTTTGATAGTGTCTTAACGTACAGTTATAAAGTGGCTTTACCACAAGGAGAGTATAGTCATGACCATGATGGAGATACTAAAGATTAACATGAAGCATTATGTATGTAATTCAGTGCTAAATTATGGAATTAAGTGCAATAGAATTTGAAAATCAGGTTGAGCTAGAATAGTTGTGCAAGATTTGAACTGGACTTTAAGGAATGCAGTAGAACACAATAGACATAGGAAGGAAGGAAGGAAGGAAGGAAGGAAGGAAGGAAGGAAGGAAGGAAGGAAGGAAAGAAGGAAAGAAGAAAGGAAGGAGGGAGGGAGGGAGGGAGGGAGGGAGGGAAGGAGGGAAGGACCCATTCCACGTAGAGGGACCAGCATTAGCAAAGACAGAGGTGAGCTTGTAATATTGTGAAGATGAGGAGACTGAACCAACTAGAACAGAAAATTTGTGTTTCCAAGTATGCAGTAATAGAGTTGTTTAGTTGAGGTGACACAAAATTGTGCAGAACCCAAATGACAGGATCAAAACAGGACTTGATTCCCTAAAGAAGAAGCAGTCACTTCATGGTAAACAGAATGACCTAGAACAAGGGATGAAAAGAATTTGAAGGCAACAAGTCTTATCTGTATCAAACCATCTCACCACACTTTCTAGTATGTTTAAAGTGATATTAATAGTAGTCTGGAGTATTGTGGCCTAGTAAGAAGCTAATTGAATTTGGAGCCAGAAGACTTGGGTTTGAATTCTGGTTGTGTTTGTTAGTACTTGTGTGATCTTGGGTCAGTCATTTCACCAGAAGAATGTCTTGGACATCTTTGATGTACTAGACACTATGCTATATGCATAAGAGCAATAAATGCAAAAATGAAATGTTACATTCTCTCAAGGATCTTACATTCCACCATTGAAGCCCCATCATAACATATTGGGCCTCATTTTCCTCATCCATAAAATGTAAGGGTTGGATTAGACAATCTTTACAGGTCCTTCCATGCATAGTAGATTGGAGGGATAAATTAGAAGCATAGGAACAAGGCAACAGGTTAAAACTGGGTATAAAGTAGTAAGAGACAAGACTAGAATGGTGCCAGCAAGAATTAAGAGGAAGACATGGATTCTGTAGACATGTTAAAGGAAAACTCAACAGTTCACATTGAATGAACTAGGAATTGAAGAGATGGAGGTGTCAAACATAACTGAGGATTCGAGCCCAGAGAACTATAGAAATAATAGTAGCATTGACAGAAATAGGAATGTGATAAATGGAATCTGTTATGTAGGAAAGATCATGAGTTTAAGTTTTAGACCTCAGTTCAGCAAATAATAAGTTTCTACTGTGTACAGAGAGCTGTGCTAGGTCCTGGGGGAAATAAACATTTCAGGTAACCATGATTCTTTTCCTCATAGAAGTTAAAATCTAGAAGGATGGAAAACATATGCAGATAACTAGAATAAAAATAATATATGGTAGGTGTACCAGCGTTGAATATTTTGTATTTGAGATGAGAGATAGATATCAAAGGGACATGACTTTTAAATAATCAGAAGTAATAACAGTGAAGCATAGGTGAGGCCCTGAATTGATGATTTCATCCAATGTATCTTGGGTCAGTCATTTCATCAGAAGAATTTCTTGGACAACAATGGAGAAAACAATGGAGAGCCTAGGGCTAGGTCTTCTCAGGTATCTGAAGTTATATGAAAGGAAGAAAAAGAGAATCCAGTAATGGAGACAGAGAAGGAATAGTTGAAGAGATAACAAGGGTTAAAGGGGTGAGTTAATGACTACTGAGAAGAAGAGGGAGAGAGGGAAGGAGGGAGAGGGAGAGAGAGGAAGGTGAGATGGGGGTGGAGAGACAGACAGACAGAAACAGAGAGAATGAAAAGGAAGAACACCAGCAAAACATTTACAAGATATATTAATAAGGAAACAAAAGCAAATGTCAATTTTGTTACTACCATACTCAATTTAATATATACATACAAATGCTACATAATAGAAGTTTATAGTTTCATATATAATCTTATTTTGTATACTGAAATGTTTATGCGTTTGATAACTAAATTCATAATAGGAAAAAAAACATTTTTTTTTAAAAAGAGGTAATAGGAAATCAACCAGGACAGAAAAATCTCCAAAGTCAATGGACAGAGGGGTGGTCAATAGTGTCCAGAATTCAAGAGAGGTCAAGAAACATGATAAAGAAAAGCTTTTGAGTTTCATTCAAAGCCAAAGAAATAAAGTATCAGTTAAATCACACATCACATTAGTAACTGCACTGTTTGCTTCATACCTTATTTAAAAAAATTTTTATTGAATCAATATGTAGCCATCAAGAACTTCAAAAGTACAAGTTGTGTGATTCCATGCAACTAAGAGCAAGTCCTCATTATCCTCCAATCTAAGTAAGTATAAGTATTACCAGAACTGTACCATCGGGATCCTGGATTTAAAACCACAATTTTTTTTCTCAAGGCTTTGCTTCTTATCTTTTAGGCTGTTTTGAAATGAACAGTTATCAGATTAACCTTCAGTTCACTGGCCCAAAGTTGAATAGTAATTCCCCCCCTGAATCAAACTTGCAAGAGAGTTCAAGCCAAAATACCAGACTGGGCTTAAGCAATAAATACTATAATTGTCTTCTAACCAAGCAAGCTAAGTATTTGCTTGGAGAAAGCAGCATTTTCCCCAAACAAATGTCTCTCAAATAAAAACAATTTCATGCCCTCGTGTTCCAGCATGATATTTTCCAGTCCTCAGGATAAGCCAACACATCTTACAAAAGTACATTCTTGGAATCAATCTTTAGAGAGTTGTTCTCTCATTTTCAGGTACTGGCATGGGAAGCTGCACCTTCATCATAGAATTATAGAACATCAGAGTTGGAGGGGAACTTGTACATCATTGAGTCCAAGGTTCTTGACTTTCCTTTGAACCCATTTGGTATTCTGGTAAAGCCTATGAACTCCTTATGAGAATAAGCCTTTTAAATCAATTAAATAAAACACAAAGGAAACTTTTTGTAAAATAAAACACATAGGAATACAAAGGAATATAACTCTGTTGAAACAAGGATTTTTTTAAACCAAGTTCATGGCCCCCAAGTTGAAAACTCCTGATTTTCAACCAACTCCCTCATTTGGTATATAAGACAATTGAGACCCAGGAAAGGGAAATTATTTACCCCAATCATGCACTAGTTAATGACAAGGCTCAGCTTTTAACTAAGCCCTGTCTCTTGCCTCTTAGTCTGTAGCTTTTACCACATATCAAATAGATGATATGAAATAGTATTTCTAGTATACTTTACTGCCACACCCTACATGTTTAATGTGTTAAGGAATTTCAGGGCAATTATGCCTGGTTTTCAGAAAAAGGATCTCTGGAACAGTGTGTAATTTCCCTTTCACTAAAGATGATCACAACCCAGCTGTAATTCATTATTTTAAAGAGTTCCTTGTGATTGGGGAGGTTAGATAACCTGCCTAGTTACACAGCTAGTAGGTGTCTGGGATGGGATTTGAACTATAGTCTCCCTGGCTGTGAAGTCCAGCACTCTATTTATTACAGCAGCCTGTCTATCAAACCATGGTTATTGAAACAGTAACTTTAGTAGGTTTATATAACTTAGAAGACTTTCTCTTCTTGCTTGCAGTGAACATGTAGGCAGACAGAGCAAAGGGCCTGCAAATACTAGACACAGGACTGTCCTTTGTGAAGATGTCATCTGTTTGGAATGCTCACAATTATTTCAGTTTTCTCCATATTAAGAGCAAGGAAGGCTTGGCCAGTGGCAAAACATTATATAGGTGGGAGACCATAGAGACAAGGCAAGGTCTGTTTTATTTTTGTCCTTAAATCCCCAATAACCAGCACAGTGCCTGGAACAGAGTAAATACTTACTAAATGCTTGTTTTTAATTGATTGATAGTAGATTTAGAGATGGAAGGGTCCTTAAAGATCTATTAACCCAACCCACATCCTTTATAGTAAAGAAACTGAGGGTCCAAGAGAAGAAGTAATTTGCCTGATATTATACCAGATTTTCTAACTCCAAACACATTATTATTACTTTTAACAATACAAAGAAATTAAGAATTTAAAAAAGGAAAGTGGTAATTCTTCAGGTCAGAATTCTATATTCATTGATTATTACCACTGATATAATGAATAGAGTAATATTAATAATAGCTTTTAAATAATGTTTAAAAGTTACAAAGTGCTTTATAGGTACTGTCTCATTTTATCCTTATAACAACCATGGGAGGTAGGTGCTGTCTGTTATCCCCATTGTTTTTAAAGTTCAGAAAACTGAGGCCTTTAGAGAGGTTAAGTGACTTGACCAAGGTCACATAGCTAATAAGTATTGGAGGTTGGGTTGGAATTCAGAGAGTGCTTTACTCCAGGTCCGGCATTCAATTCACTTTGCAACCAAGGGGCCTTTTAGGAAGAGGCGTGATTTTCATCCCATATGCCCAGAGTGTCCAGGTTCTACTGTATCAGGTCCCATTTTCATCCTGTATTGTTACTCTCCCCTGATGTCCTAGAAACCTCTGAAATACATGACTCTCATACAAATGTGAAGTGAGAAAGAGGGTTGTCAAGATCTGTTGGCATATAATTAATGCCAGTTGACATGAACAAATTAGTATTATACTTTTGTTGACACTTCTTTTCTGAACCCTAGGGTTGGTTTGTTAATTAGGGTGGCTGTCTCTCTTTAAAAACCATCCCATCAAAGGGGTATGAAACTACATTGCTCTACTTGAGAACAAAAAGAATGTTTACACAGGAGTAATTACAGCTTTGTCAGGCTCAATAAAAACAGTTTTGTTGTACACACCAGCCTCTGAAGGAGAAAGCAGCCATCCCTTCAGGGAAGAAACCATTCGGTTGAAAGCCAAAGTGCCAGAGCTGACAGCTGCACCATTTTTAAAGTACAGTCATTTTTCTGAAAAATAGAAAATAAGCCTGAATAGGTAAACAGTGATAATAACCCAGTGCTCTTAAAATGCAGAGGATCCTTAGAGTCTTCATGTGTACACAAGAAATTCTGAACTCCTTAATAGGAAACTGAATTGACAGGCAAAGTTGAGGTTTTCAATCTTGTTTTCTCACTGAGTCAAAGTTATTTCCAAGTGCTTGTTGCCAAGTCCTGGAGAGAGAATGTGAGCCAGCTCTTCATATCCAGCTCTCATCTCTCTCCTGAGCTCTCATCCCACATTTCCAGCTGCCTGGTATTCATCTCTACTTGGATGGCCTCTAGGGCAAACTCAACATGTCCAAAGCCAGAGTTCATTCTCCTATCTAAGTCCAGCCCTTCTCCTAGCTTCTCTATTTCTTTTACAACTTCACAACCTAGGAGTCATCCTTAATTTCTCACTGTCATTTAACAGTTCTCTTCCCTCCCCCATCCAATCAGTGGCCAAATCATGTTAATTCCATATCAGCTTTTTCAAAGAGATCTCTTGTTTCTTTCCACCATAATCTACCCTTATTCATGTTCTCATCACCTCTCACCTGGACTATTTCAATCCTCCCACCCCATTGACTTCCTTGCTTGCAATCTGCCTTTTCCAACACCTACTTCACAAAGGTGTTAAATTTGTATTCTTAAAAAGAAGTTTTGATTTTTTATGTCACCATAATTTCTCCCAATATCCCTACTCTTCTCCCCTCCCAGAGAGTCATCTTATATAATAATATTTTAAAGAAAAAGAAGAGAAAACATAACAAAATCAAACAATACATTGAACAAGTTTGGTGGGGTTTTTTTTTAAGGCTATATTGCACACTCATGGATCTCCCACCCCTGCAAAGGAGAGGAGTGGGAGTGCCTTGTCATCTATTCTTTGGCATTATTCTTTTTTTTTATAATCATACAACATTCACTTTTGACTCTTTTTGTAATTGTCCCCTATATTTACATTGCTGGGGGTCATTGTGTATGTTATTTTCTTGACTCTGCTTACTTCACTCTGCATCAGATCATGTAAATCCATGCTTCTCTGTATTCATCATATTTGTTATTTCTCAGTACACAATCATATTCCATTACATTCACATATCACAGTTTGTTTAGGTATTCCCCAAACATATAAGTATATATTTTGTTCCCAATTCTAAGATACCACAAACAGTGTTGCTATAAACATGTTAGTGTATATCAGGACTTTCTTTTTTTACCATTGAGCTCTCTAAGGTATAACCTTAGTAGCTGTATCTCTGGATCAAAGGGTATAAATATTTTAGTTACTGCATGTGCATAGTTCCAAATTGTTTTCCAAAATGGTTGTATTGATTTGCAGCTCCACCAGCAATGCACTAATGTGCTTATCTTGCCACAACTCTTCCGACCTTGACTATTCCTATCGTTTGTCATCTTTGTAAACTTCTTAGGTATGATGTGAAACCTCAAGGTTTTTTTTTTTAATTTGCATTTCTCTTATTAGTAGTAATTTGGAACATTATTTCATATGGTTAACAGTTTGAAATTCTTCTTTTGAAAACAGTTTGTTCATATCCTTTAACCAAGTATCTACTGAGGAATGGCTCTTGCCAATTTGCACAGATCAGACCACATCACTCCCTTGCTCAAGAAGCTGGAGTGACTTCTTGTTTCCTAACAAAGTTCAATAGTATTTTAAAAGCTTCACAGTCTGTCTCAGATATATCTATTTTTAGGTTGATTGCATGCTACTTCCATTTATGCACTCTACATTCCAACCAAACTGGCCTACCATCCTCCATACCCAAATACACCTCACCTCAGCTAGAGGATGCCATTTGCCTAGTCTCACATTCATGGGCAAGGCTAGCCATGGGAGCGGATTCATTCCTACCTCCACAAAATCCTGTGAAAGTTGTAGACTTGACATAGATAGTTAATCTGGTTATCAAGGTCATTTCCCCCATTGACCTCTTGGCTCCTTTCTCCTGCTCCCTCTGCCCTGGTCTTTCAGCTTCATAATAGCTCTTATGTGTCTAGGCTGGTCCATACTGCTTCTGCAGAGAGATTTTTAAGGAGAGCGTCAGGAACAGAATGAGAGAAGATTTGTGATAGTGGCTCTGTCATGCATCAGGGGAAGCCTGGGAAACCTCAGAATCTCCCTCTCCATATATATCTGGAAGAGTCAGACAGGAATGCTAGAGGTGTTTGCATTCATTGAATTATCTAGCTAAATTGGTGACAATACAGAATCTATCAATCGCTTCTATATGTGTTCCTTAATAATAACCTCTGATTCAGCAGAGTTTCCTGTCTGGCTATATTCGCTAATATTACTCCCCTAGGAAATGTCGCTGAATCCCAGGGTCATGATAGTGTCATCCTCTACCTGCAGTACAAGCATCTCCTGATGTGTGCTCAGGTACACAAATACTTGGTACCGAGACCCTCACTGTTCTTCTCATCTAGTCATCTGGACAGCTAGGTGACATGATGAACAGAGCACTAAACATGGAGTCAGGGAGACCTGAGTTTGAATTCTACTCTGGATACTTGCGAGTTTTGTGACTTTGGGCAAAGATATACTGTTTCTCAGTCTCAGTCCCTCATCTGTAAAATGTGTAATATATTGGACCTACCTCACAGGATATTATGAGGGTCAAATAAGATGATACATGTGGTATAGCAGAAAGATCACTGACTCTAGAATCAGATGACCTGAGTCCAAATTCTGTTACCTGTGTGACCTTAGACAAATCACATAACCTTCTAGACCTCAATCTCCTCATCTCTAAAATGTGAGGGCTGGATTAGATAGCTTCTGCATTCCCTTACATTTCCAGATCTATGATCCAATGAGCCTTTAGAAAGCATTTTACAAACTTTGAAGTACTAAATAAACATTTGTCATTGAACTAGTTATTATTTTCTGTGCTCTGACTTTGCCTTGCCTCCCTTATGCTGACTGATTTGAGGCACCTGTATACACATACAGACACACACATAGACATAGACACACACACACACACACTCACACTCCATTCATCTTTTGTGTGACTTCCCTCTTTGGCCACTATGCCTCCCCCACTCATAAATATAGTCCCTTTCCTGCACTCAGCATTCCAGCTTTCAGAAATTACTGGCTCCTCTCTTTACAATCTGCAGTCCACCTTCTTTTATAATTTGGGGCTTGATACAGCTAGGGTGCAGCCATTAAGTGATTCTCAAGGAAACTCTCCTAGACAGCACACCACCCATGTGGTATTCTAAGAAACTGTGCAAATGTTTCTGGGCTTAACTGCAAGATGGGAATAATATGTGCATAGCAGTAAGGGTGTGATGATTATATTTACATTAACCATCAAGATCACTGACTTCTCCCCCTTCTGAGACCATTGCCCATATTGGACACTAAGTAAATATTTATTGAAAAAAGAAAGAGATGAGAAAATGGATAAAGTCTGCTTTTGAGTTGAGGGCAGCTGTGAAAATAAGCTAATCACTTTATCCAGATAGGTAAACCCTGTCAAACCCAAGGTTGTATTAAGTACATAGAGGAAAAGTGGAATCTTTGGCCACTCGATCTCTTAGCAAATGTTAGAGATATTTCCTGGCCTTGTACTCTGAGGTACAAACTGTATCAGCACAGGTGGATACTGCATATCAAATGCATACTGACAATGGCCCTTGTGACCCCTGCCAATTTTTAAAACCTCTACACAGGTGTGGGATTTGAGTTCAGCCCAGCCCCCAGGAATCTAATTCTCACTCTGTTTTTATTTTGTTCTGTTTCCTTTAGCAGTTGAGGTCTTAGAATTATGAGATTCTGAGCATTTCTGGGCAGAGGCAGTGAGGGCTGATACTGATTCCATAGTTAGTTAATGAAGGACCCCAGTAGATGAGGCATACCTATCAGTGAATCATGTCCCATTCCATGATGGAATTCCATGATTCTCTGCTGCTATTCTCCCTTCCCCATGATTCAGAATCAGTATCTAATGAGGCAGAAATCTTCCCCCCTTCTCATCTCTCCCAGTCATCTTATCTCTATCCCTAGCAGCCCTACACGGCTCCCATTCTTCTCTATCCTCCCACTCCACTGAGTCCTCTGGAACTCAACAGGATCTTTATTTCATACTTTATATCTTTTTGCCATAACCAAAATGCAGATCTTCCCAAAAGATCTCACACAGAAGGCCACCATCTCTAGTACTTAGTGCACCTCCTCTCATGTCTCCCTAGACGACTGGGCTGAGAAGAGTATCACTTCTTGCTTCTCTCTCCTACTTCCAGACTGACCTACCATAAGCATTCCTCAGCAACCCCTCTTCTCTTCAGGTTTGTTCACTTCACACATATTTATCAACTGGTCCAATTCCGTGTTGCAGTCATCTATCTATAGGTCCTCATGTTATTTTCCCTTCTTTCTTACAAGGAGCTCAGTACCTGAATACAGTCACCCACCCAAAACTTGCTCTCCCAAGGGACTTCAATATGCATCTCCATGTCCTCCTGGTTGCTCTGGCCTCCTGAACTCTCATGGCATTTATCCTCATTCTGTATCAGTCACACACAGGGATTGCCATAACCTTGATCTGATCATCACTCATAATTGTTCCTTGTCTGTGATCCAGAATGCTGAAATTCCTGACCATAACTACCTATCTTCAGATCTTTCCCTCCATTCCTCTTAAACCTATTCTTTTTCCTCACTGTGACCCCTAGAGTTCCTCTATCTTTCCATTTTCCCAGTCTACAATCTTGACCTTGTGATTAATGAGGTTTACTATATATTGTCCTTTACCCCTGAATTCCATGACCCCTTATCCTGAGTCATGCTTTGGCCAAAACCCAACCCGGTTGTCCCCCCATCTGCTTTTTCTTTTCCTACTCATGAGCAGCTAAATGATCTTGGAACTATTATACAACTGTGTTGACTGGGTTCACTACAAATTTATGTTATCTAATCTCAACTGGGCCCTCACTGATGCATGACAGTCCTTTGATTTTTGCCTGATTGATTTTCTATCACATTTTCCACAAAGGTTATTCCAACCTTCCCTCTCCTCCAACAACAATTCTTCCCCACTTTATAGTGGAGGACTTTGCTTCTATTTTACTGAGAGACTTCCTTTTTTCTCATCTTCAGTCTCTCTGTGTCTTCTTCCCTCCTATTTAAAAATATGTTCAGGTCTCTTTCATATGTCATATACCTTTATGTGATTCTGCTAACTTGTCAAGCTTCCATCTTATATCCCTTCTATCTTTCAAATTAAACTCCTAGAAAGGGTTATTTACACTTAGTGCCTCACTTCCCAATCCATTGCAAACTGGTTTCTGTGTCTTTGCACAGGTAAACTTTCCATGTCTGGGAACTAGCAGAAACTTCCTCTCACTTTCCTCTTGCAATTCCAAATTCCCTTCATGATATGACTCAGGAGCTACTTTCTGGCTGAAGCCTTTCCTGATTTCCAGATGGTTAACTCTTTTCCTTTTCCTCTTCCTTCTTTCCCTCCCAACTTTGGTGTTTACCACCTGTGTGTTTGGCAACTAACTTCAAATCTTTGCACCTCAGTCTCATAATCTTTAAAATGAGGCAGTTAAGCTAAATAGTCTTTTGTAATTCAGCTCTAGATTTATGATTCTTTCTGTCTTGAAACTGCTTTTCATTTTTGCTACATCCTTATCTCTGTACCTGTCATGTATTTGTTTTCCCCTCCCCAATAGAATGTAAGCTCCTTTAAGAGAAGGCCTGATTCACTTTTGTCTTTGGACCTCTAGCACCTACCACAATGCCTTGAACTTATAAAGGCACTCAATAAAGATTTGCTGTCTTGAATTGAAATGAATTAAACAAATACATGAGACAGCTTTGGATATCCCAGGATTGTTCTAGGGTTAAGGTGAACCCAAGGAGACATGCCTTGTTTATCAACACATAAGAGGACATAAATTAGGGCTATGAATAAACAGGACTCATCTTTTTTTTTTCTTTTTTGGAGGGGGCAGTTGGGGTTAAGTGACTTGCCTAAGGTCACAAAGCTAGTAAGTGTTAAATGTCTGAGGCCGGATTTGAACTCATGTCCTCCTGACTCCAGGGCCAGTACTCTATTCACTGTGCTACCTAGCCACCCCAGAACTCATCTTTGATACTCCCTACCCACACTCCAACCAAAGCCAACGAGACAACATCGCTGTTGCTTACCTTTGAAATATTTATTGTCACCTGAACTCAGACCCTCATCATCCCTCTTCTAGAATAATATGGCAGTCTCCAAACTGGTCTTATCATCCCCAGGCTTCTCCTTTCCCAATATATATTTTATTCCACTGCCAGAAAAATTGCTTAAAATACCTTCATTTCAACTTCATGTTCTCCTCTATTTAAAGGACATATTCCAATCTCCTTAATCCTTCTTCAGAACATAGTTCCAGAGACGTCTTCAATCTGACCCCTACCTAACTTCTTATCTTTATCTGTTACTGTGCTAGAAACAAGTATGAATCTTGACTTTGCCCCTTAATAGCACTCTGACCTTACCTCAGTTTCTCTTGAACTGTTTCCTCTTTTGTATAATGACAACCAGCTAATACAAGTGGGTACTATGAATATAAGCAAAACTACCCATTCCTTTCTATCAGGCTCTTAGGGCCAGCGATTGCCATTCACCCTCTTAGTTTAACCCCTTGCATGGGTCATGTTGTGTTCTTACATCTGCATCTATAGGTATGTTTGTGTGGAATGTGGCAGCCAAATAAATCACTCAGCTTGGGTCCCCCCCCTTCTAATTTCTCCTCTTCCAGTCCCTTAATTTGTGTCCCATTGAATCAGTTTTTACAAGGGTCATTACTTTATAAAGCATTTAATCAAAGTGATAAAAAATCAGAAAGATATTTATATCATATTATTAACTGCTGGAATCTTCATCCAGTTGCCATGACAATCCCTTAAGTGGGCAAAAGAAATATGCTGGGATATATTTCTTTTCCCCTACCCAGAGTCTCCTGGACCAAAGTTTCAGTAATGAAATGATAGGAATTCATATCTGGTTATAAACATTCCAACTTCTGGTAAAATTGGAAATGTACACACATACTTAACACATGACTCATTTAGAAACTCTGGTAAAATTAGAAATGTATATACATACTTAAGCCATGACCATAAAAATATAGATGATTCTGCTGCTTACAACTGTACAGGCAAATAAGACTATAAGATGTTGTTTTAAGTTCTTAAGAATGCAATTCTCCAATATCCAATATTTTGTAGGACTTCAGTCTGACCTTGAAACTCCAGGACTGAAAAAAGGATGCTAATATAATGCTACAGAGGCCACACCAAAATGGCATAGCCTGATTCTTATGAATCTAGTGTCCCAAATGGCAGGGGAATGGGCATCATTCTGGGTACCAGAGAGTCTCTATCTTTCACCTTTCAAAGACTTGGGCACCACTTTGCCATCCACCCTGTCATAGCACCCTTAAGACTTCCAGGCTTTTCCACCAGTCCTATAGTTGAATTCTTTTATGTGTCTTGTCTCCCCCAATCAGAGTGTAAGCTCCTTAAGAGCGAGAATTGACTTTTTTTTTCTATTTCCATCCCCATTGCTTAGCAAAGTGCTTGGCACACAGTAAGCACTTAATAAATGCTTTTTTGTTCCTTCATTCAGCTTTCATCATGTATCCCTCCAAACACTATGACTCTTGAATCTTGGGAGGTAAACTGGGCATTAAAGCTTGAGGAGAATGTAAGTGTCCTGGGAGGGGTCCAAATGACTGTTACATCCATAAAATTAGGAAGCTGTGTTAGACCAAGGTCTTTTAAACTTTTTTGGGGGGGTAGGTCATAGACCTCTTTAACAGTCTTCTGAAGCCTATGAATTCCTTCTCAGAATAACTTGCATCAAATGAGATTACAAAGGAAATTAATTATATCGAAATACTATATTTCAATATAAATAAATGATAAATGTTTTAGAATAAGTTCACAAACCCCAGGTTAAGACGGTGCTTACTAGATGTCCTATGTAGTCCCTTCTGATTCTAAACCCAAGATCCTAATTACCTTGTGCTTCCACCAAGCTGATCTTCCTCACTGTCTTCCACACCCACCATATTCTCATTTCTTCCAAAAGCCTTCAGTCTCATTGTGTGTCTCTTCTGGAATGTCACGCCTCCAGCTGCTCTTCTACAAATCCTGCCTAAGCATCAAGGAATCACTTCAAGCCTGTTCTTGTCTTCCTTCCCTGCCCAGCCCACTGTAGTTTGTTCTTGGGCTGAAAATCCACTGAACTCCTTGTCTTTTCTCTTCATTTGGCAGGCTAGCTTGCTTTGCATTATGAGCTTAACTTATTTCATATGGATATGTCCTGCCTCCTCACTTTGATTGTTACTTCCGAGGGAGACCGCATCTGACATTTCTTTGCCTATCCCACATTGCTTAGCACAATATATGCTCAATCAATATTTGTTGAATGAATAAGGGTAATGAAAATGATAGAGAACAAGAAAGTTGGAATAAATAATTCTTGTTTAATAGAAAATGTGAGGCTTAAAGTAAGGGGAGCCTTTGATCTGATTGCTAAAAAATTGAAAAGGATTTTTTTTTTCATGTACACAGCCATATAAGTTGCAAATCTTTTACTTCCTTATTAATATATTCCCCAGTGAGTTAAATGAAAGCAACCAGGGTAAGGACAGAGTTTAGGAAAGGAAAAATTATGACTTTTTAAATGTAGGTTATTTACCATATAACTAAGACTTTAGTTAGTTTTTTAAAGAGAGTGGTGTAAGAAAAAAGACTAGCTTAGCATAGAGGATAGAGGGCTGACTTTTTAGAAACACAAAAGATTTGGGTTCAAGTCTTGCTTCTAGATGCATGGCCATAGTCCACCTAACCTTAACCTCCCAGACTACTCACCAAGTCTGTAAGTTAGAGAGGCATTGCTTCTCTGTATCCATGGAAGAAATTTCCACACCAGGAATTCCCCTGCACTGATGAGACAATTGTTCTGAAATAAACAACAAAAAAAGTGAAAACTCAGCAAGGAATTCCCATCTACTCTAGGTCAGAATGTGAATAATTTGAATTGATACATAATGCAAAAATCTCACTTTAGTCTTGATTCTTTTTTAACTCTCCTACAAAACCTTTGAATATCATTTAGCACTTTGTTCTGTAATTAATAAACTTGTTATCTATTGCTGCGTATTATAGGTAGCTGGATGTGTCTTATTTCCATAGTAGGCTTCAGTGTTCATGAGAGCAGGAATTATATCTCCTCTAAACTTTATTCCTTTCCCTAACACAGCATATATTAAGTGTCTAATCCATTCATTTGATAAGTGTTTATCAAGACCTCAGGACATGGTAGGCGATGTGGGCACACAAAAGAAAAAAATCCAAGTATTCCCTGCTCTCATAGCACTTACATTCTGTTGAATGTCTGTTAAATTAACTACCATAGATTTTTGGTTAATGTGATCAACATTTCTTGGATTGAATTTTTTATTTAAAGCTATTTCCTGAAGATGCCTAATAATGTTAATAGCGTCAAGAGTTCAGGGCTTGGAATCATGACCTGGATTTGAACCCCCTTGCAGCAGAACTTGGCAGCACAGTCGATAGAGTGCCAGATCTGGATTCAGGAAGGCTCATCTTCCTAAATTCAAATCTGGCCTCAGACTCTTCCTCCCTATGTGACCCTAGGCAAGTTACTTAACACTGTTTTCCTCAGTTTTCTCATCCATAAAATGAGCTGGAGAAGGAAATGGCAAACCATTCCAGTATCTTTGTCAAGAAAATGCCAAACTGGGTCACAAAGAATCAAAGAACTGAAAAAATGCCTAAACAGCAACAACCAGAACTTATTTGCTGTGAGATCATGGATGGGCAAGTTATTTCAGCTTTCTAAGTCTGCTTCCTCATCTGTAAAACAGAGTTGATACAGTTTGTACCACCTGTCTTTTAGGATTGTTGTTCATACATAACTACCTAAATCTTAAAGCCCTGTGCAAATGGAATCTATTATTCATTTTACTTTCTAAACTTTCTTCTTTCTATAAATGGGTTGGTAATAGTAAATGCCCAAAGATAACAGAAGACTGAAAAGAGGAAGAAAAAGAGAAAGAGGAGGAAGAAACCAAAAATAAAATCCACAAAACAGTGGTGTTGCTTAAGGGAAAGAAAGCTGAATTGAAGTTAAAGACCTAGTTCTGACATTAACTATAGGATGCTGAAAAATTGCTTTATCTTCTGAAGTTTGAGTGTTGTCATCCAACTCTCATCTGGGGGTTGGACCAGAAAAGTCTCTAAAGTCCTTTCAAAGTCTAATAATCTAGGGTTATAGACCCTAGCTAAACTGTTTCATGCACAGACCAGTACTAAAGATCCAGAGACCCCCTGAGAAAATCAGTCAGGTTAGGTTGCAGTCATGGTGGAGTGATGTAGACAAAACCAGAATTTTGCGAGGTCCTTCTTAGAGTGGTTTTGAATCCCTGAGGATTCCATGAAACTAGGATATAGTCTGAACCTAGGGTGGCTCATCAGGTGTGGACCCTGGAAAAAAGGGGTCAAAAGCTTTCTTGATCATCAGGATGTAGACTGGGCAGCAATAATTGTTCCAGCAAATAAGTGAATGCTAAAGAGTTGGTGGATGTTTGAAGAACATACTTTGTCCTCTGAAATCATGATACCACCGTTGAGGCCAGACTGTTGAGCTGTCAGAGCAAGCAAGCAGTAGCAGCAGCTCCCAATAGCCCTAAAGATGTCTAATATTTATTATTGTTTGTTATTTTATAACATATACTTTATAATATGTTATTATTATTCATTATTTAAGGTTTTCAAGATGTTTTGTCAACATCTTATTTTACTTTTGTTGGTGACACATTTTTTGTTTTTTTAAGTTTATTTATTTTTAGTTTTCAACATTCACTTCCATAAAATTTTAAGTTTTCTCACCCTCCTCTCTCTCCTCCATCCCCAAGATGACATGTTTGCCTACATTTTAAAAGAAAAAAATTTTTGATAGATTTTCTTTTTATATTATCTTCATTTCTAAAAGTATCCTTCTCCTTCCACCACGCCCAAAAAAATTAAGGGAAGGAAGGTAGAGAGCAGCTCAGCAAAACTAAAATATTAACCAAATTCAACAGTACTTGCAATGTTCTACACCCATAATCCCTGTCTTTTGCAAAGAAGGAAGATACAGTCTCTTCATTGGGTGTAAGTTTTTCACGTTTTCTCATTCATTGTATACAATAACCCTATAATTTACCAACTATCATCATCCACTTTTTATAAGTAAAGAAACTGAGTCTCAGAAAGGTTTAATGACTTGCCCAGGGTCATCTAGTCACTAAGCATCTGAAACAAGATTGAAACCCACTTCTTACTGACCCCAAGTCTAAGACTCCATGCATTTCTACTGCATTGCTTCTCTATAAGGAGCCAGAGCTTCTCTCTCCCTCAAAGGGTGCTAGTAGACAAGAGATAGAAACATGGGACAAAACCTCTGGGTTGGTGTTTTAGACTGCTCCCCTTATATTCCTGTGTATAGAATTGATTGTCCACAAAGGAGAGAGACAGATAGGCAAGACCCAAGATATCTCTTCATGATAGAACTGTGGAGCTGAAGTCTGGTGCTTCTGAGTGACTTTTTCTGCCTTATCTTTAGTTATGTTCCCCTGCAGAAGTCTTGTGGACTGCACTATTGGGTTTTAGGCATAAAGCACAATGAAGGCTTTGGAAAATAGCCATACCCAATGAAGCCCCAGTTATGTACTTGACCTGACCTTCAGTGGGTCTTGCTATTGTCTCAGGTGTGCCCCTGTCAGACGTCATGGGATCGTGAAACACTCAAATGTGAGTTTGATATAGCAGGATCATGTTGAGGGGATGTAAAGAATGTACATATTCGAGATGAGTGTTCGAAAGCATTAGATGAGGAGATAGAAGACCTGGGTTTTGGTCCTGGCTCTGCCATTAGCTGGGACAAAGTCACAACCTCTCTCAGCTTTCATTTCTTTATCTGTAGAATGGAAATGTTATCTCTCCTGTCCACCCAACTGCATATGAAAGTCTGGACAACAGTCATTCTTTATCCATTTGGTTTTTTCTATGTAGAAAAAACTATGTAGTTAGACTGGACTACTCCAAGACCAAACTATCAAAGAGCTCCACCATTTGGTCAGCAGGATGGGCCTAAGAAGTTGGGCCCATCTGAATGACAAGGTCCCAAAGTCACATGTGAGAAGGAGGAAGGGACAGGCACATCTCAGAGATGTTATGGGTTCAATTCTAGACTACTACAATAAATGAATATTGTAATAAAGCAAGTTTTTTTGGTTTCCTAATGCATATAAAAGTTATGTTTACACTATACTGTAGTCTATTAAGTGTTCAATAGTATTATGTCTAAAAAATCTCAACATGTATACCTTAATTTAAAAATACTTTACTGCTAAAAATACTAACACTAATCTGAGCCTTCAACAAGTCATAGTCTTTTTTGTTAGTGAAGGGTCTTCCTTTGATGGTGATGGCTTACAGACTGATCAGGGTGGTGGTTCTTGAAAGTTAGGAGAGCTATGGCAATTTCTTAAAATGACAATGAAATTTGCCCTTCGATCAACTCTCCCTTTCACTTGAACACTTAGAGGCCATTGTAGAGTTATTAATTGGCCTAATTTTAATATTCTTGTGAATCAGGGAATAGAAAGACTCAAGGAAAGTGAGAGAGATGTGTGAACAGCTGGTCAGGAGAGTAGTCAAAACACAACATTTATTGTTTGCCGTATTACATGAGTGTAGTTTATAGCATCCCCCAAAATTATAATAATAACATCAAAGATCAGTGATCACAGATCACCATAACAGATATAATAATAATGAAAAAGGTTTGAAATATTGCAAGAATTACCAAAATGTGACACAGAGGCATGATGTGAACATATGCTATTGGAAAATGGTGTTGATTGACTTGCTCGACACAGGGTTTCCACAAATTTCCAATTAATAAAGAAAAAAATGTAATAGCTGTGAAATGCAATAAAATGAGTTATGCCTGAATCTGGGAGAGAAGAAAGATAATAGAGACCATATCAACAAATGGTAGCACCTAGGTTTGGGGGGGGGGAAACTTTGGCTTATTATTCCTTTTCCTTTCTCTTTCTGCAATAAATTGAAACTGGTCAAGGAAGGAGGGTGAGGTAGGAGGAAGAAAGTTAAGGCATAGAACTTAGGTGTCGATAATTATTTTCTGAGCCCCAGCCTTTCACCCTTTAACCTAATTTAGTGATGAATAAATAAAATAAAGTTAAATGTATTGTATTTTTAGAGGCTGAGTTGAGACATTAAGGCTAAGAGAAGAAAGAGATCATCGGTTCCAAGAGAAACAAAATCTATCATTTCAGTGGGTAAAAATTGATTTTTTAAAGAATCAATAGAAAGACCAGGAGTCAATGATGGGACACATTCTGGGCTCTTAGAAGCAAGGAACCTGGCAAAGATAGAGGTGGGAAGTTAGAAATAAAAATTGGAGATGTTCAGAGCAAAGGCTGAAAAAGTATCTCCTTTTCCACAGAACATGTCAATGAATGTCTATGTTCTTGAGTTTATACACTGAACTGAAAAATTTTATATCAAGTTATTTTTTTTCTTATAACATGTTGACATCTCTTGGCAAACACTACAGTTGCTGAACATTTGCTCCAAGCTAAGATCAGGAAGGTCAAAAGCCCACAGTCCTTTTTCTGAAAAGGAAAACTGTCTTCTCCATTTCCCGCTCTGCTTATGCCCCAACCAAACCGTTTCTGTCTCTCTTGGCTCTCTGTCCCTCCCTCCTCTTCCTCTTTGCTATCTTTCTCCTTATTTCCCTCTCCTTCCCTTCCTTCTTTTTGCCTTTCTTCACCACTGCCCCCTCCCTCATTTTCAAGGTGTTTCAAGACTTTTGGATTCTACACACTCCCTAGTTTCATCCATGCCTAGCTTCATATTTCAGATTCAGGATTTGACCTGTCTGTGGATTTGGTGACGTGTTTTTAAAGTCTTTTGCAGGGAGGGGTCAGGAAGGCAGAGGGTCAAAACCTGTGATTTCATTAGTATGGGGAAACTCTGTCCACCACCCCAGGGTAGTTCTATTTGATATCAGAAGAGCTGAATTAAAAACCAAGGTTTCAGTTAGAAGCACTATTGTGTGGTGGAAAAATATTACAATCTGAGGCAGGAACCTAGCTTTACCCCTGCCTCTGAGCATAAATAGATGTCTGATGTTAGGCAAGTCATCCAAATCTTTCTTCCCTTTGGTTTTGTCATCTGAAAGGGGGAATAATAGCTTATATTTATATGGCACTTTATAATTTATATAGTATTTTACATGCATCCCTTTTGATCCTCAAAAAGTATTATGTAAATAGTACAATGATTTTGCCCATTTGATGGGTAAAAAAAAAAAAAAACTAAGGCTCAGAGGCAGCTAGGTAATACTGTTCCTGGAGTCAGGAAGACCTGAGTTCAAACCCAGCTACAGATATTTAGTACCAGTACAACCCTGGGCAAGTCACTTAACCTCTGCCTCCCTCAGTTTCCTCAACTACAAGATGAGAATAATAGCACCTACTTCCCAGGGTTGTTGTGAGAATCAGATGAGAGAATATTAAGTGAATAGCATAGTGCCTAGCCATAGTAGGTGCTTAATAAATGCTTGTTCTCTGCTCCCTCCCCCCCAGGTCATACAGCTAGTAAGTCATAGACCTAGGACTCAAACCCAGGTAATTCAACTCCAAATTCAGTAGTTTTCATTTTGTTTGTTTTTTAAACCCTATACTATGTTGTCTTCCTAATAAGAGCACTGAACTAGAAGACATCAAGTCTTTTCTAGCTCCGAAATCCTATGATTCATACTGAGGTTGTGGGAAACATTTGGCCATTTGTCTATCTACAGCCGCTTGAGTTTTATTTTATTAAAACATACAACACACTTGAGGTAGAAGATGTGAAAGGACATTTTTTTAAAAAGTAAAAACCTTGCAAATGTAAGTAAGTTATTGTACTACAAACGCAAATTGAATGTATGTTCAGTCATAAAGAATTAAAGGTCAACTGCCTTCCATAATGCAGGATAATAAACTGTGTATGACTCACTGTTCAAAAAGCAAGTTGTATATTTATAAAGAGCGTTGTTGGTGAGGTGTTTGGCTTATTTTTTTTTTGAATATTCAACCGAATTTAGAAAGGTACAAGTTTCTTTAAAAGCCTTACCAAATAGATGGATAGTGTGGCTCATGACCAATCTTCATATTGTTAGCCTGATTAACTGCGATTAGGAGAGGATTGGATGATGGGTAAAGGGAAAGGCATGCCTCTCTCAAATCAAGTACCTCATATTTTTCCTTTGTGCAAATCTATCTTCTAATATGTTTGTTACCCATACAGAATTCCTTATACACTATCCTATCATAGAGCCAGTGGGCTTATTATACATATCAAGTGGGAACAAGGGATAGATTGCAGAAGCATTGAATAGAAGGACAGTATTCCTGGACTAATTATTTTGCTTGATCTTTATTTTGTCTTCTGGCCTGTTGTTGCCTTTGTATGCTGGGTTGCCAGATTGATTGTTTCCTATTTGTATTGAATAATAATAGTTACAGTATTAATATAAATTTTTATTCCCTTCTTCCCTCCTTACCCACCCCCACTGGGAAGATAAGCAATTCAATATAGGTTGTATGTGTGTAGTTACACAAAACATTTCCAAAGTAGTTATATTGTGAAAGACCAAGTATATTTCCCTTCATCCTATCCCACCCCTCCCCCACTTATTTAATTTTCTCCTTTGTCCCTCTCCCTTTTCAAAAGTGTTTGCTTCTAACTACCCTCTCCCCTCAATCTACCCTCCCTTCTATTATCCACCTTCTTATCCCCTTCCCCCTCCTTTCCTGTAGGGTAAGATACCCAATTGAATGTGTATATTATTCCCTCCTTAAGCCAAATTCAATGAGAGTAAGGGTGTCCCATTCCCATTCTCCTTCCTGCTCTTCCCCTCCATTGTAACAGTTTTCTCTTACCTCTTTTATATGAGATAATTTACCCTAATCTATCTCTCTCTTTCTCATTCTTACATAAAATTCTTAATAGCATCCATAATGATTTCAAAGTTAGGCTCTTTCTAATCATGAAGTGATAAAGGATTTCTAAGACTGACTGTGTAAGAAATGCATCATCACAAACAACAGAGGAACAGAATGTGTGATCACACTGAGTTTGGTATTGCTCTTCTGGTTTTTTTCACGGGGTTTTTTGTTGTTGTCCAGGCATCCTGGGGCCACTTCAGAATAGACTCAAAGTAGGACTCTGATGCAATAGGGGCCTGAGCGGAAATGAAGAGAAGACTACAATGTCTCCTTCTCCAGCATCCAGCTCCAAGACAACACTTCCATTTTTTACCAGCCAGTGTCCAATCATTGCTACCACCACTTCCCTTAGATGTCTGGGGTTCCCTAACTCCCAAGATGATGGCTTATGGCAGCACAGGGAAATGAGTGGAGGCTTGTGGTTAGCATACCTTCACTTAAAAAGAAGGCTGTTCTACATAAATAAATCATACGAGATAAACCATTATCTTACTAACATCCACTGTTTCCCCCTATAAGGGTTTTCACCCTGAAAGATCCTGTCCTGAGACCTCTCCATCATGTCAACCTATTGTCTTTCTACTAAGCATTGACCCAGTCATCTACCTGTCTTCTCTATTTTCAGTTGAAATAATGTGTCCCCCAGCTGCTTCTGTCCCCACAATGCCCCATGTGCCTAGAATATAAATTATAGCCATTAAAAAAAATCTCAGCTTGAACGTATATAATTTCATCATGAACCTCATGCATGAGAGTAATGTGTCTAAAATTTTGTTGTTATTGTTGACATTAGAGCTCTTTTTTATTTTTCAACAAAATGAAGCTTCCTCTGGTCTATATATCCAGATGCTGGCACTATGGATCAGGAGGTATCCCAGGGGATATTCTCTAAGCACAATATGTTGGAATGAAGGAAGAAGTCAGAGGCATTGTGGTTGCCTTGTTTGCCTGGAAGTTCAGGCACCTTAGAAGGGTCAGGGGTCTGCCATTTCACAATACCCAGATAACATTGCATATGCTTTTAAACTTGGTTGAGGTGTCATTTAGCTTTGCTGGACTATTTTTCTTTTCTCTTTTCATTTTTCTTCTTTATTATAAGTGATGACTCTTGAGGGAGGGGGGAGAGAAAGGATATATTTGAAAATAAAAGTGAAATTTTAAAAAGATAACAATACTTTCTAAAGACAAAAAAAGTACCTACAGCTTATAGTGTATGGCATCTAAAGCAGCCTTTTTCAATTGGTATTTGTCTCAAGGTCCCTACACCTCCACATAAAAGGAGGGTGGAATGCTGAGAGATTAAGGAACATAGTCTTTTAGTCACTTAGAATCACACACAATCTGATCTTGAGCATTTTTCTAAAAAAATTTCTATCTGGGGTCTATTTCAAGCCAATCTCATTTGAGTCTTCTGTCTATGCCTAGCTGTAGATGAAATAAATTGCCTAGGAAGTAATATAGCCCTTAAAAACACATGGCCTTTTTAATTTTAAAAGTTAATAAGTACTTAGAGGTATCTTTTTAATAAAAAAGAAAGAAATGTGCTAATTAAAATATATGATGAGAATTAGCCATGCTTAATTGGTTATAATTTGGCACAGAAGAAAATATAGAATATTGCCATTTTCTTTCCACTGTGAATGTCTCTCCAGGAACTGGGATCATATAGTCTGAGAGAGAAAGCCAATCTTCTTTCTCTAATGTTCTCCTATTTCCAGTCCAGATCTATTACATCATATTTGAGAAATTTAAACAAGTTTGAGTTCTGGGATGCCAAATAGAACCTGAGCTCTAAACTTGCCTTGACTCTTATAGATTTGTATGTGTAATTTCAAACGCATATTTTTTTCATGTAAAAGCTTCTTCACAAACAGTACTCTTTAAAAATAAATAATGGAATGTGCTTCCTTAAGAGATGGTGAGTTCCTCATTTATTGGAGGTCTTCAGGAAGAGGGTAGTGGCAAGGTCATGACTTTATGGAATGGGATGGAGGGAATTTCTGCTGAAATGGGCTCAATTCCACAATTCACTACATATTTATTAAGGACCTACTACGTAAAAGACATTGTGCTGAGAACACAAAGATGAAAAGCAATGAAAGATTCAAATAAGCATCCTCTTTTATTTCTCTTCCCTTTTGACCTATCCAACTCTTTTTCACTCTCCTTTCCTCAAAAAAAAAAAAAAACTTAAGTGGTTGATGGGTGGAAGAGAAGAATTCTTGCATTTTCTTACAGGAGCTTACAAGCATGTCCCTCTCTATCTCTTTAACAGCTCTTCGGAGCCGATCAGGCCGTTCTATCATCAATGGAAATTGGGCAATTGACCGACCTGGTAAATATGAAGGCGGAGGGACAATGTTCACCTACAAGCGCCCAAACGAAATCTCTAGCACTGCAGGAGAGTCATTTTTAGCTGAAGGTCCCACTAATGAGATCCTAGACGTCTATGTAAGTTTGGTCACTTTTCTTCTTTCATCTTCTTTGCTCCCTGCACTGTAAAGACAAATGCCACCATTTGACTTCATCTTTTAATATAGCCCCTTCAAGGTGCACATTTAGTGCCCAGATACTTTTGGCCATTTGCCTCTGGATTTGCCCAACTTACAAGAAATTTAAATTGTACCAGATGCTTGTTACCTTCCAAGTTTATGGACCCAGTAAAACCAATTTTACTTGTTGAACCAAATCAGAGGTAAAACTTAGCTAGCCTTTATTTCACAAGAACTGGATTTCCTCCAAGTCCTTTCCTCCTCATGCTAATTTGGCATGTTCTAGTTTTATGACAGACCAAAGCAAATGTCCTGGGCAAGGCAAACTTTCTCATAGCTTTGAGCCTTCTTGATACCATATTAAAGCGAGGGCAGAAATCAAAGCCCCAGTGTGCACCAGATGAACCAATAAAGTTCCTTGTTACTGGAGAGGTTTATTAGGAATTCCCTGTTTCACAAGAGATGTAGCTTTGGTTTTCTTTACATGAAGGTACAATGCTAACTTTCTCAGGAGGAGAAAAGAGCCCACATGCCTTATTTTTTTTAATTAAAGCAAGAAAACCACCAGCATCTGTTTCTTGAACGATTGTAAAATAAAAGGTAAGAATCATGGTGCTTTTTTTTAGTAGAGAAAGAGAATACTTCACTGTCATACACTTAATGGACTCAACCTAAAGTGAATTGCTATATGCCAATACCTAGAGAAACATTTTTGAGCCCAAAGCCATGCTTTATGCAATTTCCAGTATATTTAGTTTAATGTTTATAATTAGAACCATCACCACCACAATCATTACTAAGTACACATATTCACTTCTACTCTTTTCATTGGTCCACGAACTAAAAGATGCATTTGTCATAATGTCGTCTTACTTTTAACTGTTGGGATTTTCTTATAGACTGACAAGAAAGTGTAGTTATTTCAATCTGAGTAAATTTCTTGAAACATTAGAAATAAAAATAGCAAAACTCGTGTGGTTCAAGATTCATGATGGGAGGTCTGATAGAGTAGAAGCCAATAATTCTATAAATATTAAAAGGGTCACATTGGCAAAATATGTTCCATGCATGGAATTTCTGTGATAGTCAGGGGAACACAGCAATATGGAAAAAGCTCAGACTTTGGTGTCAGAGGGCTTGAAGTGGAATCCCACTTCTATTGCTTACTTCCTTTGTGAACATGGGGGCAAGTCATTTCTCCCTGGGCCTCAGGTTCCTCTTTTGTTAGATAAAGGGAATAGGCTAGGCAACATGGTATAGATAGTTAGCAGCAGAACTGGGTCTAGAATGGAGGACTCCTAATCCAAGCTGTAACTAACAATTCTGGCATATATCAAGTTGGAGAATGGTGGCAATGTGAAAAGGGATTCCTGGGAGAGACACAGATTCCATCAGAGGGAAGATAGAGACTCTGAGGCTGCTGCTAGGCAAGCTGTCCTGAGGGGAAGGGCAAAGGTGGGCTTATGTTGTAAGGAGTTCAATCAGGAGTGCACATAGGTGCGTTTAGAGGAGGGTCAGGACAGAGGAGGGTGCAGAGACAGTCCCACTGAGGATGGCATGGGAACAGTGGAGGAATGAGGTAACAACATAAAGAAACCCTACCAGGGAAAAGAATCATGCCAGATGTGAGGTACCCTGGGAAGAAGCCCCAGTTGTCCTGCCCTGGTATAAATCTTTGCCTGATTCCTAGTCCAGTGTTCATTTCATTATATTAGACTATTTTTCAGTTAGAAAAATTACAGTTACCTTACTCCTTGAAAGTCTGCAGAGAGTAAATTATCCAACTGAAACAAACTGAGTTTTAATTTAATTTCCTCCTATTCTCAGTTCCCTACATTTATTTTTCTCAGTCCATGGAAACAACATGTAAGTATAGTAGAAAGATGACTAGTTTGGGAGTAAACAGTTATGGTTTTAGATTCTGCCTCTGAGCAAGGCATTTAACTTTCCTGGGCCTCAGTTTCTTCATCTGTAAAATGAGGGGTTTGGACATGGCATCTGAGGTCCTTTCCAGATTCATTCCCTACCTCCCTTCCCCCCCGCCATTTCCCAGAACCTCTCTCATACTGGATTTTGTTATGATTCTGATAGCCAGTTAGATGGGTGAGGGTCTACCAAAGCAGAGAAGTCAGACAGTGAAGAAGTTGAACTTTGCCTCGTTTATATTTTCCCTTAACCTAAAGCTAGCCCTCCACACCAGATTGATATACCTTCAAATAAATTGACAGATTTCTGGTTGACTCTTTAAATACAGGCCTAGATTCTACTCCTAAATCTTCCTCCTTACTATTTATATAACATTGACCAAGTCACTTTACTTCTATTGGACTCAGTTTCCTCATCTGTAAAATGAGATCAGGTTACATAATTGCTGAAGTCCCTTCTAACTCTTAAAATCCTTTGCACGTCTCTCACACGTGAATCTCTCTCGCCACCTAGTGTCCAGTTAAATGGATTTTTCTACTGAGTGACACCTATCACTCTGACCCCTTTGGACAGGGAAAACCTAGTGGTAACTGAAAGAAGCTAGGAAAAACCTACATATGTCTTCACATTTAACTCTTTTCCTCTTTCACTTATATCATCCTAATTTTAGTGGTGTTTTTTTTATTTTCTCTCAAGAAATCAAATTCCTGACCCCTACCTAAGCAATGCAGGTGAAAATCATTTCTTTACTCTAAGTTGTTATTGATAATGTGCTAACGCTCACTGTCTCATGTATATACAGATCCTTATAATTTTGTATAGGCTAAACCAGTGATTCCATTCGTATAGGGATCTCCCAGGTGAGGAAACTTCCCCTTTCAAGGCACATTTCTGCATTCTCTAGTCTTAGAAGGGTTTGTCCATAGTGCTGAGGAGATGTGACTAACCCAGAGCCACACAGTTTGTCTCAGTGGGGCCAGCTCTCTATCTCATACAACCATGATGCTTAAATATAAACAATGATCACAATACGTACAGCTGTGTTGAATAAGATAACATCAGTCTTTGTTTTCTTAGATGATACACCAGCAACCCAACCCAGGTGTCCATTATGAGTATGTTATCTCAGGAACTAATGCCATTAGCCCACAGCTACCACCTCATAGAAGACCAGGTAAATCCTATTGTTTTTTAGTGGTGGTGGTGGGGTGGGGTATGCCTTGATTATAAATTCTCATTCTTTTCTTATTCTTGCTCCTTCAGTCTCAAATGATCAACAAGGAGGAAATCCACAGCAATATGTTTCTAAATTGAATAGACTTGCTGTAGGATGATCTTCTTGTAGCTGATCAATCACTGTAAGAAGTTCCATTTGTCTAGTGCAAGAAGAAAATATTTTATATCTATACTTTACTAATTTGAAATATCGTTTCTATTTTGTCTCAGTTTCAGAAAAATCCAATTTCAGTCTATAAAAACAAACAGTTAAACCTGAAATAGATACCAGATCTTCCCAGTCTGCAGGGTTGTCCCTATGAGTAGGCAAAGTAAGCCCATGTAGTGGATTTGAAGGGGGCACAAAGGTCTTCTTGCCACCCCAGGTAGTCACTAGCGGTCCATGGTACTAGTTCCTATGTCCTTCCTGTTCATCATGTTGACCTGTTATTCTTACCATTTCTTTCAGTCCCTTGGCTTATACAGCCAAGGCCATGGTCCTCTAAGTAGAAAGAATTTACCTTAAAGAGAAGGATTCTAGGGGCCCCTCTAGAGTTTCCCATAAGCATAGGCAGTTCTTCAGATTTGCTAAGTGTTAGTAACAAATTCTGGGGATGGCATAGGGAGAGTAAACCTGGGTAAGATAACCTAGTGGTTTCCTTGGACAGTCAAGTAAAAAAATGCAGGTGTACCCATTATATCCTTATATGGGAGAAATGTGTCAGAAGTTAATTGGTAGGGAGTCCCCAAAGTAAGATTCAACTACCTCACAATTTTGCCTGACAGATGTATACCCTCTTCTTCTCTTTGCCTCTGCTGGTCCAATCAGCTTCTTTTAACTCTAAAGTAATATGAACTACTTCAGTCAGCAAACTTATAAGTATTTGCTATTTACTTATTTTTTAAATATTGTTTATTTCTGAATAAGTAGGCTGGAAAGAAGCCAAGAATGACAACACATAATTGAAAGAGGCTAAAATAAACAAAGCAAAAGAACTCTGCCTGCAAATAGTTTGTAATGTCAACTCAAAGTTCCTGACTGACTTCTAAATGTCTCTATTTATGGCATATTGGCAACATTCTATTTCATGGAACAATGTCTAATACTGAAGGTTGTTTGTGGACACAGCTTGCTGGTTGTGCACCTCTTTCTTAAATAGGCTGTCAGGTTTTTGGAGAGTTCCCTTCATTCCCTTGTTTTGTACTTGTGTTTGCCTTTCCCTAGGAGAGCCTTTCAATGGACAGCTAGCAGTGCCAGATGGAAGGAATCCAGAGGGAGGAGAAGAGAAGCAACAAGAAGAGAAAAAGGAGAAATTTCCCAGTGGGGAGATGGAAATATTTACTGAAGACACCACCCACATCTTTCCAGTGAGGCAGCCTGAAAGATTTTCCCCCCACCAGCCAGACAACCTGGTTCCAGTTGTACAACCACCACGGAGAACCAGAGATCACAACTGGAAGCAGGTTGGGACCACAGAGTGCTCAGCTACCTGTGGGAAAGGTGAGACCTGAATGTGGCCTGTGAGAATAAAAAAAAATAATCTAACATGAGGAGCACAGTTGACTTGGGAGGTAGTGAATTAATTCACCCTCCCAATTCTTAGCTCAGAACTTTGTTTGCTAAAAAATGTTATGGGACCTTAGGTGTGCTAATGTTTCAAATCCTTTATAGCTCCTTGGGGAAGGGAAGGAGTATAAGCAATTATTAAGTGCCTACTGTGTGCCAGGTATTACACTAAGAACTTTACAAATATTATTTCATTTGATCTACACAATAACCCTGTGAGATAGGTGTTCTATTATCCCCACTTTACAGTTGAAGAAACTGAGGCAGATAGAGGTACAGAGACTTGCCCAGGGTCACACAGATATTAAGTGTCTGAGGTTGAATTGGAATTCAAGTATTCTTTACTCCAGAGGGCAGCTAGATGGCATAGTGGATAAAGTGTCAGGCAGGAAGATTCGTTTTTGTGAATTCAAATCTATCCTCAGACATTTACTAGCTGTGTGACCTTGTGCAAGTCACTTAACCCTATTTGCCTCAGTTTCTTCATTTGTAAAGTGAGCTAGGGAAGGAAATGTATCTACAATGAAACCACTCCAGTATCTTTGCCAAGAAAAATCCAAATAGGGACATGAGTCAGACATAACTGAATAACAACAACAGCTTCCTGCCTCCAGGCTCAACACTCTCTCCACTGCACCATATAGCTGAATCATACCAAGGAGTCATCCAAACTACTTGTTTGACAGATGAAATGAAGGAAACCCAAAGATGTTAAATGACTTGCCAAGATCACATAGTAAAAAAATAGCGAGTCAGATTTTGAACCCAGCCCTTCTGTCCTTTGCAATGTATTTTCCATTATGCCGCATCTTGGACAACAAAGCACCATCATTAATAAATCAGTGCCAAGTTGGAGGGAAATAAATTTCTCTAGAGAGGAGCATCCTAAATATCTTTTACTTTGGCCCTGTGTTGTTCAACATTTTTATCAATGACATGACTCTAGGTGGAGAAGATATGCTTATCAAATTTGGAAATGAAAAAAACCTGAGAGGGATAGTTAACATGTCAGATGGTAGTGTAAGGATTCAAAATGTTTTGGCAGGTTATGGTGGTGAGCTGAATCTAGTGATATGAAATTTAATAGAAATAAACAGTAAAACTCACATGTTTAATATGGGGGAAGCATGGATAGACAACAGTTTGTGTGGGAGAAGATCTCAGGTTTTCAATAATAAAGCTGATATTTACATAGCATTTTAACTTTTCTATAATGTTTTATGTATTTTATCTTTTTTAAATTTTTTTTTTAAAAGCAATCAGGGTTAAGTAACTTGCTCAAGGTTACACGGCCAATTATTTCTGGGTGTGGTGGTAAGTATCTTAGCCCAGATTCGATCCCCAGGTCATCCCGACACTGGAGCCGGTGCTCTTACTCGCTGTGCTACCTGGCTGCCCCTATATGTATTTTATCTTATTTGAGCCTCATAACTATTCTGTGAGCTCAGTCACAGAGCTATGGTCACCCACATGTTATCTCTGAGGAAACAGAGACTCAGGGATTATGCCCAGAATCATGAAACTCTTAAGTGTCAGAAGTGGGATTCATTCAATCCCATTTCTCTCCTCAGTTTCACTCTCTCTTCAATACACCAGCCTGCTAAATATTGTTGGTTGATACCAAATTTGGTCTACATAAAGCCAAACCTAGCGTTTAGAAGAGGTAGATTCTACCTCTTTTGCTGCATTTTCCCCTTATCCACAGAAATGTTATGTTCAGTTTTGACCTTTACAATTTAGAAAGGACATTGTTAAATTGGAGGATGTTGAGATGAAAATAATTAAAAACGTGATAGACCTCAATCAAGACCATGATGTCTGAGGATTATCTGAAGTAAGTAAGGATGTCTAGACTGAAAAAGAGAAGAATTAGGGGGCATATGATAACTATGCAAATATTTGAAGGGTCATCACATTGGGCCTCAGTTTCCTCTCCTCCAAAATGAGAGGGTTAGATGATACACTACTCTGAGCAGTACTCAGAGATGAGGGTTACTCTGAGGTAACATCCAGCTCTAAATATATGATCCTATGCCACGAGTTGAAAGAAATCAGACTTGTTTTGCTTGTCTTCTTATCAAAGGATAGAATTAGGAAAACATCATCCATAGAATTACAGAGAAGTTGATTTAATGTCAATTTAAGTCAAAATTTCCTAAAAATTAGGACTTCCCCAAATCAAGGCTGCCTTGAGTGAGGAAGAGTAGATTTCCCTTCGTTGAAAATCTTCAAATGAAGGTTAGATGACCCTTTGTTAGGGATGTTGTATAGAGAATTACCGTACAGGAATAGGTGAGTGGTACCAGATGGTCTGTGAAATCCCTTATCACTAAGGATTAATTCAGTGATTGATAAAAATAGCCTGATACATTCTGTGTGTCTGTGTTAAATGACCTTGTAGGTAAGTTACATCTTTCTTGATACTGAAGATATTTAATTTAACACCTTACTAGAATCATAGAATATCAGAATTAGAAAGTAACTTTAAGATCATCTCCTAAAGTTTATTCATTTTATGGATAGGAAATGGCTGGTCAGAGATATGAAGTGACTTGATTAACATCACACAGTTCCTTTGGAGTACCTAAATGTTGGATTTGGAAACTGTAACTCACATGCTCTTAAACTAGGAACAATCAAGTTTGGGGTTTTCGTTTGTTTGTTTGTTTGTTTTTACCCTCCATCATAGTAACAACCCTTCTCTTGATCCTATGTCATTTTTCTCCCAGGTTGTAATGTGCTCTCCCCACCATCCATAACAACCAAATGCACAGATTTTGCCACCTTGTTGGCTTGTGATGCATCTAGGTCTCATAAAGAAGTTAGAGACTTTAGTATTCATTTTGCAGCTTTAAGAAAGCCTCAGCAGGAGAAAATTAACCTGAGAGAGCAATGCCATTAGCCCCAAGATCCAACAAGATTGTAAGTTTTCTTAGAACTGGAAACATATCTTATCCTACTTTTTCATCTCACAGTGACCAGTGTGGTGCCAACCATATAGCAGGTGATAAGACTAACAGGATTATAGGATTACAATTGGAAGAGTCCATCTTATTGAGGGCAGCTAGGTGGTGAAGTGGATAGACCACTGGGTTTGGAGTCAGGAAGACTCATCTTCCTAAATTCAAATCTGACCTCAGACACTTACTAGCTATGTGACCATAGATGGAGCAGTGGATAGTGTTGGGCCTGGAGTCAGGAGGACCTGAGTTCAAATCTTACTTCAGATACTAACTAGCTGTGTGACCCTGGGAAAGTCACTTAACCCTGTTTGCTTCATTTTCCTCATCTGTAAAATAAGCTGGAGAAGGAAATGGCAAAACACTTCAATATCTTTGAGAAGAAAACCCCAAATGGGGTCACAAAGAGTCACATATGACTGAAAAACAACACAACATCTTGTCCAACTCTTCTACTTATTAACAAATAGGAAACTAACTGAGACGTAAAAATGGTTATTTCATTTTCTGGTGTCCCATCACTAATAAATGGCTGAGTTGAGACTCACTAACAGTTTTTCTGATTCCAGGGTCATCATTCTTTCCCCCTGTACCTAGGACCATTTGATATTGTTCTAATTGAATGCATAAGTCAAAGAAAGACCATAAGGTTTCATAAGAACTTTGACATCAGATGACAGTTAATTCAAATAACTTAGGATGTTTGGCCTGGAGAAGAGGACACATACTCTTCTCAAGTATGTGGAGGGATTTGGGCTTGTTTTCCTTGGCTTCAGAAGACAGAACTATAAGTGATGGGTGCAAAGGAACAAATATAGGTTTGATGTAAGGAAATACGTAGTAACTATCAGAGCTATCCAGAAGTGGAATGGGCTGCCTGGAAAGGCTCACTTAAGACCTTTAAATGAAGACTGGATTTCCATTTGCAAACTGTTATAAAGGAGATTCTTTTTCAGGTGTGGGTTGGGTGTGATGGCTTCCAGAGCTCCTTCCAATCCTGGAACATTGCTGTTCTCTAGAGTGTGTTTTGTGGCTACTCAAAGGATAGGGTCAATCTTTACTAAAAAAATAGAAAATTCTGCTTAGGTCATGAGAAAAGGCCATATTCAGAGTGGATCAAAAGTATAATGGAACTGGGAAGAGAATACTGACTTTTTAAGGAATCAGACAAAGACCTTACTAGACTCAGGAATGGGCTATATTGAAGAATTCTTGACTAAAAGAACAAAGCAAGACATTTCTCTTAAAGTTCAGAAAACTAAACCCTACAGGTATTGCCTGTTTTGATTGTTCCCTGTGCATACACGGTTTGTGTCTTCAAGACTACAGCAAAATTATTCTGTTATATTTGAGAGGACTAACTTGAGGGTATATTATACATAGTAGTTATTTTAGGAGAAAACACTTATTAAAAGTTTAGGGTAAAGGTGATAATAGTGCTATAAATAAAGAGTCCTAATCTTCTAGGTAGTTATACCCAGCACAATAAAAAAAGAACAGCAGTACTTACTGGACATCTCCAAGCCATGCCACCTGAACTCTTGCTTCCTTCTCCCTCTCCCACTATAATCCAGACTCTCACCATTGTACTCCAGTACTCTGGTTTATTTTCACTTGCTCTTACCAGGTCCCAGGCCCACCATGCCATTTCCTGTCCATCTCAAAGCCATGATGCTATGCTCTGCTCCCCCTTCTTTCTTTCCATCTCCCTCTCCCCTAGATGTTTCATCATTATTAGAAGGTAAGGGCCTCTATAAAATGAGGACAAAATACTTGGGCTTAGTAACTCCCTGGGTGATTTTAAGGAAACCACTTTTTCAACCACAGAGGAATATATAAATGTGAGCTCTCATTATCAGAAAATCTAATTCCAGAGGCAAATAGCAGGGAAAGAGAGGAAATACTGATGTGCTCTCTCAAGATAGAAAAGCTCTCTTTAACAACAACAAAAAGTAGTATATAGCTGGATAAAATGTAACTTTGCCAAGATTTTTCCTTTTGATATATTTTCTATTCAATCAGCATCACTTTTTTTGCCTAGCCTGTGGTAGACTTTAATTGGAACATTATTTTATCTGACATAATAGTGTTGCCTTATATTGCAAAGCTTTATTGCAAGAGCAATTTACGCAAATGGCCTTCTCAGCTTCAAATACAGCCTTACAACTAGCTGTCAAGTTTTATAAAAAAAAACATTGTCCTCTGACTGAGCATGTTGTCTGAGATATGTCAGTTTAAGAGAAATGGTCAGAAATGGTCATTGCTGAGGAGACGGTCAGACATTTGCCTTGACAGTGATCCCTCCAGTCAAAGCAGAAGAGGTGATGACGATGATGATGAATATGTATATGGTGCCTAATATGTCCCAAGCACTGTACTAAGCCCTTTACAAGCATTATGTCATTTGATCCTCATAGCCTTGGGAGGCAGGTGCTATTATTACCCCCATTTAACAGATAAGAAAACTGAGGCAAACATAAGTGCTTTGCTCAGGGTCACACAACTGGTAAGTGTTTGAGGGGTAGATCTGAACTCAGGTCTTCCTGGTGCCCTATCTACTGCACCACCTAGCTGCAGAGAAAAGAGTTACCTAACAAAATCCACAAGTGTTTGATGAATGAAAGTGCCAGTTCCCTCCCATAGGAATGAGGCCACAGCCTGCAGTTTGGTAGTAGGCAACTATCACTGATTTGTTCCTTCTTGTGACAGCTGCATTGGTGCTTCAGCACTTTAGGGGATGTAATCTTTCATTTAGAAACTGTGTCTGGGGCAGCTAGGTGGTGCAGTAAATAAAGCACCAACCCTGGAGTCAGGAGGACCTGAGTTTAAATCCAGCCTCAGACACCTAATGCTCACTAGCTGTGTGACCTTGAGCAAGTCACTTAACCCCAATTGCCCTGCCTTTCCCCCTCAAAAAAAGGGAAAGAAAAGTACAAACTGTCTCTGATATCTGCGATTTCCTAAGAAGGGTAGGAGAGGGGAGAGAGAAAAATTTGGAACTCAAAATCTTATAAATATGGATGCTGAAAATTTTCTAGACACATAACTGGATGGGGGTGATAAAATACTATTTAAAACAACAATAAAAAGATTTCATTCTTAAAAAAAAATAAAATAAAAGTGGTACCAGAGGTAGAAATATATCATTCTAAGTGGTGATCCCATCAGCTCCCATGAGTTCAACTATCATCTTAATGCACAACCCCATAATTTCTCCTAAGTTGCAGTTCCACGTCACTAGCTGCCTGCTGGACATCTGGAATTGGGTGTCCCATAGGCATCTCAAACTCAGTACTTCCAAAATTCCTTCTGTCATTATTTTTCCTATCACCAGGGTTCATGATCTCTGTCTCCTCTTGGACTTTTCCCTCTCCAGAACTCCCTGAGGCCCATATCCAATCCTACTAACTGTACATCCGCAATATCTTTCATACACCTGTTTTCCCTTTTCTGCTCACACAGCTATCACCTTGGTCCAGGCCTTCATCATCTGTCACCTAAACTATTGCAATGGCCTCTGAATAGTCTCCCTGTCTTAAGTCTCCCCTTGTCAATTTTTCCTTTATATAGTTGCCATAGTGATATTCCTAAAGTACAGCTCTGATCATGTTACTTTCCTGGCAGTGAGGTGGTGAAGCAGATGGAGTGCTGAGCCTAGAGTCAGGAAGACCTGCATTCCAATCCAGACTCGGAAACTTAGTAACTAAGTGACCCTGGGCAAGTCACTTGCCCTTTCTCAGCTTCCTCATCTATAAAATGGAGATAATAATAGCACCTACCTCCAAGAGCTGTTGTGAGAATATTTGTAAAATGAGACCTAAATGTAGCTAGGAAGTACTATGGAAAGAACACCAGTCTTGGAGTGAGGAAGATCTGAGTTCAAATCCAACCTCAGACTCTAGATGTGTGATACTGGGCAAATCACTTAACTTCCTATTTGTCTCAGTTCCTCATCTGTAAAAGCGGGCACATTGGAGAAGGAAATGACAAATTACTCTAGTATCTTTGCCAAGAAAACCCCATGAACCAAACCAAAGTCCATGGGGTCATGTAAAATCAGATATGATTGAACAACTGAAGAACAACATAAATGCTACCTATCATAATTATTATTGTTGTTGTTGTTATTCAGCTCCAGAGGTTCCCATTCCCTCCAAACTCCTCTAAAAATAACAAAGATAGAAAATGTACCTTCTTACTCATCCCTGCCTCATAGAATCCTAGCTTCCTTCAAGGTTCACCTCCAAAGCCATCTCCTATAGGAAGCCCTTCCTTACCCCCCCCAAGTACTAATGGCCCCCACCTTGAAATTATTCATATTTACTTTGCATATATTTTATATCTATTTGTATACATACACTTTATATTCTTCCTACTCCCCCCCAGTCCCATTAAAAACGTACATACTTTGAAAGCAAAGATTGAGAGACTTGTCTCTTCAGTGCCAGTCACAGGGTCTGGTGTATACAAGGCTCTTACAAGAGGCTTGCTGATTGATTGATTGATTGATTGATGAGGTCAGGAAACAACAAAACACATACTCTACCTTATTATCAAAATATTCTTCTTTACTAAAATAATATAACTAGAATATTTTAAAAGCCTTAAATGTTATAATCTTTTAAAGAAACTAAACTAACTATGTCTCAGATAGATATAGACATCTTTTCTTAATAGTTTGATCTTAATCTCTCCTATTCTTTTAAAAATCTGTTCAAAGTTTTAAAGAGAAAGGCTCCCTTCTGTCTAAATTCTCCTAAACTTAACTTTTGTCAAACCATCTCTTTCCATCTGAGGACAATGATTTTCTTTCAGGGAGAGAAAACCTGGCTTCTTTCCCTCTTTTGCACTTCCCTTTTTAGGTGATCTATGAAATTTGATAAACTAAAACATCACCTTTTTAATATTTCCAAACATAGTTGGGATTTCCTTGAATTTTAAAAATCCAGAACAAGTGGGGGGGGTGGGATAGGATGGAGAGAAATATAGTCAGTCTTTCACAATTATATCCACTATGGAAATGTTTTATATATATATATATATATATATATATATATATATACATATATATATATTAGTAGTAGTATTTTACATGTAACTGGAGAATAAGATATGCAGAGATCCACCATGTCAGAGGGAGTATGGGGGAAGACATGGGAGAGAGCAGATTGGGGAGGGAATATTCAGTGGGATCGCTGTTTTGGGGTGGTGGGTAGGGGAAAAATGGGAAGAAAATGTGTAACTCAAAATCTTGTGGAATTTTAAAAATCCTCTCCCCTCCTAAAAAAGCCTTCTTTCTGTTTCATTGACAATTTAAAGTCTTTAGCTTCTCTTTAAATCTGGGCAGGATTTCATGAAGTGGAAAGGTAAAAGAAATTTATTCTATAAAGGGCATCAGGATGAAATTGGTAAATGAAGAGATATGGAAAGATGGGAGGATAATAGGTAATGAAAAGCTGGTAGGTGGAGGCAAGACTGAAAATTATATGAAGGAGAATCATGTGAAGGGCCTCAAGATCCTGCCATGTGAGATTCAATGGAAAGAACTAGGGATATTTAACATGGAGAAGAGAAGACTTAGGTGGGACACCATCAGTGGTTAAAATAATTGCAGGATTTTCACTTAGAGGGATTAGAATTGTTTGGTTTGATCACAAAGAATCAAATGAGTAGAAGTTTTAGAGAAATAGATTTTAGTGGTATTTCAGGGAAATTTTTCTCTTAATTAGAACTATACCAAAGTGTAATGGACTGCCTTGGAAAGGAACCTTATCTGTTAAATGGAGGTAATAATTAAAATAGCTAACATCTATACAGTGCTTTAAGGTATGTGAAATGCCCTACGTATACATTATCTCATTAGATTTTCATTAACAGCCCTGTGTGATAAATGCAATTATTAGCCCCATTTTACAAGTGAGAAAACTTAGGCTGAGAGAGGGTAAGTAACTTGACCCAGGTTACACAGCTAATAAATGTCCGATGTAGGACTCAGGCTCATTAAGTCCAGGGCTCTTGCCTCAAGAACCATCTCCTTGATGCTGGGGACGATATTTGATCATTTTTTAATCTCCATATAATCAGTACCTATCTCAGAGTAGGTGTTTAATAATGTTTTTTGAAGCTGTGTTTAAATTAGGGGTAGGGAACCTATGGCTTCAAAGCAACATGTGGCCTTCTAGGTCCTCAGATTCAGCCTTTTAACAGAGCCCAAATTTTACAGAACAAATCCTTTTATTAAGGGGATTTGTTCTGTGAAATTTGGATTCAGTCAAAGGGCTACACTTGAGGATCTAGAGGGCCACATGAGGCCTTGAGACCACAGGTTCCACCCACCACTGGTTCAAATCCATACTTCTTTTCCATCCCTCACAGTCCCCAGCATAATAGACTACTCATATAGCAGACATTTACTGCATATTTCTTAATGTATTTTTGCCACCCACCTATGGAGACTTCTAAAAGAATGCTTCTCACATCATCATCTCCTTGCCTTCATTTTCACTCATGGAAATATTTATCTTTTGTGGTTTTAGGAGGCAGAGACTTTGACTGAAGGGATATTTTTTTTCCTGGATGTATCATCATCATTCAACTATTTGTGTATTTGTGTGTGTCTAATGACCAAACCTTTTTGTTGTCATTTCAGGATCACAATACCCCATCTTTCACTGTGTGAGTAGAAGTTCTCATGAAGAAGTTCCTGACAGCTATTGTGACCCCAGTACCAAACCTACTCCTGAGGAAGAACCCTGCAATATTTTCCCTTGCCCAGCCTTGTAAGGGATCCAAATGGTTTTTCTCTTTAGTTTACCTATTCATACAATTTTGGCTTACAAACTTTTGCTCATTCCTGATCCAGGAGATTGGATTACTAATACTATACATCAGTTTGTCTGGGACCTATGATTTCATCAGGGTCAGAACTCTCAATATGGTAACTCCCTCCACTGATATGCATTACAACAGATCTATAACTTAAAGTCTTAGAAGATTGCCTGGGGTTCAAAATGGTTATGTGAGTTGCTTGTGAACTCTTGAGCTACTAAGTGTCAAAATCAGAATATAAACTCAGGTCTTCCTGAGGCCAAAGCCATCATGATATCTATTATGCAATGTGATTTCTCTAGGATATTTAACAACTTTAAGAAAAAAGATACTGTGGAGTAATGGATAGAGAACTGACCTCGATGCCAGAAAGACCTAACCTCAAGTCTTACTTCTTACTGTGACACTAAGCAAATCACTTAATTAATCCCTTTGTGCACTAGGCAACTCTGAGACCACGAGGTAGAGAGAAGGGGCTGACCTGTACTGGAAGAGGGAGGAGCCTTACCTGAGAGATTCTGATGCCAACAAAATCACAGATCCACTTCCTATGAAAGGAGGAGAAGATGGGAGAGAGGGAAGGAGGAGTGAGAGAGAGGGAAAGGGAAAAAAGAGAGGGAAGGAAGATGGAGGGAAAGGGAGAGAGGAAAGAAGGAAAGAAGGAAGACCAACTGTATACATCATTAATGTTGTAATTATCAATTATAAATTCAGGATGTGGGCTATGCATTAAACTCTGTTGATGGCGCAGTTCTATTAACTATAAAGCAGCTTATGTGCTTTCAAGGGCTCCTTCCCTTGCCTCTTCTTGGTAAATTGATATGAAATGACTATTTCATATGTGCTTGGTGGTGAAACATGTGGGCCACTGAAATCCCAATAGAACCATAAGCCCTGTTTATACATATTCCCAGAGTGGTATAGTCAAACTCAAGGTTTGCCTTTCTACTTCAAGCACCAGAAAGGGGTTTTGTCTGTGTCATGGAAGGTTACAAGAGAGCTTAGAGGTCAGCCAGGACATCCCCTACATTTTACAGATGAAGAAACTGGAGTTTAGAAGAGAAATGACTTGCCCAAAGTCACACATATATTTATAGTAGAGCTGAGACTCAAATCCAGATCCTTTGGCTCAAAGTTCAAGGCCCTTTCCATTACACCAAGGTTAAATGTAATTGTTAAATTCACCATGGCTTCCTCTGATGAGACATATCATCATTATTGTGGTGATATATGCCATATACTACTACTAATAAAGATATTGTTGTTAAAACCAGTTGTTACTGAATTAGAATGAATTAGAATGTATGAATTAGAGATACATCTGCTATATTGGAAAGAGTACTGGACTTGAGACACGAAGACCAACATTCAAATTCTGCCTCTAATACATAATAATAACAATAATAGTAGTAGCTAGGATGTGTTTAATGCTTGGAGTTTTGCAAAATACTTTACAAATATTCTCATTTGATCTTCACAACAACCTGGAGGTTGGTGCTATTATTATCCACATTATAGATGAGTAAACTATGGTAGAGAGAGTTTAAATGACCTCACATAGCAAATGAGAGTCCCAAGCAGGATTTAAACTCCTCTTCCTGACTCCAGGTCCAGAACCTATCCACTTCACCACCTAGTTCCTCTAATATAACAGCTGAGTGACTCAGGGCACATGACTTATCCTCTGTGCCACAGTCAATGCCCTATTACTGACCTACTAAGTAGGGAGGACCGTGCTGCAGCAAAAAGAGTCCTAGATTTGGAGTCTGAAGTCTTGAGTTACTCCAGTTCCATCACTTAATACTTCTATGAATTTCAACAAGTAGCATCACCTCTCTAAGTCTCAGTTCCTTTAGCTGTGAAATTTTCTCCAGATCAAAAATTTGTTATCTTTTGATCCTAAGCCATGGAGGGACAAGGATTTTCCATCCCCAGCAAGATCCTTCTTGCATTTTCCCATTTACATGATGAATTAGGGCAAATCCCTTCCTCTGTGTGAGAGGAAGCTGAGAGCTGATTTTGCCAGAAGGCAGTGTGGAGACAGGTCTTAGAGAATGGATGAGTCCTAACTTAGGCAGCATGAAGGGGATACGCACCAGAATTAGAGAGAAGATACTAAGAGGGTGAAGTAGGACACAACCAAAGGAAAGTATACTTCTGAAGAATAGGGACAACTCAGCACACAAGAACAGAGACCTGCCCACAGAATCAGAGGCTCTGATACATTCTAGAAAGCAAGGGTTTTTAACCTTCTTTGGCATTTTTCCCTGACCAACTGGTGAAGCCCATGTACCTCTTCTCAGAATGTTTTTAAATGCATAAAATAAAATACATAGGATTATAAAAGAAACCAATTATTTTGAAACAGAGTTTTTTTTTTTTAATTCCAAATTCACCACCTGTTAAATCTATTCACAGAGACCCTTTGTTCCATGTAGCCCTGGTTAAAAACCCCTGCAATAGAGCAAAGCCCTGTTCGTGTTGGTGAGGTCAGCTTCCAGTAGTTGTTTATAGCAACATTCCCCTTGAGAGCAATTTTCTCAGCTGAACAAAAAAAGCTCTAAAAGCCAAGAAAACCATACTGCAAAAATATTCCCTCTCACACACTGCCCTCCTCATACTTAGGGATGTCCCAGGAAGGCATATAGAAAATGACTTCTCTTCCTTTTTTTTTTCCATGTCCTTATTTGGTGGGTTCCTAATCATTTGACCTAACTGTAAGGTAATTGTGCTCCTATGAACATCCCCCACAGAAAGCCAGGTTTACGTCATTAGTCATTTGTAAGTAAGAACATTCAAATAACTGTTAAAAGGTGCTCACCTTCCAAAGGTCTGTAAACATGAAAGTTAGCTTCTCCAATATTATGAGTTTTCTTGGAAGCAACAAGCTACTATAATTATTCATTCATTTCCCTGCCCCTTTCCCTAATGTTTAATGGTAGGTAACCATTTGTCTCTCTCTGTCTCTTGTGTCTGTTTCATTGGTTAGCTGGGACATAGGGGAATGGTCTGAATGCAGTAAAACATGTGGCCTTGGAATGCAACACCGCCAAGTCCTCTGCCGTCAGATGTATGCCAACAGGACCCTAACTGTACAACCATACCGCTGCCAGCACCTGGAGAAACCAGAGACCACCAGTACTTGTCAACTGAAGATCTGCAGTGAGTGGCAAATCCGGACAGAATGGACCTCGGTAAATCAGAGTAGTTCAGCATTGGCTTTATTAAAGGAAATTGCAGGAAGATCCTCTTACTTACCTCTCCTGCTTTTATAGGGAATATAGACTGAGAAGGGAATGATGAGTCACCTTGTTCTTTAAGTATACATGAATGGGGATAGGTAGGTGGCACAGTGAATAGGGTGCTGGACCTGGAGTCAGGAAGACTCAGCTTCCTGAGTTCAAATCTGGCCTCAGACACTTAGTATCTATGTGACCCTGGGCAAGTCCTTTAAACTGATTTGCCTCAGTTTCCTCATCTATAAAATGAGCTAGAGAAGGAAATGGTAAACCACTCCAATATATTTGCCAAGAAAACCCTAAATGGACTCAGGAAGAGTAAGACACCACTGAAAAAACTGAACAACAGCAATTCTAGAAGCAGCCTTTTTTAGATTCCAAGATGTGCTGAGCCCTTGGGCAGAAAGCATCCTTTTACATTTTAATTCAATTCATTCATTCTCAAATCAGTCATTCTGGAAGACATAGCCTATATCAGTCAAAATTGGACCTTGGTTAGGTGCAGGGATAGGTTAAATGAGGAATGTCTTTAACCTTAGGGACCAGGGAGACTCAAAAGGACAAGGCAAGGGAACCAGAAAGGTATAGGCAATTTGATGGGCATCACTGGGGAGGTACAAGATGAAACAATAAGGCAGATATCCTAGTAGGTGGGTAGAAAATGAAAGCAGGGACTGGGGGAGGAAGGGAAAGATATTCTACCAACACACAATTGACAGAAATGCAGGCAGAAATCAGGATCTGAAAGGAGTGGACACAGATATCAGGTATTCTGCCATGATTATTGAAGAGTTCCATCTTTAGAAAGACTAAGGGATATAATATAAGACAGAACCTTAATCCTATAAGTACTGCGATGCCAGGCAGGAAACCAAGACAGAGCTCAGTTACTGCTACTAAAATACAAGGCAGATGCTTTGAGTAAATCACTGAAATAGTAGTGGTTTTGATCTGCTCTCTCAAGTCTAAGAAAAGGCTTGAAGTCCAAACTGATTTTGCATGCATTTCAGTCAAAAGGAATAGTCAAAACTCAATCTCAATTTCTGAAACCAGAAGTATGACGTCAGATTAGCCAGTAATAAGATTAATTTCATGCCATCCTTCTGGTCTAGCATTCCTAAAATTCTCCCTTCCTTAGGACAGAATTTTTTCCAAAGTTTAGAGACTGGGAACATATTGGTGGGAATTGCATATCCCTAGCTACAGAGGTTAGTGGGCTCTAGGAGCAAGGGGGGCCAGCCTAATTAGTACAGCACTTTCCACAAGCCCCACAGTCTTTTCAGACCTTTGACTTTCTGACACTGCAGTCCATTAATCTGAGTGAAGATTCTTAATGCCCCAACTAGACAGTTGGAGGCAACTGGTAATGGCATTCAATCAACAAGCATTTATTAAGTGCTAATTATTTTCCAGGCACTATGCAAAGTACTAGGTAACAAAGAAAGACAAAAACAACAGAGAAGATACATAGAGTCAATGGATAGTAACCTTAGTGGGAAAGACACAGCTTTCCTTTCCTCTTCTCATATTCATCCTTTCTGAGGTTTCTCTTTCCCTCTGTCTTTTTATTTTTATCCTCTCTGCCTAAAAATCACCAAAAGGAGAATTATAAAACCTGGGTGATCCATCATGACCTAGTTCTGCAGCCCTGCCTGCCTCCTTCCCTTCTTTGCTTCCTTCTTCCCTCCCTCCCTCCTCTCCTTCTGTCCACATAGGAAATCATACCCTCACATGTGGGTGCTCTACCCAAAGGAATATAAATTCTGATTGCGTAAACCTCTCAAGATATCTTAGGGTTGGGGAGCTAGATTTTTTTTTCTCTTTTCTACTTATTTATTCTATCATTTTCCTATGAAAAACCGGGACAATTAATTCATTTGTCCCATAGTTTCATTTATGATATCTTGAAATAGAGCTCTGGAAAACATTGGGATTCAAACTGAGTTAATTGACTATGTCTTAAACCCAAATCACTCATTCTTACTGATTGGCCAAGAATAGGTCCCAGTCTAACTTGGGCACTGTTTGAGTTTTGATGCCTCAGAGTGAGGGTAAATAGCAATTATTCTGTTCTGGCCAGAAACCCTGAGGGTCTTGCCCTCCCAGACTGATTTTTTTTTTATTTTTTTGAGTTGGCAGACTGGGCCATCTTCTGCCTCATTTCTTACCTAGCCTCAAATCACTGAATGCGTGTTGACTCAGGCAAAGGGAAACCTGGGAAACACCTCATCTTCAAAAGGCCAAGGTCTCCTACTGCATCTGGGGCCATCTCCAGTTGTCCTGACCTATGTCTTGCCACTGGATTCCAGTGACTCTGGAGAAGAGACTGAGACTGATAACTGCACAGCCTTGCCTCACTTAAATCCAATTGACTTGCAAGTCAAGACATCACCGTCCTGATGCCATCGGTCCTCTTCGAGAAAGGACAAACAATAAACCAGTTCTTCAGCCTTGTACAATTAACTTTTCCTTTCTTATCTGCACAGTGTGCTAGACCACATTCAACTCAATTCAATTCTGCAAAAGCTCTAAAGTCCTTTCCAACTCTAATATTCAATCTATTAAGTACTTATTAATAAAGCCTTTACTATGTGCCAGGAATAGATTGTGCTAAGCACCAAGGGTATGAACAGTAATAAACAGTCCTTGACCTCAAAGAACTCATATTTTAATGGGGAAGATACCTACTAAGTATAAACAAATGAGGTTGTTATGCAGAGAATAAGAGCTGAGCCAAGACCTGGGCTCAAGATAAATTTAGGTGTGGATTTATTGATTAAGCACACGACTGCCTGGAGTATAAACTCAAATCAGGTGGCCCCAAATTGGGGTACAAACAGTGCTTATAAAGGCTAAAACCACAAAAACCACAATTGGGGAGGGGAACTAGCATAAGCAATGACACTCAGAAGCCAAGAATTGCCATTGGTTAGATCTATAGCTCAGGGCTAATTTGGGCAATATGGCGCAAGGGTACAAGGGTGCAACTTTCCTAGAAAGGGGGCTCTCCCAGAACAGGGTGGAGGGTCGTTAGGTAATGGGGACAAGCTAGGGGTCATATTCTGGGTAAAGGGTGTGGGGAGCCTGCTTGATCAGCAGGATTAGAACAGTCTCTTCTTAAGATAAACTTGTGCCATAACCCCGAGACTACACCTTGGGCAATAGCCAAGACTATGCTTTAAGCTGTTTCAAGCTATTACAGGGTATAGGATAGAGACAAAGACAAATATATAAAGGGGATTAATGGTGGGCTTCAAATCAGGAGATGGGTGATTTGGGTTTGGGCACAAGTTTACTAAGGCAACCTTAGAGGGGTTAGAAGTTATTAACTTCTAAGTACATATATAACATAGTTAGAAGCTATGGTCTAGAGAAGAGGGGTCACTCACATGATCCTCTGGCCACGTGTGACCCCCACGTGCAACAGCAAATAAACAAAAGCACAATAAAATATAGATAATATTCACATATGGTTCTCTAAGCCAATATGCAGCTTACAGCCGTCCTTATGTATTGTGTGCTCTTATTCAGTCATTTTCCGTCCTGTCTCTTCATGACCCTTTTCGGGGGTTTTCTTGGCAGAGGTACTAGCATGGTTTGCCATTTTCTTCTCCAGCTCATTTTACAGATGAGGAAACTGAGGCAAATATGGTAAAGTGAATTCCCCAGGGCCACACAGTTATTAAGCATCTGGGGCTGGATTTGAACTCAGGAGGATGAGGTACTTACTCTTTCGTATAGACCCAGTACTCCCTGCACTGAGCCACCTCGCTGGCCACATATAATTTAATGGCCACCATTTCTTTTTTGAGTTTGACACCACTTATTCAGAGCTTCCAATACATAATATTTCCACCCCCACCCCCTACATCATGACTGCTGCTTAATCTTCTGGTTTCTCTCTTCATTAATAGAGGCCACTAACCACTTTGTCAACCAAAAGACTGTCAGGAATTCTCTGAGGTTTTGAGTGACTCTTAATGAAAGACTTTCCTTAGCTTTCCTTGGGAGCAGCCTTAAAGCATATTTTCCTAGAGACATCATAGTATAATGGATACAGCGTTGAACTTGGAGACAGGCAGACCTGGGTTTGACTCCTGCATCAGTTGACTATCTGCAACTGACTCTGGGAAATTCACTTGACCTCTCTGGGTCTCATTTTCCTCACCTGTAAAATGAAGTGGGTGGGACTTGACCACTTCTAAGCTGTAAACTCGTGATGCTGTGGTCCATCCTTTTTCATTCAAAGATATATAGATATCCTGCATTTTCCAGGCTAAACTGTGGGCTAGGCATTTCATAGAACACCCCTGAAATAAACTCAATAGTGGGATATGCTCTATACATGTGATGGGGAAAGAGAATGACCCCTAAAAGGCATCTGTTTGGCTAAATAAAAATATGAGGTGGGGAGCAGGGAATAGAAAAGGCAATGAGTCAAAAGGGAAGAGTAGGGGAAAAATGGAAACAGAAGTAAAATGTAGGAAGAAATAGACAATCTTCCATACTCTGTAAATCTGTTCCATCTATATTGTTCTCACCTAGGCTTGCACCAGAGATCACACTAGTGCTTTAAAATCTTCATGCTTGTCTCTACTGCCCTTGCACTCAGGAGCTTTTTCAAATGGTCACTTGATCTTTCCCCCTAGAGTAATACTTTATGCCAAGCTAAAAAGAAAATAGTGCAAATCTTATTTATTTTTAATACTGTCTGGTAGGTGGCAGGAGAGTTAAAATGTTTGCAAGTTAGTATCTATTTTGCATTTATTTGCAAGTCTGCTTTAAAGTCTGCAAAAGACTCAGAAATTTCAAAGTAGATGTGAAAGTGTCATCCTGATACTGGGTGAACTTTGAAAGCTCAGCACAAGCTTCAACCTTTATAAAATCCAAAGAGAAGGAAAATATTCCTGTGGGATGAAAGAGCTCCCCCCTTCCACCCCACCCAATTGATTATGGGATAAGGGAGCACACTTAGGTCAAATAGCAGATTTGAGGAAATTAGGAAGATGTGAGCTGTGCCTGGGATCTGAAAATTCTGCAGACAGAATCACCTTCTAATCTGTTCTCTCATATCTAAGACCAGCCTGGAAGTTTAGGTTGACATTGTATGCTGCTGAACAAGTCATGTTGCCTCTTGAGGCCTCCATTTCCTCATGTAAAGTGAGAGGATTGAACTAAGTGATCTTTGAGGTCTCAGCTAACATTCTGTTGACTTTCTCTCCCTGGGAAGTCCCAAGTCATATAATATTTAAAACATGGGACTAACAACATTTTTACCGCCAAATGGCAAAGCTCAAAATAATCAAAATACCTTCCCCGTGCCTGATCCTCCCAATCTTTACACAAATGGCATTTTCCCAGCTGTTAAGTGTTTGGTCTGTAATAGTAGAAAAGAATATGGCTAATACACATAGAGACACTAGGTTGGGAAGAAGGGCATTGAAAATAAGGCACTGGAGGGAGTTTTTCATGAGCAAAACTGCTAGAATCATGGAGATCATTGATTTAGAGCTGGAAGAGACTTTTGTTGCTGTTCAGCCATTTTTCAGGTGCATCTGTCTCTTCGTGACCCAGTCTGGGTTTTCTTGGCAGAGGTACTAAAACGGTTTGCCATTTCCTTCTCCAGCTCATTTTATAGATGAGAAAACTGAGGTAAAGTTAAGTGACTTGCCCAGGGTCACCCAGCTAGCAAGTGTTTGAGGTCAGATTTGAACTCCAGACCTGGCACTTTATCTACTGTGTCATTTAACTGCCAAAAAGAAACTTTAGAAGTCATCTAAACAAACCCCTACATTATAAAAATAGGGACCTGGGGTCATAGAGGTTAAATGACTTGAACCCAGAGCCTCTGACTCCAAATCAAGCATTCCTTCTGCTAAACTACACTACTTCTCTGCTTCACCAAACTCTCCAAGGGGAGTCCCCCACGAATAGGGGAACTGTCTCTACAGGCATATTTTTAAGCAGTAGTTAACAAAGGACAGGGCATTCCTTTCTGAAATTCTGTCTGGAAATGATGAATTATAACTGACAGAACAATTCAGGAGTCTCTCAAAAGGCAGCATGGAGGGCAGAGTGAATAGAGTGATGAACTTGGCAGTCAGGAAGACCAAAGTTCATATTCTACTTACAACATTTATAAGCTGTGTGACTACGGACAAGTCTCTTCATCTGTTTCATGTTGATCATCTACAAAAATGAAAAAAAAATTAATCATGCCTGCAGCACCTACCTCTCAGAGCCACAAGGCTCAAATGAAATAACATATATAAAGTGCTTTAAAAACTTTCAAGTGTTATATGTCTGTTGTTATTATCATATTTCTCTGTAATCAATAAATCCTGATATTCCACTGACCTAAAGAATATTTCCTTTTAGTGTTCGGTGCCATGTGGTGTGGGACAAAGGACTCGAGATGTGAAGTGTGTCAGCAACATTGGGGATGTTGTCGATGATGAAGAATGTAACATGAAGCTCCGGCCAAATGATATTGAAAACTGTGATATGGGGCCCTGTGCAAAGAGCTGGTTCCTGACAGAGTGGAGTGAAAGGGTAAGACTCAGTTGAGTAGTACTTGTTTTCTAAGTATAAGTCATGTTGTTAGTAAGCTCCACTGCCATCACTGCTCCCAATCCCTGTATAAATATGCACTACATATACCACTGAAGGGAAAAATGAACAAGCTGTGATATCAGACCCAGCCTTTAGCTACCTATCTGAATTGTATAAGCTGAGATTACTACCATCTCTTACCCCTAAAGAGAAGGATGCTTTTAAGGCAATGGGCATCCTAATGGAAGAATGGGCAGGATTCCAATGGACAAGAGACCAATCCACGTGAAAAAAATGACATGAGTAAAGACACAGAGATAGAAAGGTACCCGGTATGTTTAGGGAATGATTTGGTTAGAGCATAAAGTATAGGGAAGTAGGGGGAGATAATCCTATTAGTTTTCATTTTTTGAATGTAACTCATTTTATTCTTTGTAAAACAATTTCATTGGGACCATTTGTCTCTGAACTTATTGGTTTTGGCCTCCTTGTTCATTATCTGCAGATGTCCAGCTCATGTGGTTTGCTCCCAGTTTCCAAATCATTCATCATGTAAATGTGGATCCCTGAGGTGGCCCCGGGGGAATCGGTGTGATTTATAAGGAGCCAAGCCTCAAGCTAGAGAGAGCAAAAGGAGCATACCCAGGCAATGGGATAACTGGTCTCCTGAAAACCTAGGAGTAGGTCTTGATTCTAACCTAAGCACTACTGGTCCATGTCCCTGATTCTAACTGTAGATTAAAAAATCAGGATTGTTTTTGGCTGTGAGATAGTCATAAAGTTGTTTCTGCTTTTCTAAAAGGCAGAATATCCAAAAGATATTGTTAATGTGTCAGAATTTGAAAACAAAATTATTAACTAGCCACAATGGTCAATATGGACAAATTGGGGGCCATCTGTAATTGAAGAAAGTTATACTCATTGGATCACAGACCTGGAGCTAGAGGCCACCTTAGAGATCATGTAGTTCATTTCCTCGTTTTACACATGAAGAACCAAGAAAGGTCAAGAACTTTCCCAATCACCCAGACTATAAGTGACAGAACCAGTATTCAAATTAATTCTCTGACACCAAGTGTGGTGTGCCCCATGGTGACCTTGCATTGGTACTTTGTCAAGTCCTTTATGTGAGGCACAAGTCAGTCATTCAGTGATTAAGGGGTTACATTAGACTCATTGCCTCTTTGGTACTTAGAAGGCCCACTATGTAAATAACTTAGTGTACCATGGCCCAAGCCATTTAATATTTTCATTATTTTCAATGGTGTAATTCTGCCTGAAAAGTTATTCAAGGTTCATTTTAGTTGTGCTAAAGCTATTTTTCCTTTAATGATAACATATAAATCCCCCTCCCCTTTGAAGTAAATTTGCTTTCATTTTGATATGTTTCCTTCCTAGATCAAACACTTAATTTGAAATCCTTATTTAGAGCCAGGCATGGATGCATTTATCTTCAATGAAGGAGATATTTTTGTAATTAGTAATTTTTTTCTTCCTTAAAAAGGTTTTTCAGCAATGAAAGCTGAAAAAAAAAAACAAATTGAAGTTATGTTTCTTTTTTTTCCCTCCACATCATAAAGGAATTAGTTATTTCCAAACATTCACTGTTACTTCTATCAGAATTGTTTTGCTTCCTTTTGCTCTGAAAAATCTATAATTCTTTCTTTAAAATATTAAGGATTAGAATCTCAAGTCACCACAATAGACCATATGCTCTAAATATTTCCCTCATTTGATAGTGACTATAAAATAATAATTTAGTTAGCCAAAGTGGTCAGGGACTTCAATGTTTTGTAGTTAAATCAGTTTTGCAATTAACCAAGGGTTGATTAATTTATATAGTGAAACTTTTTTTTAATAGAGGAAACCTTTCTGTACAATCTAAGAAACTGAATCAAGACTTCTTCTTTAGGGGTATACATTCACATTGCTTGATGCAGTTAATCCTTGCTTCAGGGACCCACATGACATGAAGGACCAAATTCTATATAAAGGGATTTTGTCATCATCTTGGCTCATAACACTTAACTAGGAAACACATAGATGGTGTTCCTCAGTGTGCTAAGCCCAACTCCCCACCAGTAAGCACATGCCTGCCTTTTGAGGAAAACATTTATTTTTACAAGACCCTCAAAGGGGAGAGAGTGAGCACAGGAGAGTGAAAAGACTCCAACATACGTCATATATCTCAGAAGAAAAAATTTAAAACACAATAGTTTATTAACCACAGCTCTTCAGTCTGGTTTCAAAGCTATCAACCACCTGATGAATAAGTAGAATAAATCTAAAGAGGGAAATAAAAATTTCCCCCAAATGACAGGTAGAAACAAGACATCAGAAATCTAAGAGAAATAATGGGTATTTTTAAAAAATGAAGTTTTATTAGAGGGATAGGTAAGAAATGTAGAAGTATTTCTAAAAAATCAATGGGGGCAATTGGAAGGAACTGAAGTTTAGAGAGGAAGTAATCAATCTATCAACCTGAAATTGCAGTAAACTTAGATTAATATGATGAGATAGTAGATTAATTAGATGTGCTATTTTTTTGTCACTGAAAATATGGTTAGAATTAGGAAACCCTCATGGAAGCCTATTTATCCTTCTCATGTGTACTTACTATGGTATTTTGTATTGTAGTTATATGTGAACATTTTTTACCTTTCCCTACTGACTCTTCTAAGGACCAAGTCTTATTTACCCTAGTATTCTCCTAGAACCTAAGATAGTAATAAAAGTGTGTGAATGAATGAATGTTCCCTAGAGTCTAGTTAGGGCCTTTGAGTACTGTGTAGATCCTCTTGAGCTCAGCATTTTAGCTAGATTCTTTCAAATAACAGTGGTGCCTAGGACTGGCATAAGCTTTATAAATTGCTTTTCCCCTCAGGTACAGCCAGTTGTATCTCAAAGCAAACATTTCTATGCTTAGATATGCATTTTTCTCTCTATTAGAATATGCACAAAATGATGCAATGTCGAAAGCGTACAGAGAGAGATACCATGAAAAAACAAGCTATGAAGAAATTACAAACAGGTCAACCCCACATGGTATTATCCCGACCTATTTAGAATTACAAACTCACCCTGAACTTTGTTCACTCAGGTGTTCCCTATAGAATTGATTGAATCTCTATCCCTACCTCTATAAAAACAGGGATGCCCTTCTTAACAGCATTAATCAGTTCTCTGAAAATACAGTATTAAAGGGAACAACTTTAAAGAATTGAGCCAGTGACATGGGAGCAAAATTATAAATGGACAATGTGCCAAATGACATTAGAGCAAAATTTAGAGCAAGATTTTGCAATTTTATGATGATAGTTCATTACAATTTATAAACATAATTTAAAATGATAACTGAAGAAACCTCATAGGAGGCATGCCTGTTTCTCATTATAAAAAATGTCTTCTGTTGTATCAAGGGAAGAAAGAAGTGATAAAAAAAACTTATTTAAATTTCAAAGGATGGGACACAAAATTAAATTTAAAAAAAGAGCTGTTGTGTGTTTACAGTCCTCCTGGGATCAATTCAACTATGCTAGCATGTAAATAAGGCTGGAATAAAAAAGACAAGCCATTTCCAGAGGCTTATTTATGAATTAACTATTATTCCCCCAAAGCCTCCTATGTCTCTCTGCTTAATCCTAGAGTTTTAACTCATAATCAAATCATGTCTCTGCAGCTGATATGGCTTAAATATGTTTGGTTGCTACTTCCAGAAATTTGTCAAGGGTATTCACCAGAATCAGCACTCCCATCAGTGAGCTAGAGTTGCTTTCTGTTTCCTTCTAATATAGATCTCATGTGTACTATTGAATTCTATTTTGTATGTGGAAAGATATTACTATCAACAGATCATAGACTGTAATTTCATCAGTTATGTGGATACTCCCTTGTCTTCACTAGCAGATTGTTAAACTCCTTCAGTCCTTAGCTAATTGAGAAAAAATTATTAGCTGATTCTAGCTGTCCAATTCGTAATGGAATTGTTATTCCCTGTTGATTGGTTAGATCTTCCCCCTTTCTGGAACAAACAATGTGCTGAACATTCTATTTCCTTTTTCCATTTTATCCTTAATCAACTTAATTTGGAGTTTACTGGCTAGATTCCTTCCTTCCTTCCTTCCTTCCTTCCTTTCTTCCTTCCTTCCTTCCTTCCTTCCTTCCTTCCTTCCTTCCTTCCTGCCTTCCATCATAAAACCTTAAACCCAGTTCACTTTGAAGCTCATAGTTTGAATCACAATTAAGTCCCTGCCCAAGCTCCACTTAATGACTGTATTTCAGACCCTCCTGGCTTAGAGTGAATATCAATAGTAACTGTTTATCTTTGTAACAGCAACCCTGAGGGTCTTCCTCTCCCAACTTGATTTTTTTTCTTTTTTTCTAATTAAAGGGGCCATTCCTTGACTCATCTCTTATAGAAGCCTATGCAGTGAATGGGTGTTAACTCACTGTAAGTGAGGCCTTAGCCTAAAAGGTCCAGGGTCTCCCAATGCATCCTGGGCCATCTCCAGTCATCCTGATGAATATCTACTCTCTGGATCCAGATGGCTCTGGAGGAGAAAGTAAGGCTGGTGACCATACACAGCCCTCCCTCACTCAAATCAAAGTCAACTGCAAGTCATGTCATCATTTTCCTGATACCATGGTCCTCTTGGAAAACAAAGGACAAACACAAACATTACTGTTTGTGTTTCACATAGTGCTTATGTATCCTGAGTAAAAGTATTCTCCCTTCATTAAACCTAAAACAATCAACTAATTCTGATTCATTATGAACCTATGCATAGCTAGCAATCATGCTTCATTTTTCACTTCAGATACAACCATTAGGATCCTACATCCTTATAAAAAATCATTTCCATTAAATTAATTTTATACCTCTGGTAATGTTCTCCTCTATTATGGCATGGAGGTTTATCTAACTTCTGGAAGGCAACTAGTCCAGAAAGTCTTGGATCACAGGTCCAGGGACTAGATGTCAATTATGGGAACAAAAGCAATGTAACTAACTACAACCAGAAGCCATTGATAATTTTTTTCTTCATTAGCCCAAGAGTGTAGGAGTTCAGCGATATGTCAATGGAGAGAAAGGAATACACTGATAAAATCACAGAGTCTATGGTGTGTAATCTCATCATACATACCAAATATCATTTTTATGTGATCTATGGTTTATATGACTTACTCATAACTTTATAACTCATGCCCCAGCTGATAAGTATGACTTCAGTGCTCATTACAGATTTAAACTTATTTGAAAACTTCAGCCTTTCTCATCATTTGGCCAGTCTTTCCTGTTAGGCACCCTACTCTGGCAATTTCTATCACCTAACTCAATCCATCAGAAACCAGTTTAGTTTCTGTTTATTTTGTTCTGTTGTATTATAATAAATAAAATCCATTTAAAATTTCTGAGTTATTTGAAGCTAAGGGTTTTCTAAGAAGAATTAGCTAACAAACTGACAATTCAATTCTCTCACTTTGGACAGAGAGTTCAGCACCATCTTAGGATTAAAACATTAAAAAAAATACTACCTGGGTCCTGCTCTATTATTCCCTAGAAAGTAAAGTGGAAAATAGATCTTTCCAATTGGTTCAAATGTTTCTACATCTCTGTAATAAGATACTAGCTGCTGCTTGTGTGTCTGATGAACATGAGTCAAGGTTAGAAGAAAACTGCCAAAGGACAGAGTTCATGGATAGGGAATGAAAAAGAGAGTGTGAGAGAGAGCAAAGAAATGCTGAAATGAGACAGAATCTTGATCGAATCAGGAAGCAGCCAAAAAAGAATATTTCCAAAGGGAAATAAATAATCTAACAATTGGGATATAAACTATTAGGGTCTTTGAAGCCTCAAACTAAAGAAGCATGTACCAGCTGCCTAGGTGTTGCAAGCAGGGGAGTGAAGAGACGGATATTGAGACAAAATTAGCAGCTTAATGAAAAGAGCTTTCCTTGAGGATACCTCCAACTATTTCTTTATAGAGGTGGGGAACCATAAGAGTACATTAATATTTCATTACTTTCATATGCAACAATTTGGTTAGCCATTCCCCAGTGGGAGGACAGTCCCTTAGTTTCTAATTTTGGGCTACTACAAAAAAGAGCTTTTATAAATATTTTTGTATATGTAAATCCTTTTCCTCTATCTGTGCTGTCTTGGAGGTGTAAGCCTAGTAGTGGTAGAGCTGGGTCAAAGGGTATGCACAATTTTATAGTCCTTTAGGCATAGTTCCAAATTGTCTTTAGAAAGTTTGGGCTAGTTCACAATTCTACCAACAATTCCTTAGTGTGCCTATTTTCTTTCATCCCCTCCAGCATTTGTAGTACCTCAGAGTTGTTTTAATTTCTATTTTTCTTATCAACAGTGATTTAGAGTGTTTTTTCATGTAACTATAGATAGCTTTAATTTCTTCTTCTGAAAACTGCCTATTAATATCCTTTGCAGAATGGATCTTGTTTTATAAATTTAATTCAATTCCCCATATATTTGAGAAATGAGGCCTTATCAGAGAAACTTGCTATAAAAATTTTGATATTACTTCTCCATCTATTTTTCTAGTATCTTTTTATTTATTCATGAATGTCCAAACCTGTGTTTTATCAGTGTAGTAAGTTACCAGAGAACATCTACCAGATAGATAGATGGATGGATGTGTGTTCAGATTTGTATGAACCAGACCAATATTAGAGCATAAACAGACACATTTAGAGATTCGATTCATGTTCTTCAAAGCACATATGTGTGCATAGTTGGTTCAGATGTATGGTTTTGTTGGTGTAGGAAACTCCCTGTGTGAAAACTCACTCCACTGTTACAGATTAGCAATTCCCATGTAATGTAGTCTTAAAAAGAGTTTCTTGAAGGACTGATGGTTTATGTGACTTGTCCATGAGCACTGCTTTCTAGTTCATGTGTTAGAAGTACAACTCAAGCCTAGATCCCCCTGAGTCCAAGGCTGGTCCTTTGTCCACTATACCATGCAGTCTTTCTAGCTTGTTTGTTATTTTTTAAAATTAAATTTGATATATCATCAAAAACTACTTATTGGTGAACTCTTGGGAATGAAAGTTAAAAACTTGAGAGCCCTTATAAAATTCTAGCTATGAAATGATAACTACCCCTACAGAAAAGCTGGCCTACATTATCCATAATTTATTTTTCATATATCCTTGTTTCACCATCCAAGGATTTGACTGGTCTAAGAATATACAGAAGGACTCTGAGTGGGGGACAGTGGGGAACTAGCACTAAGGCAAAAGATTTCCAGGTTCAAGTTTGTTGTGAAAAGTCTTCTGTGGTTAATCTAATGAAAACTTGATCTGACCGCACTCAGCAGATGAACGTTTGTGTGCTTTCCTCTTTGGCACTAACCTGGTTATTTGATACTTGTAGTTCAGGCCTGACATTGTAATTTTAGATAGGCCCATGGAAGACATGTAGAAGCTTTCATGGAAGTATCCAGCTTGCCTTGGGAAGAAAAAAAAGGAATTAAATTAGATATTCAAATGGAAATTACCTGGAAAGAAATATTTGCAGGATAAAATCTTTCACTGAAAGTGTCTTCATGATTACATAGTATCTTGGGATGTAATGTGATGCAGCTGCAGGACAAACCTTTAACTTTCCAGACTGAGGTATGATTATTTGGGTTTTTAAATATAAGATAGGTCACTATTTATAGGGGGAAGGAAATTACTTTAATTCCTATAGTCTGGCAGCCTGAGTTAATTGGGATTTGATCTACCATCCTTTAGGATAATTTAGGTTATCTTACTATTCAGAGCTAGAAGAGGCAGCAGACAATCCAGGCCAAAAGAATTTTTAGCCTGAAATATTCACATTGGAGCAAAATGATTTCTTTTTATTTAAATTATCTGATACATTGGTTCTATTCTGCAATTCATTCGACTTAGAATAATGGCTCATATTTGTTGAGGACCTTCAGATTTGAAAAGTACTCTTCTACCTGTGATGCAGACGTCACAATTATTGTTCCCCTCATTTTATACATGAGGATGATGAGGTACATAAAATTGAAGTTATTTGCCCAGGGTCATACAAAACTGGTACAGGAACTCAAGTCTTCTGACTGTAACATCAATGTTCTTTTCACTACATTTGTTGTAGGATCATAGATTTAAAGCTGGAAGGGATGTTAGAGGCAATTGAGTCCAAACTCATTTTGACAAATGAGGACACTGAGGCACAGAGAGGTTAAGTCACTTATCCAGGGTCACACATCTCCTTCTTTGGAGGACTATGCATTTAGGACCATATCAGGTGGTTGAGGGCAGGAGAGTGGTAAATGAAACCCAGGTATTCTAGGGGAGTGAAGGCATTATTTGCTCTCAGGAAGTTGTTTGTTTTTTTCTGTTTTCATAAAGATAGCCACATGTCAAACAATTTCACACGAGATTACCCAGAAGTCAAACTAGTGACAATTTAGTTTCCCATGGAGTAATGTCGATTTTAAATATGCAGCCTGCTGTCAGCCAGGACAGCAGCTTGCTGTGTGATCATCAGCAGCTTCTCTGGTTTTCATTTCTTAATTTTTTTTTTTTGCACTTTTTTGGAGCAGGGAGAGCAGGGCAATTTGGGGTTAAGTGACTTGCCCAAAGTCACACAGCTAGTAAGTGTGTCAAGTATCTGAGGCTGGATTTGAACTCGGGTCCTCCTGACTCTAGGGCCGGTGCTCTACTCAGTGTGCCACCTAGCCACCCCTTGGCTTCATTTCTTCATATGTAAAACCAAAGGTTTGGATTAAATGACTGCTGAGTTCCCTTCCAGCTTTCTGTTTGTCATCTCATGGTCTTATATATTTGTGCTGAACTTAAATAAGAAACTTACAGCCAACTCAACAACAAAAACTGCAACAGCAATAATAATAATTAGGATATAATAAATATAATAAAAATTAAAAGAAAGCATGGTATAATGGATAGAAAGTAAAAAATATGTTGTAGAACAGTTGTAACTCAGCACTGCTAGAAGGAGTTTCCTTACTGGAAGCTTCCTTCTGCCCCACCCCACCTCTGCTAAAAAAAAATGCTACCTACAATGGAATTACTGGGATGCAGCTGTTTTTGTGTCAGCTGTGTTCTTGTGGTTCAGTTATTTCAGTCGTATCTGACTCTTTGTGACTCCATTTGGGGTTTTTTTGACAAAGATACTAGAGTGGTTTGCCATTTCCTCCTCCAGCTCCTTTTACAGATCAGGAAACTGAGGCAAACAGGATTGGGTGTCTTGCCCAGAGTCACACAACTAATAAGTGTCTGTGGCTAAATTTAAGCTTAAGTCCTCCTGACTTCAGGCCCAGGGATCTATCCTCTACACCACCTAGCTGTCCTTCTGTTGAAGGACTATTTTTCAAAAATTTCATAATCTACAATACCAAAGGAAGAATTATAAAGTATTGTACATGTAATACAAATATGTATACAATTGAAAGGTATACATTTTTCAAAAATATTTTTTATGAAGGGAGATAATGTTCAGAAATCTACACTCCTGGAGAGGGAAGCAAGGTGGAGAGCATTTGGGTAAAATTAGGAGACAGAAATAGTAGTGGTGGCATTTAGGTAATATACTATAGATGACTAGGAAGTGGATATGGATAATGTTATCTTTGTTTTTTTTTTAATTTTGCTTTTCTGGAGGGGCAATTGGAGCTAAGTGACTTGACCAAGGTCACAAGGCTAGTAAGTATTAAGTACCTGAGGCCAGATTTGAACTCAGGTCCTCCTGACTCCAGGGCCAGTGCTCTATTCACTGTACCACCTACCTGCCCCAGGATAATGTTATCTTAACTGAGAGTATAAAACCTTACCCTAAATCAAACAATTGGGTACACAGTAGTAATGCTGAGGAGAGTGTAGGGTAATCAACCATCCTGATATCTGTTGGGAGTCTCATTTGAAAAAGAGGAATATCTGATAGCTTTAGAACTTGCCTTACTCATGAATTCTCCTCTCAGAAAGCAGAAAAAACAATGAGTAGAACAGCTATATTTATATTTAATTATGATAATTATATTATAATATATGTAATATTTAAATTTAATATGATATAAATACAACCATATAAATATATAGCAAATAATATAAATAAGTAATATATTATATTTAATTCTTACCAATGGGGAAAGAACTAGTTAGTGATACGGAAGTAACAGGAATCTTAGGAGAAAGTGTTCAAGTCTTTTACAATTCAGATGATCAAGAAAAAAGGACCACTAAACATCCTCAAGGAAGCACCCAAGACTTTAGACATTTAGACCTACATTTCTATGGCCTGAGATTTTAAACAAGAAGCTAATTTATGAAAGATGGGAAATTACAAACAAATGAAATTATGACTATATTATCATATAAAAAGCCTAATCAGAAAGAAAAAGAGAGGGCATCCAAAAGAAATGAATGTAATTGTGCAGGAAATACTCTGGTGAGTTTGGCTTTTAAAGGATATATACAAAAGATGGATAAAAGAGCATATAATGAAGAACAAATAGAATATTACAAACATGTAAGAATAGCCTTATTAAGGCTTTGATATACTGTCATTTTATAGATATTTAACTTTCACTCATTCTCTATGACTCCGTAAGTCCAAAGATCATGAATTCACATTACCATTAAGTGATATTCATATCTCTGGTAGCCCTTACCAGAGAAGTATTTTCCTTTAGAACAAGTTTGTTGGAGAACTTTGAGCAGGAGAGCAAGTCAAGGCCTGTTCTTAACCCAAATCAAGTCCTTTATATAATAATTTCATCTGAATAAATAAAATCTAATTTATGACATCAATAATATATTAATAATGAATAATATATTAATAATAAATATAATCTAATAAGTGAATACATACTCATTCATTCCAAAAACTTCTAAGTGACTCATACGTTCGATGTATTATTTTTTGTCACTGGTACTTAATGTAGAATGACATATACTACAAAAAAAAGCTACCAATTATAGCATTTCCTCTGACCAAGCCATGTGATGTTCACTCCAAATTGTATTCTAACTTACATTGGCCAATTTCTGTAGACTAAGCTTTCACAGAGTCAGCCTGCTAAGGTGTCTACTCCATCATCTTACTATTTGCTAAACCTTGCAACTTGCCCTGCGAATGTGCTTTAAAATGTTTTATTGAAGCTCTTTTTAAAAAATTTCTCACTGCCCTGACTCTTTCCGCTTGCCTTCACCAAGCCTTGCTTCAATAGACCTACCCTTGTAACAAATAAGTATAATCAAGAAAAACTCATTAAAACATTGACCATGTTTGAAAAGAGATTAAGAGTTTACTCAAGATCCCTCATGTTTGTAACAAAGCCTATATTAGAATAAGCACATCCTTTGACTCTTAACCTGTGGTACTGTCCAAATCAATTATTCAATCTTTTTTTCAAAGACAGCTTAAGCAGTAACACCTCAAGATAATTCTATATACACTCAGTATCCAGAGATCTGGATCTGGAACCAAGAAACCCAAGTAGAAATCATACTTCATTCATGTAGGAGGTGTGTGACCCTGGGCAAGTCACTTAACTATCTGCCTCAGTTTCCTCTTCTGCAAAATTGGACTAACAATAGCACTTATGTCTCAGGGTTGTCAGAGGGATACAATGAAATATTTTTAAAGTTCTCTACAAACTTTCAAGCACTATAAATCTTCAAGCTATAAATGCTAGCAATGATTATTAGCTAAATGTTTCCCCATAAAAACATTTCACAGGTTGAGATCAAGATTGAATTTAGAGTAGCTGTAGGATTGACATCTACTTCATAGAACTTCAACAAACCTTTATTGAACAATTATTAAGGGGTAGGCATTGTAGGTAATACAAAAGGGGTATTTCCTGCTCTCAAGGAACATGCTCTCTAATTAGTAGAATAAAAATTGCTATCAGAAGTCTCCAATTTCCTTCTCTTTCTGACTTCCCTAGAAGTTGTCATGAGTAGAATTTCTTTTTCCTGGGCTGCCGACTCTTCTTGTCATTTTCAACCCCTGGCCATGGCCTTTTCTGACTTTCCTGTCATTATCAGTGACTTTTTTTTCAAAAATCACCCAAGTCTGCAGAGTTTACCAAAAAATCTTAAAATAGAATCTGATTTGATCATAGGTTTATCAGTTCACTGCTAACAGAAACATTTTAGGTCATATATGTGATCCAAGAAAAGGTTTGGTATGCCCAGAATAGTAAGAAGAATCAGTTATAGATGGAAAAAATATTGCATTCACTGTACCTTCCCCAGCTCAGTAGACACAGATATATTTTCTACCCTATTCTCTCATCATTTACTCTTAAGCATCTGGGGAACCTCAGGCCCCAAATCTTGATATTAGTCCAGTCCACAAGAGCATAGTATTCTGCCTATCTCTGTTGCCCTTCAGAGAATAATCCAGAGAAGGTCCCCAAGAGTTTAGTGGATAAGAGTAATTGAAAGACAGTAAACAGCAGTTATTCAGATAATAAAAAGTCGGAGCGTAAAGGCAGTAGGAGATAACTTGCCTTTAAGGTCAAGTGAACAATAAACTCTAACAAACAATATATCTGTATGCTACTCATCCGGGCACCTGCTGAATGGTGTTATTTTTTAAAAAATATTAATATTTCTTTTTGCTATTATGTCTTTCTTGTGCCCTCACTCACTTTATCTAAGCTTCACTTTGTCATTGTGTGTGAGAGAGACAGACAGACACAGAGAGAGTACACGCTGGATTTGGAGTTAGCACTTAGATTTTAATCCTGGCTCTGAGATTCATCATGGAAGATAGGATAGAGTGAGTGCTAATTTTAGAATGGGAAAGACTAAATTGTTCATATCTCAACTCTCAAAGGCTGTGTGTCTCTGTGTTCGTGTGTGTGTATGTGTATTTGTGTATATATATATATATATATATATATATATATGAATTTAATTTATATAGTTATAGTCCTGCTTACCCTCAACTTATCTTTCTCTTCCTGTTTCATGGTATTTATGAAATAAAGTCTAATGAATAAATAAAATCTTAATCCCTAAAGAAAATTACTAGGTCATAACAGACCTCTACTGACATAAATTGCAACCCATGCATACCTTCTCATCCTATCCAATTCCTGTCCATATCCTTACATTAGATTATAGATTTAGAAATAGAAGAGATGAGATAAATCACTTAATCTAATCCCCTCATTTTATAAATAAATTTACTCTTTTAGACTATTTATAAATATATATAAATTCTAGAACTGCAGAACCCACAAAATGACAGAGTGAAACACATCCTCCCAACCCCAGGGCCAGTACTCTACTCACTGTGCCACCTAGCCACACCACTGACTGCTGATTCTTAAAGGATTCTTATGAAGTTGCCAGACTTCCCTTGGGAAAGATGTGTAAATCCAAGATATTCCTTTTCTGTGGCATTCCTTAAGAACAAATCTGGGGTTTTCTTCATTTTATTTGTGTGCTGTCTTGCAGTGCTCTGCAGAATGTGGTGTTGGAGTGAGAACACGTTCAGTGGTGTGCATGACTAACCATGTCAGCAGTCTGCCCTTGGAGGGCTGTGGCAACAACAGACCGGCAGAAGTTACCCCTTGTGACAATGGGCCCTGTGCGGGCAAAGTAGAGTGGTTTGCTGGGAGCTGGAGTCAGGTGAGTGCACTCTTTTAGTATCTTACTTGGTATATTTCAAAAGTCACTCCTGCTCACAAAGACCAATCCACATTGGAAATAAAGAGGGAAAAACCCGAGGTCATTTGATGGAAAAAAAAATAACCCTGAAAAAATAATGGCATAGTCATTTCCTAAGTCCTTAGCATGCCCTGGAAAAGTAATTCATTCTTATGTAATTAGGATCCTTTTTATTATCAATGCAAATTCTTGGAAACACAGATGATGGATGTTAGGAGGGAACAACAAACCTAGTTTGAAGTGGTAGAGGTAGAGAGAGCTAATACGTTTAATTGTGAAATAGGAACCAAGAGAAAGGTCACCACTTGTCTTTCCGGGAGCAAGACATAGGAGCCTATTAAAAATGTTGTTCTTTGGTGATCCATGAAGAGTTAAAAGAAATTTTGGTGTCCCTATTGACCTAAGGTGCCAGGGGTTCTGCAAGGGGAGCAGGTAAAGGGTAGGATAGTTGGAAAAGGGGTTACCAGAGAGCATCTAACTCATGATTGTAGAATAACAAGGCTATATTCATCCCCATCACCAAACAGAATCAGTTCTAGCATTAGCACAGAAGTCAATGATGTCTCAGTAGTACCATTTAATAGGGCAAGGAGACCCTGGCTAGCATTTCTGTGGCTGTTACATCTAAGAGAAATGACTGAGAAATTCCAGATAGGGGAAATGGAGAAAGAAAAGAGATAGAAAATAGGGGGGAGGAAGAAAGAAGACAGAAGGAAAAGAAAAAAAGAGGAAGATGGAAGGACAGAGAAAAAATCCCCAATCTTATAGCTTCTGGGTTTATCAGAAGGGGAAGGATGGTGTTACCTCTTCCCAGGCAGCCATTCATGCATCTCCTGTCTCTTCCTTGAGTGTAGTTCTTGACCAGATAACCATGTCTATGTTTCATGGTAGTTGGAAGTGAATGTATGGAATGTAATGTTCCTAGAACATCTTAATTCTTAGAGAGTTAAGAAAGACAGAGATGCCCTCAAAGTTTTCACCAATCAGGAGATGCCTTAGATTATTAGAACCAAATAGCAAAAGCATTTTTAGAAAAAAAATAATAATGAGCCAGCATAAATATATCCAATAGCCTATAGCACCAAGAAATAATTCAATAGGTTTCAAGTCTTATAGCAAAGGAAAACATTAAAGACTGACCAATCACAACAGGGAAGCTAAATCTTATTAACACCTGGGTGTCATAAACACAAAGAGAAGCAAGCCCAGGAATGCAAAGTAGAACCAAGGATGAAGCAATTCAAAACCAGTCAGCAAACAGATTTCGTGGACCTCCTTTCTGGCCCTATACTAGCTAGATCTCCCTAGATACTTAGACTCTCATCAACTGCTCCTCTCTTCCTTCCAACTACTCCTTCTTCCTCCCCTACTATATCCCCAACTATTATACTAAGGGGTAAAAACACATCAAATCAGCAATATTTCATAGAATGAACTGACTTGCCATCCTCTAGCCTTTGCCCTTCTTTGAAACTATCTCTGGCTTTTATGGAGATTCAGTAAAAACCAGGAGTAACCTAATACTAACATATTTGACATGGAAGTGTGGAACAGAGAGGCAAAGCACCAGTGAAAAATCAGTCCAGTAATTGAGAGGGTTTCCTGTATTTTAATTGAATGATTTGTTATTGTTTAATTTACTTATTGCTTGTATTGCTCATTTGAACACTTGATCACATATTGCCTTTCAAGCCTTATTATATATACTTTCTTAATTCACTCCACAATGCAATTGAACTAACCTCCTTGCTGTTCCTCAACATAATAAATAATACCTTTCCCAGGTATTATTTTTCCATAATAAATAATTTTTTCATGATTTCGAGATTTTTCCACAATAATTTTCCCATAATAAATAATACCTTTGTATCAGCTTCCCCCAGGAATGGAATGCAACCCCCTTTTCATCTCCATCTATTAGGATTCCTAATTAACCTGAAAACTCAGCTGAAAAATCACCTTCAACTTGAAACTTTCCTGATCCCCTCCCCAGTTTCCAGTGCTCTCCCCTCAAAAATTGCATATTACTTATTTTGAATATACCTTTACATATACATGTTGTCTAACCCAATAGAATTTAAGCCCCTTAATAGCAGGGACTATTTCATTTTTACCTTTGTATACCCAACACCTAGCTATAATTGATGCTTCATAAATGTTTGTCAATTGATTATTACCTTGCTGTCTTGTGTGTGCTTCTCCCAGCTCCTCAATTAGACTGTGAGCTCCTTGAGGATAAAGACCATTGACTGTGGTCTATATTTCTTCTGTATCTCTCATAGCCCCTCCTGCAGGCCTGGATTCAAAGTAAACTTCATTGTTGTATGTATTTCCTCCTCTAACCTTTCTGTACCATGGTTCACGATGTTCCTGTGGCCAATAAAGCTCCTGATGATGGATGTCTGAGAGCTCAGTTTGACTAGCCCTAGGACTCACAGATGCAGACTTCATCATTGCGCCTTCCGTCAAAGCCTTTCCAGGTTGGTGGATCCTGCCAGAGCTGGCCCTCTTCTGGGGCAGCCTTGAGGATGCAGGTTCACTTCCATACCACAAGAAAGCATTAGAGTATAGGGGTAGAAACCGTAGATTCTCACCAAATGGTTGTGGCATGGAATGAATAAATGAAATCTCTGAGTACATGAGGGTTTTCCAGACCAGTAACAAGTAACTATTAAAAGAAGCCATTGTCTCTGCCCAATTAGGCTTCCTTCAGAAATACCAGCAGTAAAAGTGATCTGACCCTGAACTCCACAGTCTCCCTCATACTATTCCAAGCAAACCTAAAGTTAAGTAAAAGTAATTATCTTACACAAAGGAACATCCCATCAGGACCAGCATCCATTTGAGAAACCTTTTGCAAGAAAGTAATGCATGATGAAATGTGGCATTTTTCTTCCTCAACCTGAGCCATTCAGAAATGCTCCCTTAAGTGAAAAGGACAAGCCTCAAACAGCTTTTTATTCTATTGAAAATCAACAACAGGGAGCAGCAGCCATAGACATTCAGCTCAAATGTACATTTTCAGAAGCATAAATGAAACAACGCATTATCTAGGAGCCATAAATGGTTCTGTTTATTGCCAGGGCATCCCAGGGCATAATAGTAAGGTCACTGAAGTTTGCCTCAGACATGCCTCATCTGTTCATTCTTCCCCTTTCTTCTGCCCCTCCCCCTCCTTCAAGGAACCATTGCCCTCAGCCCAAACTGCCTCTTCTGTTTGGGAGGAATCCAATAAACACAGGGATTTAATGTGCCACCTTTCCCAGGGGCTTGCATCTTGAATTAGAATACCTGAAGACTGCAGTTTTTGTACCGAAGAAATGACTTTCCAATGGTGGAATTTCAAGAAGAATCACAATCAGGAAGTGTAGATATTGGGAGTGAGAGCGATAATCACATGTGGAATGCAAATCACAGAACACAGGCAAACATATTTACTGCTAAAGCAAATGCCATTATAGATTGGTAAGAAGCCTTCCCTGAAGCATGGTGAAAGTCATGCCTAGAAACTATGTTTTTAAGTGTGTGGGCGAGGAAAACTGGGACAAAAGGTTTCCTTTTCCATTTTCTCCAAGGGCTTTGTTACTTCAAAAACAAAACAGCATGAACTCTATCTATAATTATGTCTACATCAATCTATATATCTGTGTCAATAGAGCAAGGTGGTTCAGTGGATAGAGAACTAGAATTGGAATCAAGAAGACCTGAGTCTAAGCCTAATTAAGCCTTTCAGTCTCAGACCCAGAAACAGCTGAATCAGTGATCCTGGGCAAGTCATTTAGCTCTTCTGCCTCTGTTTCCTCACCTGTAAAATGGGAATAATGATGGCACCTTAATATGTTGCATGCCCAGAGTCATATAGCTAGTTAATGTTTAACTCAGAACTCAAACTCAAGTGTAGCACTCAATCCACTGTACTACCTAGTTGTTTCAAAAGAGATGAAAGAAAGCATACTTCTTTATAGAAAGGCTAGGGTTTACATTTATCTGAATTCAGAATTAATGTCAACTGCAGTAGCACATTGTCATAACTGATGAAAATCACAAATGAATTCCTCTTAATCTAATTTTGTGCAGCAAAACCTAGTTTCTGTGGTAAGATTAGTCCAATAGGGCCAGAATGCTTTTGGCAATTCATCTCTAAGGGGATTCCATTACAAAATCAATACGGATGGATGGAGGACTGGCTGTGCTTGCTGCTTGAAGCCCATTTCTCTTTTCCCATCTCGAGAACATCATCTAACATATGGAAACATTTCCATACTGCAGATTACTTAGGGAAGGAGAAAGAAGGGGCCATATTTGCCAAAATATGTTTGTCTCCAAGTGAATCTAATGTAACTAAAATATCTTGGTGTGCCAGAGATTTCTCAAAGATTAGGAAAAAGAACTTTATGGTATAGAGAGTACAAAGAGCTCTGTGAAGTCCAGGATAGTTCCTTCATCTGTTGCCCTTGACCTAACATCATCATCATAAAAGACTTCCCTAGAAACTTCATGGAAAAAGGAAGAAAAATTCCCATTAGCATCATTTGTAGACTAGGTGATACCCCAAAGTAAAAAAAAATCTACCAAATTCTTGTGAAAGCATTTTATGGCATTCCACTGTCCATGATAGGAAACAAATATCAATGGAAAAGATTTTGAAATACCATAATGTAAGTATGCCATCTGTTCACCAGACATTCCCTTAGCAAGACTTCTTCTCTAGAGGAAAAAGGTGAATGAAAAACGGCACCTGCTCAAAATAGAATTGATATAATACTATGTCTTGCACTACTTAGAGATGGATGAAAAGAGGTCCATGGAGGAAGGAATCACTGACTTTATGATTATAATACATCAACCAGGTTTTTGGTCTTCTTCTTTCATAGGTATCAAAGCAAGATTGAACTGGTACCTGAAGAGTATCAGGATAGGCATTAGCCCTGTGATTTCATTAGTACAAGGAACATCCAGGCCAGGAAATTCCTTTACCAATGAAAGTCATCATCTCTGCAACTTATAGTCTTAGACTTGTCTACAATAGGAGTTGGCAAACTCATGCCCACTGCCGATTTTTGTATAGCCCACAAGCTAAGAATGTTTTTTAATGTAATATAAAATCTCTTCTTTGCTCGTAGATTATACAAAAAGAGGTAGTGGGCATTTACTAACTCTTGGTCTAGAGCACTGGGCACTTAAGTGACTTGACCAAAGTTGCCTAGTCAACATTGGGTCTTGAACCCAGGTCTCCCTGGTGTAAGGGTTCACTATTCTTTTTAAGGTCCTTTTCATATGGGCCAGTTTAATGATGAAACAACAGAAAGGGTGTTTTTTTCTGTAAAGGAAATATTATATATAAATTTTCAAATAATATATAAGATATTGTCATTGCTAGTATAGATGATTACTTTGATACCTAAAATGAGTTTTTAATGAGCTTTTAAAATATATCTGCTAATTTATCTGTATAAAAATATAACTTTCAGGCAGGATTTGGAAAGTTTTGAAAAGAAAAAAATATGTTGTATAAAATATTTACATACAAGTCTCTGTGGATGTTGTAGAATGATGTCATACTTGTTTAATGCACAGAGAGACAGAGAAGGTGCTCTTTTTATTAAACACTAGAGAAATAGGAATGCAAAGAAACAGTTTCAAGGACACCAGAAATAGACAACCATGTTGATGCCTCCAAAGCTGCAAAGTAATGTATTACACCAACTAATTTTCATATTCATGTTTTATGACCAAAAAATGAGAAGTCATGCACATCTAGAGACTAAGGTATGATTTACAAAGGGCTATCAATGTGATAGGGAAAATGTGTAGAGTTGTAACTTTTTAAGTGAAAATTGCTGGGAATCAGAAGGCTTTTATTTAAGACATTGAAGAATTAGAACTGGTAAAGGAACTGGGTATAGGAATCTGAGAGAACAGACATGAGTTTGGGGATGGGGGGAACTGAAGAGCTACTATGTTGAGTCGATTAGAAACAGTGAGCTCATATAAGGTTTCAGTTGAGTGAGTCCATTGGTCAGAGAGAGAATTTACATCACTGGCCAAAAGCTGTAGTGACATCTGTTTTCCTACTGTATCTATCAACTAGAGTTGGAAAGAAGCTTTTGCTTAGTGTTTATCTCTGCCACTTCTGGCTTAAAAAAGAACATTAAGGATGGGGAGGTATCTTGGCGAGCTGGCTCAAACAATTATTCTGAGCTGTGTTACTATGAACTCCATTCTGAACCTAGCATTTGGCTCTAGGGATGGGGAACCTGCAGCCTTGAGGCCACATGTGGTCTTCTAAATTCTCAAGTGTGGCCCTTTGACTAAATCTTGGCTGCACTTGAGGACCTAGAGGGTCACATGTGCCCTCGAGGTCAACAGGTTCCCCACTACTGGTCTCTATAATCCAGAGAACCAGTTCTCTAACTTAAGTAGAAGTGTGATCCACACTGAGAGCTAACACTTTTTAAATAAGCCCTTTTAAGGGTGGTATGGATGGCAAGTATGGTAAAATTGAAAGAACTTATGAATGCTTAGTTTGAGTGAGGAAGAGAGGACGATTTCTATAGCTGAAGAATGATAATGAGCAATAGTCAATTTGTGAGTAAAGAAGGAATTTTACATGGTGCAGATGTTCTTTGGTGGACCAATGACATGTAAGCCTGTAGTCCAGGGTTGTGGACTACTTTAAAAAATGAGTTTTCCTCTCTCGTGTACAATGTGGTTCCACTGTTCCCAACAGATATAGAGTGCATTGGTGGGAAAATGGGATCCAATCTTATGTATGTGTATTTATGTGTTATGTGTATACTGTAGTTTATTATGTGTGCATTTGCTTTGACATAGTAGTATCTATAGTATTATTTTGCTTTTTGTCAAACAGATGTTGATGTTTAAGTTCTAAAAGTGTCTTTATTGCAACTGACTGGTTAGATAAATATTATTCACTGTGTAGATGCATTATTTTATAAGTGACCAGCTGGGTATTTTATTATTTGTACATTTGCTTTAATATATTAGTATCTATCATATTATTTAGTCTTTATTAGCATCTGTAATATTATTTCTTTTCCTTTTGGCTAGGCAAATATTAATGTTTAAGATATAAAAATATCATTGTTTTAAGTGGCTGACTAGGTAAATATGCCTCACTGTGTACATGCATTATTTTCTGAGTGGCCAGTTGAGTAGTGAGAAAGGATATTGGAAGGAGATTCTAGAGTAAGAATGGAGAGGAGATAAAGTGTATTTTTTATCCAACAGGATTACTCTTAAGGCCTTTAAAAAGTTCAAATATAACCATGTGGTGACAGCATAGCTCTGGGAACTTAGACCTGTTAATGTGAAAGCAGGTTGGAATGAGGGAGCCGACCCAGAGAAAAAGTGGAATATTGACATGCCTCATGAGATAAGTAGTTTAGATACGTTGTAATTTGTGGGTTGTTGGCATCACATATTGGCACATCTCACCACCACACAACAATCCCCACTCATATTTGAAGCTGTGTGGGTGTTATATAGACCCTCCCTCTAGTACCATTTACCATGCTATGTTGACTTGAGGCTATCTATTGATCCACAATGCCTTGCTGCCTCTCACCTACACAGCACAAAAATTATTGAATACGTTATATAGCAAAGGGTCAAATACAGACCACTAGAGAGATAATACAAATGTTATTGAAAAGAATTTAAGTGATTTGCTCCCAATCCTATAACTAATATGTGATAGATCTGGGAATCAAATGCAGATCTAATGATTCATTTTATGAGACAAAATATAGTCCTAATAACTAAACCAAGGAAAAATAAAGCAAAATAAGAGAACCATAGGCTAATATCATGATGAATATTCATTTAGAACTATAAAATAAAAACTTAGTAAAAAGTTAACAGCAACATAGTTAAACAATTATTCATTATAATCAAGTTGGATTTATACCAGCATTGATAGAATGGTTCAACATTAGAGGAACAATTAGTATAGTTAAGAACACTTAAAACAGAAACAACCCCAAACCATATGATTATATCAACAAATGTGGGGGGGGAGGGGAAACTTTTGACAAAATGCAGTACTGTGATGCTGGAAATCCCACAAAGCACAGGTATATTAGCACAATTTTAATATGATTAAAGACTTTGGCTAAAAATAAAAGGCAACATTTTTAATATTCTTTCTCTATGTTATGCTATCCATACAAAATTTGTGAAGATTACAAAAAAAAAGAATTAGCAGAGCAAGCAAAAAAGTGCTAATAGAGAAAAGTCAGAAAATGAGACTAAGTAGAGCAAGATCCCTGGAGGTAATTGTTTTCCAAGAGGTTCTCTTTCTTAGCTTCATTTCTGAAAATGAGTTCTATTACCTGGCATTGCTAATAAGTTTGAGGGAGGGAGAGGGGATCACATTCTTTGTTCTTCTCTAACACCGATTTCAGCTCTTGGTGCATGTTTCATAAGAGCCAACATGGTACCACCATACCACTACTACCATGATGCTATGGAAATCAAGAATCAGAAAGAAATGATTTTGAGAACTGCCTTTAACACATACTAGCTATGTGACTCTGGGCAAGTCATTTAACTTTTCAGGGCCCTCAGATAACTCTTTAAGACTGCAACTAAAAGAAAAATTGTTGATTTGAATGAATAGGAGTATCTATACTGTGACTTCCCTAGGTGGATGCAATCATAGAGGCAGACTTCACCCTCCCCCAAAAATACATTTCAGATCACATTGGACTGTAAATTCCATTTGGTCATGGACCAAATTTTTCTAAACCTTATGTCATCCCCCCACCATCTGTTAGAGTGCTCTCCATAACATAGGTGTTTCATGAGTGTGTATCATAGATTTGGAGTTGAAAAAGAACTTGCGGCTCTCTTAATCCAGTCTTCTTCACTTTATAGCTGAGGAATGTGTTAAAAAGGAGAGAAGAGACAAAAGTTTGCGTGTGAAAGTCTCCTGTGTTGCATTTGCACCTAACTAAGGTTGACATTACTCTTTGGATATCAAATAATAACATGCTTGTGGTGTTGCTGTCTTAAGTGTTTTGGCATTGCCTGCATGTCACCACTAACTTCTGTTGCCTTTCAAAGACGAGTCCCTTCCAGCTATAAATCCTATGTTCCTAAAGTTTTTCTCCCCAGTGCTTTTGGGAGTTAGTAGCCTCGGTCAATCTAAGCTCCATTTGACCTGAGCCGAGGCCAGAGGGAGGCAAGGGGAAATGAAAATGTGCCTGCTGTACTTTGCGCCCCTGGCCTATATTAACGCAAAGCCACCTGGTGCCCAGGAGTCAAATCTTTTTCCCTCTTCCTCTTCTCTTGTTGCTGGCTGCTTCACTGTGCCACAGTTAAACATAGTAAGTATGGTGCATCATTGCTCATGATGCATGTGATCCATTGCTTTTGTTCTAACTCTCCATTCCAAGCTGGAATTTCTGATGTGGCACACTGAAGTGAATTCTCTAATTACTTAAGCCAGAAAAACCACCTGGGTTGTCTGTCTGCATTGCCAAGAACAGGTGGAAAATCTCTCCCCACCTTCCTGCTGACTGTCCCCTTCTCAGAGGGTATCACAGGCCTGGGACACGTTTCCCACTTGTATAGCCCTCTCTCGCTCCCTCAAATCAAAGTCAACTGCACATCATGTCATCACTTCCCTGATGCCGTGGTCCTCTTCAGAAACAGAAGACAAACACAACCTGTGCCAGCAACACTGGATTCTACCACCTCTTTCACAGCTGCAGCCTGAAGCAGTTCTCTCCCATCTGACCTCACTGTAATTCTCCATACCAGCCAAAAATAATCCTGGCTAGGAGAGGCTTCAAGTTCCAGGCAGAGGCAGTATGCCCATTTGCTTTTGAGATGGTGTTTGCTCCAATTGGATCCAACTTTTGCTCCTTCCTCTGGGGTTGTGAGCAGGGGAAAAGAACAGTTGGACTGTGTGTGTGTGTGTGTGTGTGTGTGTGTGTGTGTGTGTGTATTTTGATAGTATTTATCAGAGCAAATATTCCTCTGGTGTAACTTTTAAGAACCTCCGAACCACAAAGAGGCAGAGTAAGAAGGCAGAACAGAACAAATATGTATTAAGTGCCTACTGTATACCAGGTACTGCATTACGCACTATTTACAAATATTATCTTATACCTCTCTGAGTCTCAGTTTCCATCTCTGTAAATGTGGAGATTAGGATCAGATGATTTCTAAATTCTCTTCTGGATCTAAAATTCAATGACTCTGTGAGATTAGTGACAAATATACTCTAAATTGGACTTCTGTGAATGAAAAGAAGAAATTGCACATAGGGTGACTGTCCCCAGAATTTTTATAATAGACATTGATGGAAACCGATATAAACCTATCATGTTGTTTATGGCATTTTACTTCTTCCCTCTCCCTCACAAATGAACAGATGGAATAATCTATTGAAGAGCTTTTGAACTCTTCTGTATTATATCGACATTGACATTCCCATATATTGACTATAGTACTTTGTGAGGTATTGAGTTATTAGCCGTCCTATAACTAGGCTTCACTCACACCATCCTCTCTAAATTATGTCTGGTGACAATGAGCAAGGACTCTGGATTTTTAATCATTCATTGAGCACTAGAATGCAGAAGAATGATCATATTATCCATTTATAGTTTTGAATCTGCCTTCATGTCCATCAAAACTCTCTGTACCCCAAGGCATCCTTCTATTTTGACTGTTGGCTGCATAGCCGCTGGGATAGGTGAGGTTAGTGTGATGGTACGCAGCTGTATATTTTATCACTTCTGGTTTTTAAGACCAAAATTCATGAAGCTATTTATCTTCTGGTACACACTGAACTTGTCCTGATATGGCATCTTTCCACCATATGGATGGAGGAAGGCAACTTTTGTTTATAGCCTCAGGGTCCAAACAGCTAGGCTTCCCTACTGGTTTTTGGTTTCTACTCAATTGTTTGTGTATTTTTTAAAAAATAAAATGTAACTTTTAGTGATCCATAAATCACTTAGCCACAATGAGGTACCCCACTCAGTAATGGACGACTGTATCACCTAATCTTGATTTTCCTTAGGCCTGAGTAGCTATAATAATAACACCCTAAAACTCCTAATCTAAAGCTAGAATGTCATGGGACTTTTCTAAGCTCCAAGACTCCTGATGAAACTTGTGTCCAAAGCCTTTGCTGGCAGGTTCCTTCCAGCATTTGAGCCTTTCCCTTCCCAGACACCTTTCACTGGCTGTTAGTTAATGATAGTGTTGGCTTTACTTGGTCTTGCTAACTCTCCTAGTCAACCATTTGGCTTCTTCCATGACCATGTTTTTGCTTTCATCCTCTCCTCTCTTAAAAAAGAAAAATTAGAAAGACAGGTGCCATCAAACTATGGGAAAATGCCATGGCTATTTATCAATTTGATTCTATAAACATTTGTTAATTTATTAAGTGCCTACTATGTGATAATAGGGATACAAAGAAAAAATAGTCCCAGTATTTAAGGAGTTTCAATGTCCTGCTTGTGGGGGCTGGGCTGAGATGGAGGATACAACTGTATGCATATGACTCTAAGACAAGTCATTTGAAGGAGGTCTAGAGCACAAACTAACAATTCAGGGGCTGGGGGGAGAGGTGGTCCAGTAAAGACTTCATCTAGTAGATGATACTTGAATTGAGCCTTGAAAGAAGAAAGATTTATTAAGGTAGAATTGAGGAAGGAGTAAATCCTAAGCAAAAATTTTCCTGACCTGAAGGAGGTTCCATTCTAACAGGGGAGAAAGCATATAAACACCTAGGTAGTTACATGATATATGCCGAATAGACAGAAGACATTCAGAGAAGAAAGGCCATTTGCAACTTGGGTGGGCATGGGAGATGGGGAGAGGACTAGGGAAGGCCTCCTGGAAGAGATGGAATTTGAGTCTTGAATGAAATCAGGAAAACTAAGAGAAAGGGTTAGGAGGTAGAACATTTCAGACATAAAGGACAGCGAGTAAAAAGGCATGGAGATCAGAGATGGAGTCTCATCAGAGAAAGCAGACTTACGGGTAAAGGAGTAGATAGAATGCTGGACTATAAATCCTGCCTCAGATACTTGCCAGCTGTGTGATCATGGGCAAGTCTCTTGAGCTCTCTGAGTCTCAATTTCCATATCTGTAAAAATGGGAACCATAGGACCTACCTCACAGGGTTGTTGTGAGGATCTAATAAGATAATATTTATAAAGTGCTTTACAAACCTTAAAGCACTGTATAAATGTATAATCATTATCATTGCTGTTACTATTGACAGGATATGGATGGCAATAGAACAAGGGGGTAAGAGTGTTAAGGATAGAAGACTATGGATAGCTGAACTGGTGAGCGGTGGATAGGCTCATGACTCTGGAGGAAGAGAGGTGATATCAGAGCAGGAGCAATGGATTGAGAGAAGAGGGATGTTTCAATCTATGGCTTCTCCAAGAAGCTAGCACAGTCCAGCTTTCTTTTCTCTTATGTAGCTGCTAAAGGTTTACTGATTAATTTCTTTCTGCTTCCTGAAAAACTGGTACTTTTGCTAACAATTCTTGGTATCCCATAGTGTTTATAGTCTTGTCTCTGACACATACAGCAGTCTTTTAAAGGCATTGTGCCCTTTTCCCCAAGACATAACTTTTTAAATGCATTTAAACAGACCATAACAGGAGCTATAAATAGAGATATAAAGCCATTTCTCCCCTTGGTCATTTCTCAATATTTTATTAAACACAGTTGCCAGAATTTACTTAAGTAGCTCTTAAGAGCCTTATAAAATTCAGCTGTGAAAGCAATCTCCTGTGTACTTTCTACGTGGGCTTGTTCATATTGTCTAAATCTTAGTCTATGATTTTTATTGCCAAATCATTTCTTTCTTTTGGTTCATAGTATCTGGTACTAAAAGGAACTTTATAGGTCATCTAGTCAAAAGGTGTCAGACTTGTGCCTATTGCCTCCAACACTCCTGGAACCAGATTAAAATGTAATTGGGAAATGTTTAGCAAAAAAAAAAAAAAAAAACAAATAATGCAATACAACATAGATGATGTTAATTTGAAATTTTCTGAGCCAATATCCGGAGGCAGATAGGCAACTCATTAGAAAAAGCACTTGACTTTGAATCAAGAAGATCTGAGTTCAAATTTGACCTCAGTTACTAGCTGTGTGATCCTGGACAAGTCACTTAACTCCTATTTACCTCAGTTCCTCATCTGTAAGATGAAGACATACTACAGAAGGAAATGACAAACCACTTCAGTTATCCTTGCCAAGAAAAACCCCCAGACAAAGTCCGTGGAGTCACAAAGAGTAGGACATGACTGAATGACTTAACAAGAAGTCAATATGCAGCCTGCTGAAATCTATTTCTATTTGAGTTTGATACCACTGATTCTACATCATTTTACAAATGATCTGGGAATCAGAGATGTTCATTGACTTGTCTGAGATCACACAACTGGGAAGTAGAAGAGCCAGTATATGTACTCAAACCCTTCACTTTTCTCAATATACTACCCAAGTAAGACTTTTAGTACTATGTTTACAATTTCTACATGCTTCTTAGCTCTCGAAACTTTCCTCCCTCTCTATCTATATATTTTTTTGCTTTTTGGATGGAAACTGGGGTTAAGTGACTTGCCCAAGGTCACATGGTCCATTTTGTGTTAAGTGTCTGAGGCTGGATTTGAACTCAGGTCCTCCTGACTCCAGGGCTGGTGCTCTATTCACTGCACCACCTAGCCACCCCTCTATATTTTCTTTAAACAATATGTATAATCTTCCTCATAATGAAGGATTACTTTTTTTCCCTGAGAAAAAACAGATGGGATAGCTAGCCTTTGAAAACTTCTCAGGGATAAGAATTTCAATCTACATAATAACACTATCATCCAGTTGATATTTTTCAATCATATCCATAAGGAAAGTCAAAGAGAGGCACCCTAGCGTAATGGAAAGGGTAAGTGTTGTACTTTAGGTCAAAAAAGCCCCATATTCAAACATGGCCTCTGATTTTTATCAACCTCCCTGAGCCTCAACTTCCTCATTTTTAATATGGGGATAAATTGAGGATGAAGAAACTCATAGGGTTCTTATAAGGATCAAATGAGAGAAACGGTCCAATGCCATACTGAAATTGAGTCATATGATTTCTAAAATATTCCAATGACTTACCAGTTGATTAACCATATTTTTAAAAGGGTGGGAGGAGAGAATGGGTTTAGTTTGTCCTGACTTATTCTTTTTGTTTTATAAGTAATTGGGGTTAAGTAACTTGCTCAAGGTTACACGGCCAGTTATTTTTGTGTGGGTGCCAAGTATCTGAGGCTGGAACCAATCCCGGGTCTCCCGATGCCAGGGCCAGCGCTCTTACTCACTGCACCACCTGGCTGCCCCAAACCTGACTTATTCTTAGTGAATCCATAATAACGTAGTCATTGCTGACCTATATATTTTTTTCTAATTTCTCACAAACCCTGTCTTTTAGACTCCATTCTGAAATTTTCCTGGGAAATAAATTCAAACTAAGTGCTATTGTTTCTGAAATTTTCTGTTCCCCCTCTCCCATTTAAAAATAATTATAATACTCAGTTGTTGTTCATAGATGCTATACTTCCTCCAGTTTTTTGTCAATTAATATCTTCATGTTTGTTTAAAATATATGAATGCTGATTCTGTAATCGAATCTCCACTTCTTTAGTACCAAGAAATACAATCAGTCTGGGGCTAGAGGCTTAAATTCATTTAAAGCATCTCCTATAGCTTCTCTTACTGTTTTTTCATTTTGAGATTCAATTATCTTAATCAGATTTACTTCATTTTTATCACTAAAAATTTCTTCTTGATAGAAGAGGCATTATCAGAATGGAATAGTTTTGCTTTCTTTCTTGTCATCCAATTAAACAATGGGCTTATCCATTACTTCTTCATTTTATGTCAAATATACATTTACAAAGCCATTTTTGTTTTTAACACTTTTTTGCAAGTATCATCTCTTTTTATTTAGTATATTTTTAAAAACACATTCATGGCAGTTTTTATAATCTTCCTTAGTTAAGTACTTTAACTTTTATCCAATATCAGTTCATCAGAGAACTTTCTGTGCAGCCACACTGACACCTTTTTTTTCTTCTTTTTCACTTGTGTTAGTATATTCAAAATTTCATCTTTTTTTGATTATTCCAGCCTTCCTCAATCATAATATTCTTTAGAATCCCTGCCTATTAAGAAATTGTTCATATTTTTCCTCATTAACTCTCTGAAATCTTTTCTAGAACCTTTTAAAATCTGTAAAAATGGAAAATATGGGGCAGCTGGGTGGCACAGGGAATAGAGGACTAGCCCTGAAGTCAGGAGGACATGAGTTCAAATCTGCCCTCAGACACCTAACACTTACTAGCCATGTGACCTTGGGCAAATCACTTAACCCCAATCGCCCTGCCTTCTCCTTCCAAAAAGCAAAAACAAAAAATTAAAATTAAAAAAAATTTTTTTGATTATTCCATTTCAATATAATTGGCTTCTTTTGTAATCCTATACATTCTATTTTAAGCATTTTAAAATTATTATGAGCAGTCCATAGAATTCAATAGACTGCCAGAGGGACCCATGACATAGCAAAAGATTAAGAACCCCTGTATTAGATAATTACCTAGTTACAGTGGTGTCAAGCTCAAATAGAAACAGATTCCTGCCACATGTTGACTTAGAAAACCACAATTTAACATTATCTATGTTTTAATATATCCCTGTTTATCTTATCAAATATTTTCAACTACTTTTTTTTTTAAAGCAATTGGGGTTAAGTAACTTGCTCAAGGTTACATGGCCAGTTATTTCTGGGTGTGGTAGTAAGTATCTGAGCCTGGATTTGATCCCAGGTCATCCCGACTCTGGGGCCAGTGCTCTTACTCACTGTGCTACCTGGCCGCCCCTCAACTACATTTTAATGTGGTTCAAGCTGCACTCCAGAATTTTACAGGTGCCTTCGGTCCTTGGGCCTCCAGTTTGATTACTGTGGCCTAGAACCCTGAGGGCTTAATCCATGTGCCCAGGATTATATAACCTGTATGTGGCAGAGACAAGTCTTAAAACCTATAGCTTCCTGGATCTCTAGCCACTATGCCATGCTTCTGCGGATGTTAACGGGATGAAATACTGATAGGTATTCAACTGGAAAGAAGCATGGAAGTCAATAAATAGGAATGTTGTTAAGTTTAAAAGTAGATGCAAATGGGTTTGTAACCACAAATACATGTACATATGTACATTAAGAAAGATCAGAAGGAATTTAGAGTAATATAGAATGTAATATTTATTAGGTTCTTTTTTCTCTTTAGTGGTACATAAATTTATAATGGAAATATATATGTATATTAAAAAAAGAAAGATCTGCTTTCTTGAAAACAAAAGACATATATTTGACTTTGCCAGAATTCTTCTCCTTTGCTGTCATGAATCCAAAAATGATATATGCTCACTTTTTCCCAAGGTCCCTGTCATTTCATATTGTCACACATAAGAAATGTCTCTTGATATTTCTGCCATGTTGTGCAGAATTAAAACCAGAGTAGCAATTCCTCTGTTTTCCTCTATCTTCCAGAAGAGGAAACTATGATCAAGGCATGTCAAGAATTCATCATTTTATCTACTTTTTAAATTTCTTTTTGCTTTTTGGAGGGGGGAAGGCAGGGCAATTGGGGTTAAGTGACTTGCCCAAGGTCACACGGCTAGTAAGTGTTAAGTGTCTGGGCCCGGATTTGAACTCAGGTCCTACTGACTTCAGGGCCTGTGCTCTATTCACTGTGCCACCTAGCTGCCCCCCACCTTATCTACTTTGGCCATGTGTTAAGGATGAGACAGTAATTATCTGGATAGCTATAGCCCCTTATAACTCTGGTCTTTGTGGAAATTTTGTAATTAGTAGTAAGAAAGGCTTCATCCACGTTCCCTTCCCAGTCTATATTCTCATGCCCATAACTGAGCAATTTTAAGCATATTCCACAGTGATATGTGCTCTGTTTCATTCTTTCTTATTCCCATACACTTCACTGTAAATTTCTCCTAAGGTTCATGGATTAGTTATAGGAGTAAACACTGTAATGTCATATATTTGGTTGTTCTGCCCAATGGTGTGTATCACAATTCATTCTTATCCATATCCTCCTATAAGTTTACAAACAAAAAGTCCACCCAACATATTGCAGGCCTTTCTCAATTCTAATATGTGCAAAGAGACCAGTGGGACATTCTCCTATTTATTTGTAATCCCTTGCCCCATGGCCAGCCCATTATCTCTTCCTAGTGTGTGTTTTCATGATAACATCTTATCATTTAATCCAGGAGAATGTCTTTTTTTTTTAAGCAATCAGGGTTAAGCAACTTGCTCAAGGTTACATGGCCAGTTATTTCTGGGTGTGGTGCTGAGTATCTGAGCCTGGATTTGATCCCCAGATCATCCCGACACTGGAGCTGGTGCTCTTACTCGCTGAGTCACCTGGCCGCCCCCAGGAGGATGTCTTTTTAAAAATATTCTATGCCAACTTCCAACACTTTCAATTGGAATTATAGCCTTCCATTATCTTGTCAAGTCTTAAATGAAACTCATGTATTAAAATTTCATATTCACTTTTGTTATCCATATTCTGTTCATTGGTATATAGTCATCTAAGGCCATATCTACTCTTCCTTGTTACTTTTTTTTCTGAGAAGTACTTACATTCTCTTCCATTATTGCTATTTCTTCCTTGTTGCATGAATTGTCCTCCATAATACCCAGTTTTACAATTTTATCTAGGAATTTTTCTCCCTTCTCAAACTTCAGTTTAAAGTCACCTCAATCAGATTGCCAAATATCCTGACAAAAGTTCTCTCAAGGCTTCATAAAATGCATTTCATCTTATGCCAGAAAGGAATCAGTTAGACATCATGAAGCCGTCACCCACGAAAACAATTCTTATTCTTTTTACCTACTCTACATACAAAACTATTCACATTTCATTGTATCCTTTCTTTTCCAGTGGCACAGCATACAACTTTAATTAAGAACTTAAACAACTATCTGTGTCTCTGAGTCCTATCTCCTACTCAGAATTTCCAAATCACTAAAGAATCTTTCGAAGTTTTATTTCCCGCCAGTGGTACCATTAATTCCCCCAAATACTAACTATACTGTCTTTTTTCCTAGGTTCTTTTTAAAACTTGTCCACTTTGTCCTTAAAATTCCTATGTTATCTACCTTTCATGTTATAATTGGGAATATTTTTATTTTTGCCTTCTTGTCTCTTCTATCCTTCATCTTGTCTGGATTGTCTCATTTTGCTCTTTTGTTTTTGTTTTGCTATTTTCGCCTTACCTCCTTCTTTGTTTCTATTAATGTTTCCATTTTTGTTAGGATACATAATGCTTTCTGTGTTCTACATCTGTTATATTTACTCTATTGTTGGTAGTATTTTCATTAGTTCTTCCCCCTTTTGCGTTATTTCTTAGCACTATGGCATCTTGGAAAGATAACAGGTTATCTCTGCCCTTGACTTTTTCCTCTTATCACATTTGTACAATCACAAAGTTTTTTATTTAGAAAAAAAACTTAGTAATCATTTAATCTAACCTTTTAATTTTTTTTAATGAAGAAACAATTCCTATTAAGTGATTTGTCCAAAGTCATACAACTAGAGGGCATAGTTGAGACTAGAACCAAGATTTTCTGGTTCTCACGTGAGATGACTTCTTAGCCAAGCATATTCCTCTCTCCCTGTTAAATGAAATTAATTTCAGTTCTTTCTACTATATGATCTAAACAAGAAGAATATCTTACAGTATATACCACAACCTCTAGTTTCTTATCCAAAATGTGTGGGGGGCTTAGGAAGACCTGCTACCATAAAAGATGGCATTTCCCTTTCTGCTCAGTCCTGTCTGTACCCTAACCACCTAACCATAAAGGCAATTAAGCTCTTTTTTTAAACTTTCTTCCTCCCAACAAGAGAAAACATTTTTTTTCAGGTCATATATATTCACGAGCTTTCATAAGCCCTTTCCTTTTTTCTTTGGCCTTCAATTTTGTCCCACTCTTCCTTTCTCCTGTCCAAAATCATACTTACTTCTGGTTTTAGAGTTTGACCTAGAATGGAACTAATGTCTTCCTTCTCCATAAATGCTCCCATTCTTTCTTTCAGATAGCTGATGCCATCCATGGCTGGTTTTCCTTGGCCCTTCTCCTTAGCCATAATACACTTACTTATCCCAGTAATATTTCCCTTTTCCCTTCACGTCTCAGCTAAAATCCCACCTTATGCAAGAAGTTTTTTTCATGATCCTCTTTAATGCTAGTGTTTTCCCATCTGAGATAATCTCCAATTTATCCTGTGTGTATCTTGAATGTACATAGTTATTTAGATGGGTCTAAACATTGTATTGATAGCTCCTTCAGAGCAAGACTATTTTGGTCTTTCTTTGTACTCTTTAGCAAAATGCCAATTCTTGTTGACTTACCAGTTAGAATTGGCCTTCTCCACTTTATCCCTTCCCTCCTTTTCATAGCCCCTTTTTAGCCATGTACACCAATACTATATAGTTATCTGCAATTTCCCAGAATTCAATTTAACTCTCACTCTGGACCTTTGGTACCAGCCAAATTTTGCCTGACCCCTTTGTTTCCTTTTTTTGGACGGTCATATACATATACCCTTCTTCCCCACAGAAGCAACACACAATCCTTTTCTTGCAGAAGGCACTGGTTTGCTATTACTATCTATACCAGAAATATTTCCCTTCATTGTATAATATGATTGAATACTTTTGTGACACCCATATGTTAAATAAGCCTTTTTATATTGCTTATACTAGCTGAATGCCTTCTTGCCTAGACAGAATATGCCTAGAAGGTGCTTTGAAATTGTCTTCTTTCTCCGGCTGAATCCCACCCTTTTATTCCTCAATCTCAACTACTGCCTTCACCAGCTCTGGTAGCACCATTTTCAGCAATGCCATATTATCCCCATTGACCACAGATTCTTCCCTAAATATAATGAAAAGCTTTTAAAATTAAGTTCATTAAGTTCTGGCTATAAATTAAGACACTATACTAAGTTCTGGGGTACAAAGATAAAAAGGAAACCCTTCCTGCCCTCAAGGAGCTTACACACTCTTGAGAGTAGAGGGGACCCATATCTAGAAAATAAAAGATAAAATTTATTAAAAGTAATATCTGGAAAGAATTCAGGTCTAATGTGAAAATCAGTTTGTTAACAATAAAAAAACACAATGGAAAGTCAGGGTAGCATGAGATTGTGAAACAGAATGTTGTCATAAGGCTGACATAAATGGAAATGAGAAGAGAGAGATGGACAAAAAATTTACTTTCAGTTCCAAAATTACCCTTATCTCTTCCATCCTCTCTCACAACCTTCTCTTCTACCTCATTTCTTTTTTGAGGCAATTGGGGTTAAGTGACTTGCCCAGGGTCACACAGCTACTAAGTGTCTGAGACCAGATTTGAACTGAGGTCCAGTGCCAGTGCCCTATCCACTGTGCCACCTAGCTGCCTTTTCTCTACTTGATTCTTAGAAGTGAGGACTTCCCTTCATACCTTACTGAGAAACAGAGATCATTTGCTATGAGGTCCCTCTCCTTTCCTTCTCTATATCTCAAAACTCCCTGACATTATCCCCCATTCTCTCCTCCTTTCCTCCAGACTGACATTAAGGAAATGCTTTTCTTTACCTTAATTCTATCATCTCCTGTCTTCTCCAGCAGATTGCTCCTCAATCTTCCCCTTTCTCCCCCTAATCTCACTAATAGCTCCTTCTCTTCTGCCTAAAAATATGCTCAGGTCTCCCTTGTCATTAAAAGATTTTTATTTTACCTTTCTATCCCATCAAGTTATTGTCCTTATCTTTCATCGTCTCCTACTTTTCACAGCTAATCTCCTCCTCCTTCCTCTCTTCTCAGTTTTCAATCCTTGGCAACCCAGGTTCCAACCTTGTTACTCAACTGAAAATGCTTTCTCCAAAGTTAAAAGTGATCTTTTAGCTGATGAATATAACGGTCTTTCCTCTTTCTTCAGCCTTTTTTTCTTTGAAGCATTGTGGTTAGTAACCGCTTTTTCTCTGGACACTATCTCTTCTCTTGATTTCTATGATAATGCTCTCTCATCATTCTCTTCCCTGTCTGAACGCTCCTTCTCAGCTTCTTTATATCACCTACACCAGTCCCCTAACTATGGATATTCCCTCAATGCTCTGTCCTGGGGCCCTTCTCTTCTCTTTCCATACCTTCTCTAAGTGACTTCACCAGTGCCTGTGACTTCCATTTTCATTTCTGTATGATTCCCAAATCTCTATATCCAGTCTTAGTATCTCTTCTGCACTCCAGACCTGCTTTAAACTACTTATTAGACATTGTGGACTGTTGTCTCATAGGCATTTCAGACTCATTATGTCCAAAACAAATCTCATTATCTTCCTTTCCTCCTCCCAAATCCACCCTCTTCCAAACTTTGCTACCTTTCTGTCAACACCATAGGCATCCTTTTAGTCACCTGGGTTCGTAGCCTTGGCTTCACTCTGTATTCTTTGCTCTCACCCATCCCAGGTATCCAGTCAGTTACCAAATCTTGTCATTTCTTCCACATAAAATTTCTCTTATCACTTTCCTTATTCAGATATAACTTCTAGTCTGGATATTCTAATAGCCTCTTAATTGCTCTTCCTGCCTCAAATCCCTTCTTACTTCAATACATTCTCTACATGAAGCCTTTCCAACATCCTCACCCCCCCCCCACTGCCAGTGAGTGCCCTCTCCCCTCCAATTATAGAAGCCCTATAAAAGTCCTTTAGGAGGCCCAACCCCTCAAATTCCTCACTGCCTACAAACTAGATGGTTATAAATGTACTTTGGTCTTCATCCCCTTGAATTGATAGTAAATGTCACCACCACACCATCCCTGCTGGACCATTACGTAAAACTCTTGTGACACAAATCCATGAAAAATTTTCATATAAGGCCTAGAAGAGGAACTTTTGGCTACATGAAAGATTGGGCCCTCAACTTCATTTAATTCAGACCACCAGACATATGATGATCTGAATTAAATTAAGTCAAGGGCCCACACTTCAACTGATCCCAAATGAGGCATCAGGAGTCAAAGCTCAAATCCTGGCTCCAACTTGTATTTTATATGTGACCTTGGGCAAGTCACTAACTATCTTGGACCTCAATTTCTCATCTACAAAATGAGGGAGTTGTACTAGATAAAATTTAAGGACCCTTACAGTTAAAAATCTATGTTCCTCTGATCCCAAGTACCAAGAACTGACATCCCAATGTGTATCTATACTTTGGACAAAGAAATACCTGTCTTTTGTTGGCAGCTTCTTAAAAGCCACAAGATAAAGGTGTCAATTCATATTAATCTCCTTATATGTCTGTTGGTATGGATGTTTCTTTCCCATGTGTTCAGGTCTCTGTGTCTCTGTGCACCTTACTATTCATTTCTATTTTGTCTCTTTCCTTCTTGAGTTTCTGCTTCCTTCCTTTCTCTCTTAATTCCCAAGTCAAAATATAAAAGTTATTTGTTGTATTGATTGTTGTATTGATTAAATGTGTTTTATTTTCCCTGTTTTTAATTTAAAGTGTGGATCAATAGACCATTTTATGTTTAGAACCATGTTATTGTCTCTAAACTAAAAATTTTTTAAACACACAAAAAACTAAATACAGGACTGTGCAGTTCTGATCTCTATCACCAGGCCAGCTTGTGCTAGAGATAGTCCTTTCTTCCCCACCAGAATCCTCACTCTCCTCTGCCCCCTCCTTGCTTTCTTTGGTTCACTTCCCTCCTCCAGGGCTGTCTGCCTGAATTGATGAAAAAATTTCCACAGCCACTCACTCCCTTCCTCCTCCCTTCCTACATACCAGCATGCATTCCTTGTGCACACAGGTGAAAGAACTTCCAACATTCCCTAGGAATCAACAACTCTGATCTTCAATAGTTACCTTGGTAGGACTTATTCCTCACTCTAAACCAACTCCTGATTTAGCCAGGTGGTGCAGTGGATAGTTCATTGGACAGGAAAATCTGAGTTCAAATATAGCCTCAGATACTTACTAGTTGTAAGACCTCAGGGAAATAATTTAACTTCTGCCTCCCTCAGTTTCTCCATCTGAAAAAGGGGATAATAATAGCAACTACTTCCCAGGATAAAATGAGATTATATTTGTAAAGTGCTTTGTAAATTTTATTAAGGTGCTATTTAAATGCTGGAGGTGATACTGATGGTGGTGATGATGAAGATAAGAATGTTGTTGCACTTGAAGTCTTTTCCTCTTATGCAGCCTTTGATGGAGAAGCTCATCCACCCTCTACAAATGATATGTGCCTAATGATCTTTCCCAGTGCTTCTCATTCCTTTCGTAGTGTTCAATTGAATGTGGAAGAGGAACGCAACAGAGGGAAGTGATTTGTATCAGGAAGAATCCAGATACCTTTGATGTGTTGGACCCACATGAATGTTCTTTCTTAGAAAAACCTCCCAGTCAGCAATCCTGCTACCTCAAACCCTGTGGTGCTAAGTGGTTTAGTACAGAATGGAGCGTGGTAAGTCCTTGTCTCTTTAATGCTATTTACACTTTTAGCAATTAAATATTTTCCCATCTCCCCATGTTACACAGCTCCCCTAGAAGAATCTGTGTTATACCAGTGCCCTGGATCGGTCAATTGTAGAAGCCATAGGTATGACATGATTCCAGTTTCTGAAATCTTGAAACCATAGTTTAGACTGCTATTTAAATGGGATCTAGGGGAAAAGGTTAATTTAAGAAAACATCAAGTCACTTCATTTGTGCAGATGGAGGAATACATTTTCAAACACTTAATCCAAACATCTACCCACCTTAAGGAAATATACTATGTAGACATGGATGAGGTCTTGTAGAAGTCAACTTGACCAGCTCAGAAAGGAAAAAAAAAATGGATATTCAGATATTTGGTCTGTGAAGTTATTGAAACAGAAGTCTTCCAGCCAAGGGATTTATAATAAATGAGGTCAATCTCACGGCTTCCTGGGGAAATTTGTAACATACTGGAAAAGCTTCTGAGAAGGCAGTTGCCAAATATTGCATTTGCCCCACTCGGTAACAATGCTTCAAATATTTAACACATCAGCCCAGAAGCAGACTGAAAACCATGTGTATGATGTGATGGACATTTTCTCTCCTTCTGAGAAATAGAATTTGATGATGTTAATATTTACAAGGTGCTTTAAGGAAGCAGAAACAACATTGTTGCTTAGCCATGTGGTTAACAGAGAACAGAATGAGAAAAACTTGTGAGGTCTGAGCCAATGGAGATAAAAACTGATGGAAGAACTGGTCTAGGCTGTGTTGGCAGCCAAATGACAGGACCTCGACATAGGGAAATGTAAGGACTTTTGTGAACATACTCCCAGTCCAAACTATACTTTTAGAACGATGAGCTCAGAGAGATCAGTTATAATCTAGGAAAAAGAAAGACCTGATAGATATTTAAAGAGTGCTGCTGTGGCCAATGAGACATTTAGGATTATCAGAAAGGTTGTTTCAAACAAAGTAGCAAATATTTGCAACATTGCACATATTAGGGCTGGAACTAAGATGGGGCTACTCAGGCTTTACTCCAAGGCACTAAAATTTAGATGAGGACAGCATTTATATTTCTCCATCTAGTAGAAGTGACTAAGCTTAGCCTTCCTTAGCAAAAGTAATCCTCAAAAACCAGAAAGTCATTAGCTGGCATACTTTCTCCCAGCAACCATATCTCAGGTGAGTTCCTACCTATTCTGAGCCTACTTTGCTCTTCGCCCAAAAGTAGGTTTAAACAGTTCCAAAGTGTCTTCCACCGTGATACTTAATGTAACTAGACCTATTAGCCAAGAGATTTATAGTAAATTAGGTCAATCTCTGTCCTTCTCAGGAAATTCATATGTTGGAGTCTGAGTTCCCCACACCCCATCACGGTTTTGCAGGCACCTTACATGCTGTATACACTAGGTGCCAGAATGGATAATTTAGGATTTAGTGCATACACAGATATTTACAGGCGCACAATTTTCATGAGGCATTTATATGCAGAACACTATATGCAGTTTTTTGCCATCAGACTTTAAGAAAGAGACATATTTGAACTGGAGAGAATCTGGAGGAAGGGGAACTCAAAGGGAACTGGGAGAGTACCAAATGAATGTAGGCTTAAATAATTAGAATTCTTCAGTCTGGAAAGACAAAGACAAAAAAGGTATGTGATCATTCAATTCTTTTAAAAAAATGAATCAGGTAAACATAGATTATTTTTCCTTTCTATGATACCTTTGAAGTTTAAAGAAAGCTAAATTTAGGGCAAAATAAAAGGAAGTATTTCTTTAACATAAGAATAATAAACTTAATGGAGCTTCGTATGTCCATGAGTTAATAGAGGCCAGAAATATAAATAGGTTTCCAAATGATTTAAATGCATTCATGATTGACAGGTCTGCAGTGCAGTGTTGAAGAAAGCAGGGATGTGTTGAGGTGCCGAAAACCCTGAAGTTGGCAGCGATCCCCATCCACACACAATGGGCATTAGCCTAAGGGGCCTTAGATATGATGTGTGCAGCCATGCTCAATTCCTATGTTGACAGGTTGTGCAGGGAATTAGAACTGAGAAGCCCTGAGAAGACATGTGGTCCAACTACCTACAGAAGTCCAGAGAAGTTTAATAACTTATGCAATCAGGTAGCGTAGTGGATAGCGTTCTGAGACTGAAGTCAATATCACCTGAGTTAAAAAAAAAAAAACTTCCTCATACTGGTGTAAAATTTGGGGCACTTAGCCTTATTTTTTCATCTGCAAAAAAGGAAAATAATCTCACAGCTTTGCTATAAGGATAAAATGAAATAACACATGTAAAGTGTTTTGCAATCCTTAAGTAGCAGAGATGAGAGTCAAAATCAGTGTTCCACTTCTAGTGTTTTTTTCAACATTGATTCCATAGTTCTTATAGGACAGATAAATCTAAATCATTCAAACCCCCCCCCCCATCTGGTGGGATATATCTCTTTATAATTGTAGTTTTAAGTAATTTAATTCTTTTTGCTAAAATAGTCATAAGAACTCAACAGCACCAAAGAAATACATTGATGAATTTTCTTATTGATTGAATTGGACGAGCCATGGTTTAGTAACCTATAAATCCACCCTAAAGAACCTATTACCTAAAGCTAAATTGGTTTGTGTTTAAAAAATGTGTAATTGTCCCTATACTTTCTTATGATCTTATTGAATCAGTAAGTCCTATTGATCTGAGCTCATTTCTTTTGAACCTTTTCTTTTAATATGGGTTTCTGATGCTAGTCTGAATGGTACCATGGAAAGAAGGACTGGATTTGGAGCTATAAGATCTGAGTTCAAATTTCAGCTGTTCCATTTGCCTGTATGACATTGGCCAATTCAATTCCCCTGAGACTCCGTTTCTTCATCTCTAAGCTGAGATAGTTGGCCCATATCTTGCAAATCCCTTGCAACTTTAAGTTCTATAATCTGTCTGACCTCTGGAAAAAGCTATTGTGTTCAAAAGGAGGAGCTGAGAATGACTGCTGATAGGCTTTCAGTGTTCCTATGATCACTGAACTATTTCATGTAGTAGGTGGCCCTGTATGCAGCAGATATACACTGGATTGTTTCAGACTATACAGAGTAAGGGTTCTTTACCTAAGATCCACAGTTGGGGTCTTTGGATAGATTTCATGGGTCCATAGGCTTCATCAAACTGACAGAGGGGTCCCTGGCTCACAACAAAAGTTTAAGAACGCCTATTTCTGAGGCTTTTCCAGGCCAGCTATGATGTCTGTCACTGGGTGGGGATGAGATGCTTTAACCATAAGCATTTGCTCTTAATTTGAAAAAAAAAAAAAAAAGCTTCCCATAAGCACAAATCAATGAGGATATAAATAAGGTGATTCTCCCACATGCTTTTTTTCCCCCTAAAAACAGAAATAAAAGGTATACAGAGGGGCATGGATTTTCTTCTTGTAACAGCTACTTAAGGTCCCATGAAACCACAGAGAATTAGCATACAGTGTTTACCTGTATAAGCAGGACCTCATGGAAACACTTTCATTATACATATACTTTTCCCCCCACATTGATGAGAGCTGCATTGTGCATGCAAATTCACACATGTTCAAGTCAACAATTTAATTTGACAAATATTAAGAGCCTTTTGTGTCTAATGTATGAGATAAAAAACAAAAAGTAGTTCACACACACACTATGAAGAAAAGCTATGAACTAACTAGTCTCCCCAACTCCTCAAGAATTCTAGAGACAATAAACTACTTAAACCTGTGGTATCCTAACTTCTATGATCCCTCATTCCTTTCAGTGCTCCAAAAGCTGCCAAGGTGGATTCCGGGTACGAGAAGTACGATGTCTATCAGACGACATGACACCAAGTAATCACTGTGACCCTCAGTATAAACCAGAAGAGAAAGAATCTTGCAATCCTCAAGACTGTATCCCTGAAATTGGTAAGCTGGAAATCCTAGTGCTTGAACTCCAGTCTTCCATCTAGAGGAGCACATTGTCTCCAGAAGGCTCCCATTAAAATGTACACATGTGCCTTAGGAGGGCCCATTTAGACCTTCTTTTCCTAGGTTTATTTACCAGATTTAGGGCTGTGACACCTAGACTTAACTTTGTTACTACCCAACTTTTCTCTCTCTTCTTAATAGAAAAGAAGATCTAAATGGGTCCTCCTAAGGCATAGGTGTACATTTTAATGGAAGCCTTCTGGAGACAATGTGCTTTTTTTTGTCTATTCCAATAATAATTCAGATGATGGAAACCCCAAGTCACAGTAAGATGGTAGGGAGATAATGTATAGGTAATCATCACCTATGTCTGCTCCCAAGATTTGCCATGTCTAGCTGCTCTTCTGAATGCAAAAAAAGCAAAAGAAAGGTTAAGATTTCTCTGTATGGCAGTTTATCATTTTTCTTCATATTGAGTGAACTATGTTAAATGACCTGTGACCAGTACGGTTCATTCCTTTATTCTTTCTTTCTTTTCTTTTGTCTTTTTAATATGCCCTTCACTTAACCTCACAGATACATCACTACTAGTTTGAATCTCTTCTTCCAAAATTCTATATTTTAGCATTTCCCAGTATCTATTTATATAGATGACAGATACATGCACATAGTGTCTTCATTAAAGTCATTCCTAATCTTCTGATAACTCATCATGGAGTAAAGGAAACCTCGGGCTCTCAAATGCCCACATAATAGGCATTTAACAAATACATATTCATTCATTCATTCAAATGTCAGTAGACCTCAAAATACCTTACTAATCTGGAAAATCTTGAGTACAGTCCAATGTGTTGGTCAAAGAAAAATGACCTTGCTGAGTTCAAAGGCATGTCAATAGAACTTTAATTTCTTTAATTGGAGCAACTCAGGAAGAATATATATGAAGGTCTGGAGGGTTTGCAGTCTTTATTAGTAGAGATATTAACAACACCAACAGAATCATGAATACTTTGAAGTCTGCAGAGAGGCAGTTTGATAAAGAAGGCTGGCCTTGACTGGGAAATAAGATATACAGGCACTGGGGTATAGAGATCCATCTTGCCCTATTGGAAAGTCAGAGGGAGGTGGGGGAGGACTTAGGAGAGAGCAGATTGGAGGAGGGGATATACAGTGGGATCGCTGTTTTGGGGTGGTGGGTAGGGGAAAGAGAGGGAGAAAATTTGTAACTCAAAATCTTATGGAAATGAATTATATAAACTAAAAAAAAAACCATAAAATTTAATTTAAAAAAAGGGCAGACCTTGGGGACAGAAAGGTCTCGGTTTATATTCTGCTTCTAACAAACACTTGGTAATGATAACATGGGCAGTATTCTCACGAACAGATAAATTTCTGATCTGTTTATCTATATAGTTATATCTAGAGACATATATATATATATATACAAAAGCATGTATAGTATGCATGTAGATATATACAAGTATGTATATGTGTATATATACAACACACGTATATGTGTGTTTGTGTGCACACATAGATATCACAACTAGTATGTAACAGAGACAGACTTGAACCTAAGTCCTACTGATTCACAGAAAGGGCCAGCCCTCTATCCATTATGTGACACTGACTTTCTTAAAATATCATTCTCATAGGGCAAATTGTATACATTATAAAAATTAACAGAATTTGGCCTCAATATGCAGGGAATTTTCCAGACACCACACTTGACTAGCTTAAATCAATCTTTGGACAACCACTTTTTTTCTCATTGAGTTTCTAGTCTGTTGCCTTATTCCTAGAGGCTCATTAAAGATGCTGTTGATACACCCACCCCTTGGGGCATGAAGAATAAATATATTTTCAGAACTATGGCCCCACCTACCTGAAGTGCAAACAAAGCAGCTGTTCACACCCTCTCTGATTTGGAAGGCAGAGTTGGTGGTCCTCCAGAAAACATTAGAGGCCAGAAAAAGGGATATAACAGAGTGGTCTCAACTGTCCCCATTTAACTACCACGTCATTATTCTGAAGGTCCAGGTATACACAGGAGGTGCTGGCATTTCAGCTAGAGCACTGCTATAAGAAAGGCACAGGAATTTGGGAGGAGGATGTTAACCGAAACTTTTCTCTCTTTTACCCCAGATGAAAACTGCAAAGACAAATACTACAACTGCAATGTGGTGGTCCAGGCCCGGCTCTGTGTGTACACCTATTACAAGACTGCATGCTGTGCATCCTGTACAAGAGTGGCCAACAGACAGTCCAGTTTTGCAGGGCGCAGATAATGCCTATTCCAATCACTGTGGGATTGGATAGATTTGTAAGCAGTGTTGTTGTGGGTGCCTCTCAGCAGGGTCTACCTGGCTCGGGGGCTACACAAATACAGTTTAATCACATCCCTTCAGTTAACTATAATGGGGAAAGAGTATTTGGGAGTATGTTAGGGTTGGAAAAACAATGCTCTCAAGTGATGCCTCACCTTTAAACATTCTCCCTGATTAATCCTATTCTGCAAGCTCAGCATCAGTGAAAGGCCCTCACGAGAAACGTGCAGTGAAGCTGTTATTCTGACACATTCCAAACAGGCAATGCTGTTGACCAAGTGTTTTGTGGCTCTTGGTATTTGTGGACTTTCTAAATTTGTGGACTAAAGCTAGGACCTGGGAAAAGTAATTTTGTTTCTATCAGCCTCATTAAGCTTTTCTGAGTGATGCATATCCTTTCTTCTCTAATCTCAGCTTCCCCAAGCCTACTTTCTGTCTGACCTTACCAAGGATCACATACCCTACCATATCACATACCACATATCATATAAAATACCAAATGTCCATGAAATTTCCATTTTAGAGTATGAGAACATGAGTACAGGCTGATAATTCTCTCTCCAAATCTTCATTACCTCATATTTTGTCCTTAAAAACTGATGATTCAATGTTCTTTCCCCCCACTCCACCCCCCGGAGCATACACAAATCATAAATGCATGGATCTATTATGGGTTTGCCAGTGAAGTAATATTTGGTAGAACTAAGCAGCTAGTGGTTTGATTGGCTTAAGTTTTCACTCTCCTTTTATCTATCTAAATATTCCTGTTCCACACACACCCCGCAGGAATTTTTCTTCTATGACCCATTGACTAATGGCACAATTTCATTTTGTGCTCAAAAAAAAGGTTCTAGAACCCATCTGTTCCATCCTTTTCATCTTACAGATAAGGAAACCTAAACCCAGGAGGTGAAGCAATTCCCCTGAGGTCATGCAGCTAGTAGAGTTGCCAAGACAGAATTTGAACCTACATCCACTGACTCCAAATTTAGGCCTCTTTCCATTACTCTACTTTATAGACCACCTTACAGTTTACAGGGTGCATTCTGTATAACCGTCCTGTGACAACACAAGCATGATTGACTCCATTTTATAGATGAAGAAACAGAGGCTCAGGGAAGTAAGGCTGAAGTCTTGCCTCTGTCACTTTACCATGTGTGTGAACTTGACCTCTCTGGGGCTCGGTTTACCCAGCTGTAAATCTATGATCCTATGATCCTATGAATGAAGTCAATCAGTCAATAAGAATTCATTAAACACTTACCATGTGCCAGGTTGAGTAAGTGTGGGATTTATAAAGAAAAGCAAAGACAATCTCTGCCCTCAGAGAGATCTCATTCTAATGGGGAAGACAGTTTGTCAATAACTAGATACATACAAGGTAAATACAGCATACATGGGGAAGGACTAGCAGCTGTGGGAAAAGTTGTAAAAGATGAGATTTGAACTTAATCTTAAAGGAAGCCAGGGAAAAGAAAAGGTACCTGCAGTTCAGGGAATAGAATATCCCTGAAACATGGAGGACTTGTTTCTGCTCACAGGGACAGATGGTTAACAGTGGAGACAGCATTCAGGTCAGGTCTTTGAGATCAAGTCCAATCAGTTTATTCAGTGCAAAGTTACTAAATAGTAGAGGTCTGCTCCTGAACATTGTTGTTGTTGTTTGGTTGATTAGTCATGTCTGACTCTTCATGACTCCATTTGGGGTTACTCCTTATCTTAGGCACCTGGATTTACCTCTTTGATCAATGGGACAGGCTTGTGACAGCTTCCCTAAGGAACCATCTGTTTCCAAGTGTGAAAGACTTCTCCTTCATAATTACTGTTCTGTGGTCTTTCTGAAGTGGATTGTCTCTCTCTCTGTACCTCCCCTGCCCCCTTGCTCATATACAGGTTTGCATTTATGCAAATAATCTAGAAGGTAGACTCAAGCCCTTCTAGCCTCAGTTTCTCCCTTTAATCAGAAGCTCACTTGTCTTCTCCCTCCTGTCTAAGGCTTGCCAGAGTAAGGTACCCAAGGCAGATTCAGGTTGAACTCTCCAAAAATTCTGTAATCCAGTATTTTCAAAGAGATTTTCTCCCCTGTTGAAAAGAATTTCAAGCTAAATCAATTTAATCATAGAGGAAGTTTATCCTGTTGAGAGCCAAGGGGTCAAGTATATTTCTATTTTCTGGGTAGAAAAGAGAATCTTACAGCTGAACCTATCCCACAGGTTCCCAATAACTTGAAAATCCTTTTAATGGAATTTAGTTAGAGCTTAAAGGAAATGACAGCATGGTTTATGATTGACAGCAGCCTGTGCTCTTAGGCAGCTTTGAAAAGAGAATACCCAGCTATTCCTCAATCTTCCAAGATTCTCTTCAGCTGATAAAATGTGAGCACTGGCCCTCAGTGGCCCTAGTCAGACTCCCCAACCCATCTCCATGTTTACTGGTCCATGGTAAGCTCCAGTGGCCAAAGAGTGGTGGTCCCATGTATAAAGGTAGTCACTTAATGGAGTTCTCCAGCCCGTACTTTGCTTAGATGGATGTGCCCATTCAATGTTCCTCGCAGTCTTCGAAGCTGTAGTCCCCATATGCTGTTAGTAAGATTAGTTTTCTGTTATTACCCATAATAGAATAAAGAGCTTACTGCAAAGGCTCTATATGAGTCAGCAATATGATGTAGCAGCTGCAAAAGCTAATGCATTTCCAGACTGCAGTAAGATAATTATAGAGCCTAGAGCAAGGAAGATCATAGGGTCATGGGAAAAGAACTGGAAGGGACACTCAGAAGTCATTTAATCAAACCAGATCGGGAAAGTGAGGCCCAGAGTGGTTAAATAGCTTGCCCAAAGTCACATGTAATAAGTATCAGGGGCAAGATTTGAACCCAAATCCTCTGACTCCAAGTCCAGCAAGCTCTCCATTGTCCTATATTAGCTCCATTGATAATCCTGATGTGCTCTCTCTTAGACTATATCTGGAGTACTTTGATTCTTGAAACCGCATTTTATTTTATTTTTAAATTTGCATTGATATCTTTTGTTTTCATATTACCTTCATTCCCACGTACATCTCTATTCCCTTTCACCTAGAGAGTCATTCTTATAATAAGGAATAAAAAAGAAAACATATGGGAGGGAGGCAAAGAGCCCCACCTCTTCAAAAAAGGGAGGGATGTTGATTACCACATTTTAGAAGGGACATTGACAAGCTGGAATGGTTCACAGTTGGCAAGGTCAATCAAATTCATGGATAAACAATTGAAAAAGCTGGAGGTGTTTACCCTTGAGAACAGAGCACTGTGGTGGGAGGAAACAGTGGAGAAAGCTAGCTGCCTCTGCAGGTATCTGAAGGGCTTTCATGCAGAGGCCTGTTGTCTATTTCCAAGAAGGCAAAAGGGGGCCAATAATACAAGTTACAGCTCAACATAAGGAAAAACTTCCTAACAATTAGATCTGTCCAAAAGTGGAATGAGCTGCCTTAGGGGCTAGTGAGCTCCCTATGGCTAGCTGTATGTTGTAAATTGGATTCATGATTTGGGTAGGGATTGGATTAGATGATACCTGACTTCCCTTCCAAATCTAAGCCTATGACTCATATTGGACAGCAGTAGACCTGCCAATAGCAGGCTGGATCCCAGAAGTCCACACATCATGAAACTTTACATGCTGTAAAAGAGATTAAGCTCTAGTCACCATTAGTTTAGCTTGGTTAGAGGAACAGCTGGGTTCTTCAGGGGGATCATAAGCTATTCCTACCAGAGGCAAGGCAGTAGAAATTATGATCCCTCTTGGGAATACCAACTGGGCAGCCTCCATGAACAAAGGAGGAGAGAGCTGATATGAGCCATCTGAAAAGCTTATTTGAAGGAAGATGTTGAGCAGTTAATTTCTGCTTCCCTGCTGGTTAGAGTAAGAGAAGATGGTATTTAAATGGTAGCAAGGAATATTTAGGCTAAGCAGTAAGCATAAAGAAGTATTTTCTGATTGTTGAGCCCTGGAGGAGGCTCCTAATTGAATTTATGATAATGTGAAGAATAAGCGCTTATATTTGTTTTAAACACACTTTTGCATAGAAGTAAAGAAGTATCTGAAATGTGGCATATCCAGCCTCTCTTAACTGATAAGCTTGGCAGTAGGGAAATCCTAGGATCATGAATTTAGAGCTGTAAGGAACCATAGAGGACATCTAGCCTAATCCCCCTGCCATTTTACAGAAGGGAAAACTGAAACCCAAAGAGCCACATGATGTTCCCAAAGTAACCCATGTAATATGTGGCAGAGTGAGCAGCAAACCTCAAGTATTCTGATTCAGAATCCATTATGCCCACTGCACCATACTGCCCTGCCCCCAAGACTCTTACTTTCCAAGAACAGCAAATCAAAGAGTAAAGAAGTTTGATCATAGGACTGAGAGTTGGAAGAGAACCTAGAGGTCCTCTAGGTTGACCTCCTCATTTTACAGGTCAGGAAACTGAAGTATGGAGAGATAAAGGGACTTTGCCAATATCTAAATCTATGAACTAACACACTCCAAAATGAATTAATTAACTTTGCACTTCTGTGACACATTCAATTTTATTTTCATTTTTTTAAAGAGTTGCTTACACCAAGATTAGATCAACTACCACTCACTAGGGTTCTCTCCCACCCTCTGGGGTCAGTGACCCCTGGCTTTCATATAATCCTTGGGAAAGAACTATCAAAATTCCTTGTCAGGCAAAACAATCAGCATTTCTGGCTTCCTTGAGACAGCTTGAGTCATGGGAGACAGGCAAAAGTCATTTAGTGGGGAAAAATCCAGTTATTACAAATATCCTATTAAAACAAATTCTTTTTGTTGCAGCTATTTAGCATCTAAATGTCATAAGATATGACTTATCTAGAAGGCAATAAAACCATTTAAGCAGAAGTGATGAAAACAAGCATACCTTCCTCAGGGACTGCAGGGAGGTAGTTCATAAGCCCTGCCTTGTGCCCTCACTCCCTAAGGATGTTCCAGTGCATTATTATTATTACACTCTTTCAAGCTTTAGGCTAGGAGGGGAAAAAGCCCTTGGGAATAATAAAATACAAATTTTTCTTTAACTGATACAGAAATGGAGAGCCAGAGAAGTAAAGTAACTTGGCAAAGGGTACCCAGCTGGTTGATGGCAGAACCTGAACTGAGCTTAGGTTTCATGACCTGGGTTCCATTGTTCTTTCCTTCTACAGCTTACTGCTGCTGTCCCAGTCCCACTATGTCTTTATTGCAGGAAAATGACTCCACACAGATCTAGGGAATGTTCCTATTTCCACAGTGGGCCACAATAGGAGTTCTCACTTTCCCTTCTCCCCCTCTTTCCCTCTTCATTTCTCTTTCCTTCTTTCCTCCCCTCTCTCACTCCTCCTCTCTCTGTCCCCTCCTCCCCCCCCCCATCTCTTTCTCATTTTAGAAAAAAAAAACTATGGAATAAGTGACCATGAAATTTATATATCAATAGCTTGCTTGGATAATCACAATCATAGCTTACATTTGATTAGTGCTTTGCAATTTGAAAAGAACTTCCCCCTGAACAACCTAGTGAGATGGGTAGTACAAGTTTTGTAATCCTCATTTTCCCAGTGAGGCAACTAAAATTCAGCAGTGACTTATTCAAGGTTACACAGCTAGTAAGTAAGTAAAAATCCAAAGCCAGGGCATCAAATTTCAAAGCCAATGCTTTCTCCTGTGATCCCACACTTCCTCTCTTGGAAAATTCAATATATCCAGTAATGGTGACTCACTCTAGCCAATTTTCTCAGGTCAATACAAATTCATCTTTCAGAGTATTAGCTCTCCACATGAATGACATAATTAAAATGCCTTCCACAAACAAATTTCCATTTGACCTCATCTCCAAATCCATCACCATCCAGTTTGGCAGAAGGAAATACTTTGTGATAAGTTATTATTTTGTTATTTGTAAATAGAAGATGTTTATAGGAAATATGTATTCGGACCTATGTCTACAGAACAGGCCTCTGCACCAAAATAGTTTATTATTTAGAATATGCTAATTTTTAAAAGGGACCTAACAGGTATTTATTTACATATACAATCTACATTTGCATAAAGTTATTTGATCATATACTAATCCAGCTTCCTTGAATGTTACAGCTTATATATGTCATACTGTAAATCCATAGCTACCATTGTTTAACTTTCTCATTAGCCAATCTCTTTGAATGGATTTAAAGCAGAATGTGTATTATCATGCTTTATGACTGAGCTCAGGGATTTTTATCCCTAGCTTTGTAACTGAACAACATCTGAATTGCCACCCTTTTCATCTTACATATCATGTTTACTCACTGATGTGATCTCCCCTTCCCCTCAACCCCATGCCATGTCTCCCGTCCTCTATCTCACACACACACACACACACACACACACACACACACACACACACACACATACAATTTGGAGTGGGAAATCTATGATCTTTTTCCCCCTCTGCATTATTTCTTCCTGGTATGTGGGGGTTTGGGGGGAATGGAGAAGAACCGCTGCTTTGTCAGTACCATCAACAGAAGTTCCTCTAATGACATGCCTCCATGTTAACTGTTACGACCAATCCTTCAGAACCTCCAACTGGGAAGAAATTATGCTCATGGCAGCAACAACTGAAGTCCCAGAGTTCATCCATCATAGCTGGGAGAAATTTCCTCAAATAAATCTACTACTACCCTTCAAACCACCTGTATTTTAGTAAAAGAAAAAAAATATATGTTATATATATATATCTCTCTTAAAAAGAAAGATTTTTTTTGAGAGGGGGAAGAATTATGTGAGTAAATACAGTAATTTTCTATGTGGTAAAAATTAACTATTTTGTTTATGACTAATTTATTTTTATTATTATGAAAAATAAATAATTAAAATATCAGCTTTGTTCAATGTGTTTGTTCTTTTCCCTCTGGCACTGTATAAGTTCAATTTGTTGCTTTGAGTAATACACTTTAAAAAGGGATTGATCCCAAAAGGGACCAATCTTGTTGAAGGACTGATTTTCAGTTTCCCAAAAGAGATGGTCACAAACCAGAGAAAACCAAAAGATAACTAGTTTTGGGATAAAGAGCTGGAGTTCAGTATCACCAGACCTCAGTGTGCCTTTCATGTTATCCCAAGGTTTCACCCTAATCTAGATATTAACAAATTATTTCACAAAGTCAGAGAAGATCATTGTGACTAGAGACTTGAACTAAGCCCTGAGTGGTCGTAAAGTGGTTTCACAGTTGGTTGAATAATGCTACTCAAAGAAGATTGATTAATTACTGTGTCAACCTGGAAGATAGAGCCCTCACCAGCAATTTTGGCAGCAGGGGCAAAATACCCTCAAATCAATTTTTCAAAACAAATTCAGTTCAGGAGCTGGTGGGGAGACTGTGGGATTATGATTCCACTTCTGGGAAGTAATAGAGGGGCCAGGGGTAGAGAGAACTCATCTGGGCTACAGCCATCAGGGAAATAAAGTATGCCTGATGGTTGCTTCTGATTTTAAATGTTTATTCTGAGGTCACTAAGTACTTAGCTCCTTTGTTTTTGTGCTGCTAAAGTGGCTTAAATGTCAGTGACCTCAAAATTTCAGTTGTCCTAAGGCAAAGTTTTGTTCACGCCCTCCCTAGTTATTTCTGTTGGAAGAGAATATGCTAGACTCCTTTATCCTGTCTTGTTCTCGTTTTGTCAGTGACTTGGTTGGAAACATGCTTATCAAATTTATGGACAACAAACTGGAGAGGAATACCTAATGAAAGAATCAAGATTCAAAGCTATCTTGGTAGATTGCAATACTAGGCTAAAACCAGCAAGATGAAAGTTAGTAGAAAATCCTCTAGTTAGGTTTTAAAACTCAAATTCCCTCAAAAGACTAGTGTTCTCCCTCCCACTTTTTTTCATTTAAAACATTTTAACAAGCTTTTACTTTCTCTCCAGCCTTCTCCCTACCCCAACACACTTACTGAACAAGAAAAGATAAAGAAAACCCCTGAAACAAATATACACAGTGAAGCAAAACAAATTCACAGATTGGCCACATCCAAAAAGCTATGACTTATACTGTCTTGAGTCTTTGACCTCTCTGAAAAGAGGTGGGGAGAATGTATCATCTTTGGTCCTCTGAAGCTATGCTTTGCCATTAAATTAATCAGTTTTCAAGTATTTCAAGTTGTTTTTCTTCATAATGTTCTTGTTAGTGTTCTACATGGTTCTTCTACTTCAGCTCCCTTCAGTCTGCATCACGTCATATAGGTCTTCCCACTTTTCCCTGAAACCATCCATTTCATCATTTCTTATGGTACCATATACCATAAGGTATATATATACCTTATGGTATACCATAATGTATTTGGCCATTCCCCAGCTGATGAGAAACTCTGTCCTGTCCTCCCCACCCCCGAAAAAAAGGTACAATGAACATATTTGTGCTTTCTTTGATCTTTTTAAACTATAGGCCTAGAAGTGGCATAGCTAGATCAAAGAGTATTCACACTTCAGTAATTTGAAGGATATAGTTCCAAATTGCTTTACAGAATGACTGGACCAATTCATAGCTCCACCAAAGTGTATTAGTTATCCTGTGTTCCGGCAGCCCCTCTGTAAATTACCAGTTTCCATTTTTAAAAACTCATCTTGGCCAATCTGATGGGTATGAAGTAGAAACTCAAAGTTACTTAATTTATATTTCTCTAATTATCAGTGATTTGGAACATTTCTTCATATAGCCATTGGTAGCTTGGGTATCCTCTTTTGATAATTACCTGTTTATATCATATATTCTGACCCCTTTTATCTATTGGGTTTTATTCTTATAAATTTGAATACATAAAAAGTTACTCAATAGTAAATGCCCTTTGACCTAGCTATGTCACTGCCAGACCTATACATTCAAAGAGATCAAAAAATAGGAAAAAATCCTTATGTAAAAAAATGTTTATAGTTCTTTTTGTAGAAGTAAAAACTACAAAAATAGATAATGTCCATCAGTTGGAAAATGTCTGAATCAACTGTGCCAATATGACTATGATAGAATACTCATGTGATGTGAGCAACGAAGAAACAGATAATTTCAGAGACATGGAAAGATATGTATAAACTGACAAACTGAAATAAGAACAAGAAAAACAATTTAAAATTTAGCAAAAAATGTTTAAAAGTTTTATAAACTGAAGATGAATGAAATGAGAACCAGGAGAATAATTTATACAATGATAGCAACATTGTAAAAAAGAAATACCTGAAAGCTGTAAGAACTATGATTGACAGAATCCCCATCTATGGTTTTAGAAGACCAATGATGAGAAATCCCTGACAAGGAGGTGATAGATTCAGAGTGCAGAATGAGACATATGTTTTGTTTTTTGTCATTACTAAAAAGAGTTTGTTTCACCTGATTAAGTCATATGTTACAAGGAATTTGTTTTCTCTTTCTTTTGAATGGAATGAGTGATAAGAAAGAGGGAGATTTCTGTTAATTAAAAACAACTTTTAAAAAACAGTGCAAACATTCTAGTTGACTACAGTGACAATAATAATTTAATAATAATTCATATTTATACAATGCTTTAAGATTTTAATGGCTTTACAATTTGGCAGAAACTAAGTATAGACCAACACCACATACTGTATACTAAGATAAAGCCAAAATGGCATCATGATTTAGACATAGATGATGATACCATAAGCAAATTTGGGGTGTGTGGAATAGTTTACGTGTCAGATCTATGAATGAGTAAAGAATTTGTGACCAAAAAAAGAACAAGTTTTGTACAAACAAAACCAATGTAACCAAAATTAGGAGGAAAGCAGAAAACTGGGAGGGAGGAAGGAATTTACAAGTTTCTCATTTCTCAAATATATTGAAAACTGAGTTAAATTTATAAGAATTTATAAGAATACCCAATTGATAAATGGTCAAATGCAAATAGGCAGTTTACAAACTCAAAACTATCTACATTCATATGAAAAAATGCTGAGACACTATTGATTAGAGACATGCAAATTAAAACAACTCTAAGGTACCATTTCACACCTATCAGACTGGATATGACATAAAAATGAAAATGATAAATGTGGAAACCTGGGGCACTAATGCACTATTGGTGGAGTTGTGAACTGATCCAACCATTCTGGAAAGCAATTTGGAACTATATGCAAATGGATATAAAAGCTGTGCATACCCTTCAACCCATAAATACTAGTACTAGCTTTGTATCCCAAAGAAGTTAAAAAAGAAAAGGAAAAGGACCTATATGTGCAAATATTTATAGCAGCTCTTTTGTGGTGGCAAAAAATTGGAAATTGAGAGAGTGACCATCAATTGGGGAATAGCTGAACAAACTGGTATATGAATGTAATGGAATACTATTATGTAATAAAAACTGATGAACAGGCAGATTTCTATTCTTATGATGAGCAGGATACTCTCAGAAAAGCCTGGAAAGGATTACATAAAGTGAAACAAGCAGAATAAGGAGAACATTGTACACAATAATAGCAATATTGTACAATCATCAACTGTGACTTAGCTATTCTCAGCGATACAAAGATCCAAGACAATTCCAAAAGACTTATGAAAAATGTTATATAGGGGTGGCGAAGTGGTGCAGGGAATAGAGCACTGGCCCTGGAGTCAGGAGGACCTGAGTTCAAATCCAGCCTCAGACACTTAACACAAAATACTAGTCATGTGACCTTGGGCAAGTCACTTAACCCCAATTGCCCTGCCCTTCCCCCTCCAAAAATAAAGCAAAAAGAAAAATGTTATCTAACTCCAGAGAAAGAAACTTTGTTTTTCAAATACCTTTCTAAAGGCATAATGCAACACACACACACACACACACACACACAATTCAGAAGCATACTCCTGAGACTCTTTCAGCCAATGCATAAATCAATGTTATAGGAATGTAAATTTTTAAGATCTTCCCTACCCCTAGGTTAAGTGCACCTGGATCCTGTGGTGGGAGGCTTGTTTTTCAGGAATGCCCACACATTGGCGCTTTGTGATTAGGCAGTGGGTCAAGAGGATTGTTACATTCTCTGACCCAGGAGAAGGCTATATAATCCCTGATGTGAGACTTTGTTTTGGGGCTCACTTTGAGAAGTGTTGTGTGATTTGACCAGATGAGACTCTGGGCAGTCGTTGAGAGCCCCCTGACTTTGAAAAACCCAGATGTTGATGCTTCCCTCTCTGGTAACTGTGATTAGTTATGGATGTATGTGATGGTCAGACAGTTTGGAGACCTGTCCGCTTGATCTGTTTCTCTGTCTTGTAACTTCTGTCTGTATACTCTTAAGTTCGGGGTGCTGACCTTTTCCCCCTGAACTAGGTAAACAATATATGTTTTATTGATTAAAGTAAGTTTGTTAACCCATTTTGAGTTGCTTTCCTTTAGCAAAGCAGGTCTAAGAACCTGTGTTGGCAGCCACTCTGGGGATGCTAGGGTGCTTGCTGCTACAATCATGTTCTCAATAGTGAAAAAAAAAAATTAACCAAAACATATTAAACCCCACCATCACTCCACTCTCAAAGGGTTATTAGAAATTTGCAACTGAAAATAGGGCAATAGTTTCAGAACTCCTTGAAGAGGGGTATTGGCTGACCAAGTTGGGGTAGAGGTCAATTAGGAAGGTGACTAGATTATGCCCATTTTACAGGTGAGGAAACTAAGACTTAGAAAGGGTGTACTGACTCAAATTATAAAACCAATGATTGGTAGGGTCAGTACTTGAACCCAGATCTTTTGACCACAAACCCAGTACTTTATTGTCATTCCAACGACACTGACAGCAATGGCCAAAACTCAATACTACCTGTAGACTCTGACAAAGATAAATGAGCCACCATTAAATACTTTTTTTAAAGGATAAAAGAAGAAACAATGATTGCAAATAAGAAAGAAGCCAGGACACTACAAGACAGAATTAAACTTGGAAACACTATAGAGAAGCTGAAAACATCAAGGGAGACCATAATTGATGCAGCAGGACACAGAGCAGGAATGCCGAAGATATGCAAAGCTGAATCAGTGCTAAATTACACAAACAGATGTTAATAATGCAAAAGAAACTGACAGACCTAAAAAAAGAGATCAAAGAGATCTAGTCTGTGAATAATAGAGCTGCCAGGGAAAATAGAAAAGACCAACAATGTGAAGACCATAATCAGGGAAATAGCTCACAGTTAGACAGTCCTTTAAGATTTACAAAATGCTTTCCTAATAATAATCCTGTGTGGTATTTAGTGCAAGTATATTATCATTCCTTACAGATTAGGAAACTGAGACTCAGAGAAGTTTTATCTTTCCTGGGGTCACACAGCTAGCTAAATAGGAGAGCCAGAATTTAAACCCAGGTCTCCTGAGTCCAAGTCTGAGGCTCCTTCTTTCCAGTATTCAATGCCCTCATTCTATAATTCAAGAAGAAATTCTTCCAGATAATCTTGGCATGAATTTGAAGTGGGATCATAGTGTCCCACCACTGAGGAAATCCTCAAAGAATCCAAGACACCTTTTGGTCAAATTTTTAAACTTTAAAGATGAATAGAAGATTTGATATGCTGCCAAAAAGAAGAAAGAGAGGATATTAAAAGATGGAAGGATAAGCATGTCTTCAAACCTTCCCCCTCAAACTTTGGAGAAGTGAAGGTCTGGAAGAACACAATTCATTTTTTAAATTAAATTGTATTTAATTAACAGAAATTGATTTTCTCTCCCTCCCACCACCAGCCCAATTGGGAAAAGAAAAAGAAAAGCAAATAAGCAGAGTCAAGCAAAATAAATTCCCTCACCAGCTGTGTCCAAAATAATATGTATCCTGGAGTTCATCATCTCTCTGTCTATACTGGGCTACCCCTTTAACAGATACTGTTTGGATTTTCTGGAAACTAAGGGAATTCAACAATCATCTATTAGAGGGCAACCCAGTACAGTATAGTGGACAGAGGGCTGCATAAGAATAAGAAAGTCTTGTGTTCAAGTCTTAAGTCCTTTATGTAATAGCTCTATGTAACCTTGGGCATGTCATTAAACTTATCATTTCCCCACGTTGTCTAAAGCCTTGAAATATTCTCATTCTAATCTCAAAAAGAGTACTCATCTTGGTCAAGTGCTATTCTTATGGTGAAACCACCCTTCCCTTCCTCTTCACTCTGTCATGCTTTGCTCATGGTGCATACTATCAGATCTGGGTGGCGCGGGGCGGGGGGAGGGAGGGGGGAGGGTAGTGGAGATTGGGGACAATCTTGGATCTATAATTTCATCAATATAGAGAACTCTAGCTTTATAAATTCTATCAACTAAAGCCAATTAGTAATTCTTCTGAAACTTATGATTTCTAGAGAGGAATAAAAGTTTCTGAGAGAATGAAAGAGTAAATAATAATGTTAGGTGTCTCTTTGTAGCCCGAATCACAACAATAAAATAGAAACCTCTTTAAAAAACACCCTGAGACATAACAACGAATATCTCATTTTAGTAGTATGTTCTAAACATGAACAAGTAGGGTATTATTGTCCAACTGACTAGGCATCTAAGTGGCACAGTGAATGGTGTTAGACTTAGACGGCAGAAAGACCTGAATTCAAATGCTTCCTCAGATTCTTATTTGTTATGTGACCTGGTACAAGTTACTTAACCTCGGTCTCCTCCTCTATGAATAGCACCTACCTTATAGGTATAAGTATTCAATGAGAGAACATATAAAGCCCTTTGAAAACTAAGATGTAGTATATTAAATTTGTTGCTGTCCTGGTTCTTTCCCATTGGCATTACAAATTTTTTTAAATTGTACCTGGGGTATAAGTTTTGGTTTGGCTTTTTAAGATTTGTTGAGAAAGTCTGACATATGGAAAAGGGATTAGACTTGTTCTGCTCAACTGAAGAAGAGAGAACTGGGTCAATGGCCCAAAGAAGTAGATTTTGGCTAGATATGTAGAAAAATTTCCTAACAATTAAAATCATTCAAAAGTGCAATTGACTGCCTCAAGTGGGGATGAGAGGGTCCTCCTTTACTGTAAATCATTAAGCACGAGGTAAATGACCATTTATTGAGATGCTGAGGTATTTTTTTTTCAGATAGGAATTCAATTAGATGATCTCTTATGTCCCTTGACTTTTTGTAATTATGTGGCAAAGTAATAATATCGCAATGGGAAAGAGAACCACCATTTAATAAATAATGTGACGACTGTATAACAACATAGAAACAAGTTCACTCAGATCTCTACTTTACATAAGTTCCAAAAGGGACAAAGTATTGCCCTATTTGTTAAACCTATGGTTAAAAACTCAAAACTAGAATGGCATATTTTTCTTAGCTGTGAAGAATAGGAACATTTTTGACAATTGAGACAAGATGGATATATTGAAATATATAAGAACAACCCTTTGTGAAATATAAATTGATAAAATAAATAACAAAATGAAAGCAACAGAATAAAGGAAGATATACAAATGTATAAAACACAGGAAACTAATAAAAACATACCATCCAGGATAAAGAATTGATACAAATAGCAATAACATATTCTACTATGTGGTTAAAAGAAACTGATAATTTATAATGGGGCAATATTACCAGCAATTTTTAAAATATGCATTTAAGGTATAATGATGCATTTAGTGGTCTAGGAAAAGTAAGTATATATGATAAAAGACATTGTTAGTGGGGCTTTGAAAAAATACACTAGATAACAATTTTCTAAAATAGTCTATCAATTTGTAATGAGAATCACAATCATGTTCATATCCCTTGAAACAATAATTCCACTTTATGAAATGCATACCAAATATTTAACCCAAAAGAAAAATAGCTGATGCATTCAGAGATTTTCATAGTAGAATTACTTGTAATACTGAAAAATTATAGACAACTAACATGTATCATAATAGGGAAATGACTAAAAAAACCATAGTGTAGTAGTGCAACTGAAATATGGCACTGGTCACCATTGCTCTCCAAGATCACACTCTCTCTCTTTTCCTAGGGTGGGTCTGGCTCACTTACCCCAACTGCACTCACTTTAGTGGGTCAGAATAGTATTTAGAGGAGTATCTATATGTCTCAATCTCTCTCAAGATACTAAGGGTAAACCTTGTATGTATGGGAGTGTATGTTGTTGTTGTTTGTTGTATGGGGGAGGTAAGAGAAGAGGAGGTAGGTGCAATCCAACTACTTAGTACTTTTTTTTATCTCCTGAGACCTGACCTGTGTATGTATTTCACTTAAAAAAAATCAGTAGCAATAGTACTATCATTTTTTAAATGTGAAATGTTTACTAAACAAGAAGACAAAAGCAAGAATAATCAAAGTATAACAGTCTGTCCATAAATGTTGGTCACATTCTCCCACTAATGAACACAATGTCTGTAAGTAAGAATGGGTATACACAGAAACCTACCAAGGAGCCATATGAATAGGGGAACCTATATGGCAGGGCAGCTCCTATCTTTGGATATCAGGTTTTGATGTCCTTGCTCTTTGTGGAGAATAGTCTATGCCTGCAGGTCATCTGCTGGGTAAAACTTCCCTGCTATTTGTTCCCCTTCTTGTTGTCACAGTTTTCTCATGGGGTGAAGCCTCTTCTCTAATACTCTCAGACTACTGAAACTATATCAAACTCTTAACCCACAGCTATCCTTAACAGGATGCTCAAGTAGTGTTAAGCTATTTACAGGATAAATAGTTCCCTCAAACCAGAGAACTGTGAAGCTCCTCAGATCTATTGAGATGGTCATTGGGCTATGCTGCCACACCAGCTTTGTAATCTTCCTATGACTTCAAATAGCAGGTGATTTTGTTTCAATACTCTTTCAACAAAGATACATCTCTTTTCTTACAAACCCAACTCACTGTAAAATAGGCATAAAACCTGTCCCTCCTCCTGTTTCTCCCTCTCAAGCTAAAGAGTCAATTAAAAGACAATACAGGTTGTGCCCTTGAGAGGTTTCTCCTCTCAGGTTATAGAAAATGCTAGAAGACAATGACATCTTTCTCCACCCAATCTTCTCTCATTGAGTCATTACTTCTCTTCCAATCAGCATGCTTGCCAGCAAACTGCTACCTAAGATTAGCACCTGTTATGTTCTATATTGTGTTACCTTCTTCCTCTGCCTTTGGTGTTTTCTGTCCCCAACTCTTCCTGCATTGGACTTGCTTTCCTGCTTCTATCATCATCTGGTCACCTCCTACCTCCTCTTCTAATCAGAGTTAGATTAGGGTTTCTTCACAAGCATTGATTGACCTATCTTTAACATATGATGTCAAACTCTGAAAGTTGACCTGTCCTTCAGACATGATTCCAAGAGACATGATCTAATCACTCAATATTCCCCAACAGTTACTTGTTTTATAGTGTATTAGCTATAACCTTAAAAACTCTGAAAATAGTCACAAGAAAATGAGCCGATGGAATCCACTCTGGCTACCTTACCCTCAGATAATCCTCTACTTTCAAACATATCCTCTAAGTACATTTATCTGAAAGGCATTTTTCTCTCTATTCCTCAGAATATCCAATGTTTCTCCTAAGGCTCTCTTATCTCCTAAGGCTGTTTCTTCTCAAGCTAACTATCTGTGCTCCCAATACAAAAAAAAATTTTTCCAATCCCTCTCAGCACTCAAAATGACCACATAGCAAAAGGGTGGAACAATACTTTATACTAGCATCAAGAACTACTGCATGGCTATTAAAATCACAATTTAGGGAAATATACTGATGAGTGGGAAAATGTTTATAAAATCATGTTGACGGGGAAAAAAGAGAATCTTAAAAGAATGTGCAGTACAAAGATTACAATCATGTTAAAATATATAGATGTATATTAACCCCAGTTTGACTGTTCTTTCTTTCATCTAATGTGCTTTCATTGAAGCTTCTATATAAACATATAGGATCATAGTGATAGATTATCCATTCTAATGAATTTATTTTGCAAAAGGAACAAAGTTTGACAGAATCTTAGGGTCTATGGTCTCTCTAGTTTTGCCTTCCTTTTATATCAAGTTCTAGCTAATTCTGGGCTCAGGCCTCATCTTTTGAAAACCTTTGTCTTTTTAAGATAGATATCAACATTCCACTCAGATCTCATAACATAGCAAAGCAAAATAATTTAATTAGGAAATACAGGGTGATATCAACATGTAGCAGACACCATCCTCTTTGCAAGGTCAAGATTACAAGGAAGGAAAGGAAAAGCGATAATTTTTCTGCCTTCCTATAAATTATTCTCTCCCATCACTTTCACATTAACCATACATCATAATTCCCTTCTTCTACACTTCCCACTGGGTGAAAAACTATTTTTTCTGCTCTTTTCCCAAGGAAAAGAGAAATTTGGGGAGTTTTCTGATTTCATAAACTTGTCTCCCTCCATAGTAGGGGAGCAAATTATTTTATTTACAGGAGTGTGGCATTACAGAAACTAGGGTGTGTTGCATAAATTTTAATGATTTTCTTATGCATAACAACTAGATGTATGTGACATTAGGATTGAAATCATCTCTTCTATAGTCCTAGAAACTCTACCTCTCCTCTGCATATTCTCAGTTTAAGCCTTCCCAATGCAGAAGGTAGAAGTCTCATAGTGTTTCAAGAGTATAAGGAAGAGGTCAGAGCCAAGGTAGCATAGTAGCAAGAAAAGTACTGTGTAGCTCCCCTGAAAATCTCCTGTTCTAAGATCTACACAATGCATCAGACTGAATTCTGATTGAGAAAACTAAGGAAAAACCAGGAGAGAGTCATTTTTCCAGTCCAGGTGTAATGGTTATGGGATTTGAAGATCTTCTCTTCCCCTTGAATTTGCTGACAGAGCAGAAGGGGTGGGGCAGGAGGAAGCTGGAGCTGAGCTGGAGCCAGTGTGGTGACTGGAAGTGCAGTAGCAGTGGCAGCATGAACTCTTTTTTTTCTTTTGAACCAGCCAGAATTTCTGCTAAGGATTTCTGCTGAGGACTGCCAGGGATGGGAACTATGGGGGGCCAGAACTGCTGGGAGTGAGCTGTGTGGGTGCTGAGAAGTTGCTGTGAGTGAGGAGAAGAGGACCTTTGCCTGAGGTAGCCTGTTCTGTTTTGAAGGCTTGAGAATGTGGGTATTTACTGCATTAACTACATGTGCCAACTCTATAGTTACTGTGATGGCTTTGACTTTCTGGTTTTCAGACTCGGTTTTCTGGTATTTCAATAAATATTCTAGCTTTGTCCCCCATGTAGAGAGCCTATTATATTTGTGATTAATAACCATATCAGTATACTTATATTTACATATTTATAGTTATCATAGGCATTGTGAATACTGCTTTGTTGATACACCAGGTCAGCATAGGTAAACAGAGTGGTCTGAAGACACTGGGGGTTGGGAATGGGAGGGTGGATGATGAGCATAGCCTAGCCTTACTTTTATCAATATAGTCTCAAAGAGGGAATAATATACACAATCAGTTGAACATAGAAATCTATCTTGACTGACAGGAAAATAATGGGGAGTAGATTAAGGGGCAAGGACTGACAGAAGAGAAGGCACAATGGGTGAGGTAGACAGAAGCAAAACACTGGTGAGGAGGGAAAATGTGAAATGAAAAGGAGGATAAACAGTAGGAAAAATAGGATGGAAGGAAATACACAATTAGTAATTGTGAATGTGGATGGGATGAACTCTCCCATAAAATGGAAGCAGATAGCAGATTCAAATAAAATTGAATCAAAAACCAAAATCCTACAATATGTTGTTTACAAGAAACACATGTGAAGCAGAGAAACACACACAAAGTAAAGGAAAAGTGGTGGAGCAGAATCTATTACAAACTTCAGCTGAAGTAAAAAAAAAAAAAGAGGTGTAGCAATTCTGATCTCAGATAAAGCAAAAGCTGAAATAGACCTAATTAAATGAGATAAGAAAGGAAACTACATCTTGCTAAATGGCACTATAAACAATGAAGTAATAGCAATACCAAACATATATGCACCAAGTTAATTTATTCAGTGCCATACCAATCAAACCACCAAACAAAATTTTTTTTTAGAGCTAGAAAAAATATCAACAAAATTCATCTGGAAAAACAAAATATCAAGAATATCAAAGGAATTAATAAAAAAAAAAAGAAAGGCAGCCAAGTCATACCAGATTTCAAAGCAATAATCATCAAAACTATCTGGTACTGGCTAAGAAATAGAGTGGTGTATCAGTGGACTATATTAGGTACAAAAGACACAGTAGTCAATGACCATAGTAACCTAGTGTTTGATAAACCCAAAGACCCCAGCCTTTGGGATAACAATCCAAAACTATTGGGAAAACTGGAAAACAACAGGGCATAAATTAGGTATAGACCATAGTTAGGGAACCTGTGGCCTTGAGGTCACACCTCTAGGTCCTCAAGTACAGCGTTTTGACTGAATCCAAGTTTTTCTTGAGGATGTAGAGAGCCACATGTGACCTCAAGGCTGCAGGTTCTCCATCCATGGTACAGACCAGCATCTCACATCATATACCAAGATAAAGTCAAAATGGCTACATGATTTAGACATAAAGGGTGACACCATAAGCAAATTAGAAAAGCAAAGAATAGTCTACCTAACAGATCTATGGAGAAAGCAAGAATTCATGACCAAACAAGAAACAGAGAGCATAACAAAATATAAAATAGATAATTTTGATTATATTAAATTAAAAAGCTTTTGCACAAACAAAACCAATGCAACCAAAATTAGAAGGAAAGCCTAAAACTGGGGAAAAATTTTACAAGTATCTCTGATAGAGGCCTCATTCCTCAAATATATAGAGAACTGAGTCAAATTTATAAAAGTGCAAGTCATTCCCCAACTGATAAATGGTCAAAAGAAATGAACATGAAGTTTTCAGATGAAAAAAATCAAAGCTATCTATAGGCATATGAAGAAGTGCTCTAAATTACTTTTGATTAGAGAAATGCAAATTAAAACAACTCTGAGGTACCACCTCATACCTATCAGAACAAACAAAAAAGTAAAACGATAAATGTTGGAGAGGATGTGGGGAATCCAATCCAATCCAATCATTCTGGAGAGCAATTTGGAACTATGCCCAAAGGGCTATAAAAATGTGCATACCCTTTGATCCAACAATCCCACTGCTAGGTCTATATCTCAAAGAGATAATAAAAAGGGGGAAAGATCTATATATGCAAAAATATTCATAGCAGCCCTTTTAGTGATTGCAAAATACTGCAAATTAAGGGAATGACCATCAATTGGGGAGTAGTTGAAACAAGCTATGGTATATTAATGTAATGAAACACTATTGTGCAAGAAGAAATGATGAACAGGCAGATTTCAGAAAAACCTGGAAAGACTTATAAAACTAATGCAAAGTGAAATGAGCAGAACATTGGAAAACATTGTATACAGTATCAGCAACACTGTGTGATGATCAACTATGAATGACTCAGCTCTTCCCACCAATACAATGATCCAAGACAAGTACAAATGACTCATAAAGGAAAATTCTATCCATATCTAGATAAAAGACTGATGGATTCTGACAAAGAATCCTTTTTTTACCTACTTCATTATTTTTTATGGTTTTTTCCCCCTTTTGATCTGTTTCTTCTTTCCCAACTGTTATTGATATAAAAAATGTTTTACATTATAGCACATGTACAATCTATACCAAATTGCCTACCATCTTAGGAAGAGAGGTGGCGGAGGAAGGAAAAATATTTGGAACTCAAAATTTTGTAAAAATGAATGATAAAATTGTCTTGTCATGTAATTGGAGGAAAAAATAAAATACTATTTTAAAAAATTTAAACAAAACCAAAAGCCAACAATATCTACAATGGGGACATAACAAGGCCTTTTCAATAAAATTAAGTGGTCAAGCAAGAATATCCATTATTACTATTCAAAAAAGTGTTTGAAATGCTAGCTAAAGGAATAAGATAAGAAATAGAAATTTTAAAAATAAACATTAAAAAACCAAAATGATCACTTTTTGCATATGAGATAATCTAGAGAATCCTAGAGAGTGAACTGAAAAAGCTAATTAAAACAATTAACAGCTTCAGCAAGGTTTAAACCCACAAAAATCATCAGTATTTCTGTATATCATGAATATAATCCAGCAGGAAGATATAGAAAGTGAAATTTTATTTAAAATATCTACAGATAATATAAATACTTGGAAGCCTATTTCCTAACAAACACAAAGGAATTACATGAAAACAATTATAAAATATTACTTACAGAAAGATAAATCTAAGTAATTAGAAAAATATTAATTGCTCATGGACAGGCTGAGCCAATATAACAAAAATAATGATACTACCTAAATTAATTCACTTATACAATGCCATATAAGTCAGACTATCAAAGGATTGCTTTTATTGAACTAGAAAAATAATAACAAAATAAATCTTAGGAAATAAAAGTTCAAAAATAACAAAGAAAATGGTTTTATAAAAGTGGGTAGGGGGCCTGGTAGAACCAGATCTCAAACTATACTACAAAGCCATTATCCTCAAAACAATTTGGTCCTGAGCAAGAAATAAAGAGATTGGTCAGTGGAACATATTAGATAAACAATACACAAAATTAGCAAAATAGCCAAGTATTTTATAAACCCAAAGATTTTAACTATTGGGGCAAGAAGTCACTATAGGACAAAAAAAACCCACCTTTAGAAAACTAAGAAGTAGTCTAATAGAAACAAAGTACAGACCCACATCTCATTCCATATACCAAGAAAAGGTCAAAATAGGTGCATGATTTAGACATAAAGGGTGACGTAAACAAATTGTAGGAGAATGGAAGAAAATATTTATCAGATCTATGGATAGAGGAAGTGATCATGACTGAATAAGTGATAGAGGGGTTCACAAAGATAAAATGAACAGTTTTGATTATAAAAAAATAAAAAGTTTGCAAACAAACAAAACCAACTCAGCTAAAATTAGAAGAGAAGTAGGAAACTGGGAAAACTATTTGCTCCAGGTTTCTTTAATGAAAGTCTCTAAGATGTATAGAAAAATGATTCAAATTTATAAGAATAAGAGCCTTTCCCCAATTGATAAATGGGCAAAGGATAGGAATAGACAGCTTTCAGAGGAGGAAATTCAAGCTGGAAAAAAATGCTCTAAATTACTAATAATTAGAGAAATTAAAGCAGCTCTGGGGCACCAACTCATATCCATCATATTGGTAAAGTTGACAAAAAAGGAAAATGGCAAATGTTAAAGTGACTGTGGGAAACTAGTACATTAATTTGCTATTCACGGAACTATAAAATGGCCCAACTTATGCGGAAAGAAATTTGGAAATATGACCCAAATCTATTAAACTGTGCCTACCATTCACCCAGCTGTACCATTATCAGGTCTATGCTCCAAAGAGATCGAAGAAAGAAGAAAAAGACCCATATTTACAAATATGTGTGTATATCAACCCTTTTTGTTATGGCACAGAATCAGAAACTGAGGGTGTGCCCCTCAACTGAGTAATGATTGCACAAATCATGGTATACAAATGTGATAGAATGTTACTGTTGTAAACAAAATGTTGAAGGGAATGAGAAGACTTAAATGAACAGAACCAAAACAATTTACACAATAACAACAATTTTGCAAAGATAAATAACTTTAAAAGATAACACAATGACTATCAACATTTCCATATTGGTCCAGAAACTGAATGGCAGATGTCCTAGTAGTAGCAGTCATGGAGGAGATATCATCCAGAGATTCTGGGTCACATCTAAACAATCCCACCTACACAGATGCAGAATTTGAGTGTCAGAGATGTTAAATGACTTGCCCATCAAACTTAAAATGGGAACATACAACTTCTCCCCAATTTAATTCCATGACATCTGTTATGGGCCAGGCCTTATGCCTAGCTGGTAATATACAGGTGGAAAATGGCATAAACTTGCCTTCAAGGACCTTGCAATCAGGTACCTGGGTTGAGACATGCACATGGATAATTATAATACCAATCTCACTATGATAAGTGCATAGAAGTCAAACTCATAAGGATCAAAGATTAGAGAAGGAAACTATCATTTCTAGTGGGAAGGAGAAATCAGCGAAGGCTTCATGGAGTAAATAGTACTTAAAGTGAGCCTTGAAGGAAGTTGTTAATGTTGTCTCCTACCTGAAATTATATTGTATTTACTTAGCATAACTGTTTAAAAGTTGTATCCCCCTAACTACAATGAAACTCCTTGAGGGCAGGGACAGTTTCATTTTTGACTTTATATATATAGTCCCTAACACAGTTTCTTGCACATAGAAGGTGACTAATGAATGTCTATTGAATTGAATTTAGGCAATCTATAAGAAGAAATGCTGTATATGAAGGCATGACGGCATAAGAAAGTGGCATGAAATTGGATAATGGCTTGTCCAGAGCAATTCAGTTTGGTTAGAGCATAGATTACACGAAGGGGAGTAGGCAGGAAATACAACTTGAAAAGGAAGTTGGACCTAGGATGTGAAAGGATTTATTTGAATGCCTGGTTACTGAGGTTTAGATTTGCTCCTATGGGCCATGGAGAACTACACCATCATTATCTGCTGCAGTATCAGAGCAACAATAAGAACAAAGATTCCAACTCTCATTTCTATGGCACTGAAAGGTTTACAAAGCACTTCCTTCACAGTACCCCCAAAGGCTTTCAAGCAACGGAAGAATGTGATCAGAACTGTGCTATAGAAAAATGACTTTATCCACTATGTGAGAGGATAGATGCCAAACAAGAAGATCAATTAGGAGGCTTCGGCAGTAGTCCAGGTCAGAGATGATGAGGGCCTGAACTAGGCAGTCATGTGGACAGGATGCAGACAATGTTATTGAAGTGAAATGGGTAGAAAAGGCAGCCTGGTATGGTGGCTGGAAGGGTAGCCTCAGAACCAGGAAGACCTAGGTTCAAGTCCTACCCCTGATATACTGGCTACATGACCTTGACATTTAACCTCAGTACTCTGAGGCTGGTGGTGTCAAACTCAAATAGAAAAAGTCCCTGTTGGCCATAAATTGACTTTAAAAAATCACTAATTGATATTATTTTTGTTGTTTTGTATTTATTTATTTTGTTAAACCCAATTGCATCTTAATCTGATTTGGACCCCACTCAAATTCACTTTTGCTGGTAGTAAGTTTGACATTCTACTCTAGGCAACTCTAATACTATCAGTTGCAGAGAAGGTGCCAAACAGCATTTCCTCACTCAAGACTTCTCTACAGTAATGAAATCCTAAGTCTAGTCGCTATCCCTAAAATGGATAGAACTTGGCTATATACTGCATGTCAAGGGCTAGAAATAAGAAAGAAAATTCAAAGATAATTGCATCAAAAGAAACAGACAAGTCAAGATAAAGGGCAGGCTTGGGGAGGAAAGTGTCGTGCCTTGGACATGTCAAATGTGATGCATCAGATGGAGATGCCAAGTAGGCAGTGGGAAATGTAAGAGGTTGCCCCTCTTGACATGTATTGACTGTCTTCTTGGCTTCCTTTCTACTTGAGGACAAATCCCTGGATCTTTCTACCTTCTGGGTAGCTGTACTTTTGGAAACAGATCCCATTTCCCGTCACATATTTGGACACCTTTGCCCCACTTTGGCTGCTGGTGAGTGACCACCCCTATTGATTTTGGTCATGCAGTGTAATAGAGCAAATATTTGTATTAATCAATCAATAAACCATGAAGACAAATTAATACAAACATGAATTAAGCACTGATTATATTCCAGACATTGTATTAAGAGCTAGAGATACAAAAAAAGCAAAAACACATAAATAGTCACTGCCTTCAAGAAGCTCAATTCTAATGGGTGAGGGGGAGGGAAACAACATGTAAATAAAGAGGTATATGCATGATACATACAGATAGGAAGAAAGATGCCTTACAAGGGAAAGCTCAAGTGTTTGAGGAATCAAGAAAAGTTTCCTGTAGAAGACAGGGTTTAAGCTAAGCCTTGGGAAAAAAAACCCAGGGATGTCAAGAAATGAAGATGAGGAGGAAAAGCATTCTGGGTGTAGAAAATAGTCAGTGAAGAGACTCAAAGACAGGAGTGTCATGTGCCAGAAAAAGCAATTAGACCAGTATCACTGGATCACAGAATGGGTGGAAGGAATAAAGTTTGAGAACACTGGAAAAAATCAGCAATGGTGCAGGCTGTGGAAAATCTTAAATGCCAAAGGGAAGACTTTAATTTTTAGCCTGAAGATAACAGAGACCACTGGGAGGATGGTGGCACCCTCAGTAGGAATAGAGAATTTCAAGAGATCAGGTTTATGGGAGGAAGACAGTGAGTTCTGTTTTTGACATGTTGAGTTGGAGATGCCTATGGGACATCCAACTCAATGTGTCTAATAGGTAATGACAGGGAGTTGGAGATGCAGGACTGGAGTTCAGATGACATTAAGGCTACAAAATAGACATAAGAGCACATATGGGGTGAGGATAAAATGAGCTAATGTTTGTAAGGTACTTCACAAACCTTGAAGTAATTTATAAATGCTAGCTATTTTTCATTAATTTTATTATCATTGCTATTGTAGGCAGTAGGGAAGGATCTACAAGCTAGGAAGAGATTGAAGATTAGAGAGAGAATAGAGATGATCATGCAGACAATCTGATAAAAAAAATAAGAGAGGGAATAGTATTGAGGTTGTACATAGAGGGGCTGGCACTGGCAGAGAGAAGGGCATCTCTTCTTTAGAGGTAGGGATCGAGGGGGAGATAATGGGTGATGACATCAGAGGCAGGTGAGATGAGGGAGAGGGGAAAAGAATAAAGTATAGTTAGATTGCCTCATACCTCATTGAAAAAAGGAGACAGTCCTTAGCCAAGCATGTGTCAAGAAGAAGTGCTGTGGGAGGTCTGAGCTTCATTAAACTGATCTGCCAATAACATAAAAATGCTAACATAATAACATTAACAAAGATAAAATGGAGAGATGTTTTTTAGGGAGAGAAATGCTTATTGAATTATACTATATGCTGACAAATGAGAGTGAAAAATAATGAAAGTATGTTTAGAGACACAAAGTGACTGAGATCGGTGAAAGAAGGAGAGAACAGAAAAACAGTGAAAAGGGAATAGAAAAATAGACTGTTGCTAAAAAGAGATCAACAACATAGAAGCAGAAAGGGTACAATAACTTGTCAAAGAGGCAACGTCATAAATTCCTATATATCACTTCATCTCATGCTTCAGTCATTGTTATTTAGTGTTATTGACCTATCATAATGATAGCTTCTATTTCTAAAGCACTTAAAAGTTTGAAAAGAATTTTGCATCTTATTAGATCCTCATAATAACTCTGTGAAATAGGTGTTTTTATTTTCTCCTTTTAGCAGACAAGGAAACTGAGGTTGAGAGAGATTAAGTGTCTTACCCTGGGTTATACTGCCAGTAAGTGTCTGCAGTAGGACATGAACTCGGGTCTTCCTGACACCTATTCTGATGTTCTGTCAGCTAGAGTCTCTAACTGTCAACAGTTATCAACACATTATCTGCCATGAAGTCCTTGCTTATCAGAAGATTCTCTTCTTATTCCCCCTCCCTGGCAAAGATGTTTAGGAGATGGGGATGGAATGGTCTACCTAAGACCCCTTTAATCCAATCAACTGCAGACCTCCAGATCAAAAGACCCAAATATTTCTATGAAAGAATTCCTTGTACAACAGGCCTGGGATCCCTATAATAAACTGAATTTATAGGAGGAAAAATATTAACATACAGTAAAATTGATTACAATTATAATTATCAAAGGAGAAAAAAATCACCTTTGCAAATACCAAATGTGGAAGATCGTGTTTGACAACCATTTGTAATCACAAACCTAATAGAACCAACAGTGTGGAGAGATAGCTAAAATAGCTAAGGCATTTTTTTCTAGTCAGTCAATGAACATTTCTTTTCTTTTCTCTCACATTTTAATTTTCTTCATTATTCAAAAAAATATACTTTTTATTTACTTTTTTGACTCTGTGCTTATGCCTTTAACACCTTGATTTTCTGCTCCTCAGTCAGGAAAGCACACTTGATACTGTCACAGACACATTTAGCACACATGGAGCCACCATAAGCTCTGCTGACATGCTTTTCGTTTTTGCTTTTTTTTTTTTTTTTAATTTTTGGAGTGGGGAAAGCAGGGCAATTGGGGTTAAGTGACCTGCCCAAGGTCACGTGGCTAGTATGTGTTAAGTGTCTGAGACTGGATTTGAACTCAGGTCTTCCTGACTCCAGGGCTGCTGCTCTATTCACTGTACCACCTAACCACTTCCTGACATGCTTTTATGACTGTGATAGCCTCCTAGGAACTTTAGATCTCACTACATGAACACCCCGAGGTCCTCCTGGGCACATAGTACAGGCTGATTTTGGTGCTTTTCCAACTTTCTTGGTATAAAGTGTGTGTGTGTGTGTGTGTGTGTATGTGTGTGTGTGTAAAGAGAGAGAGAGATCTCAATATTCTATATTGTGGATGTATGCATGAGGGTAAATGGCCCTCCATAGATAAAGCAATTACATTAGTTAAAACATTCTAGAGCATTCTGTCTAGAGCACTATCCAGACTTCTCCCTGGATTCATACTCATAAATCTCTTTATCTCCTCCTTGCTGCAGTTCTTTTATGGCTATTTCTTGTTCTCTCCCGAAGGTCCTCTAATTATGCTACAGTTACTGCTTCATATCTTGAAGCCTTTCCCAAAATAGCAACAACATCAACAGATTGGGCAGAGGTACAGAGGGAGGGAGGGAAAGAGAGAGAGAGGGAGAGATAGAGAGAGGGAGGGAGAGAGAGAGAGAGAGAGAGAGAGAGAGAGAGAGAGAGAGAGAGAGCATTTATATAGCACTTTAATGTTTCCCAAGTGAATTTGTTAACTCATTTTATCCTCATAACAAACCCTGGGAGGTAGACACTATTATAATCCCCAGTTTAGAGATGAGGAAACTTAGACACAAGCTAAGTAACTTGCCCAGCTGTAACACATAGCTATTAAGTATAAGGTCACATCTGAACTCAGATCTCTCTGGCTCCAGGTCCAGTATCTATATGTAGAATTAGGAAGAGGTATATTGGGGGAGGGGGTATAAAGCCAAGCAGGAGCAGCTTTCCAGAGGACTGCTGCTATGAACAGCTTCAAGGTTCTGATCACATAGTATAGTGAACTCTCTAGTTATTCAGCAGTAAACTAAAGCAAAATATTCACAGAAACCAGAGCACAGCATTCACAATATTATAACATAACTTATCATTAAAATGGCCACATAGTTTTCACCAAAGTGGTCACATAGTTTTAAACAAAAGATATCATTTAGTAAATCCTTAACTCAATCATCCTTAAGGAGCAAACCTCCTTAAGGGACACAAAGTACAAAGGTCAAAGTTCTTCACCCCTAGGTCACATTGTATCATGATCTTCTCAGTCAGCATTAAATACCCAAGGAGAAGCCTTTTCATCTTGCTTGGAGACTGGCTCCCAAATTCCATGGTCCCAGCTTTTGCCTGAATTTACCCAACTGCCACCTGGATTCAAAGGTAGGCATCTCTCAACCCCTCATCCAGCTCCTTGTCTCGTTCCTCATCCAGTTCCATATTGAAGTGCACAGTGTCCAGTCCACCTCAAGTCCTTCACAATTTCTGTTTCTGGGAAGACAAAACTTAACAGAGCCACAATAACATCCATGCACATTACCGGCACCATCATCAATTCACTATCTGCCTGTGAAATCAATGCAGACCCACCAACAAGGTCTGAGAACTCAACACACATCATCAGAACTGTCCTAGGACCCAGATCTGAAACCCTTCTCCAGGACCTCTGTAAACAGACAACAAGAAAATCCTCTTCCAAGGCTTCTAGTAAGGTCCCAGTGTTTCTGTACAAAGTATCACAAACAAAAATCAACACAGACAGAACAGACAAACAGAGTGCCACCACCACAAGTGTTCCCCTCTCAGTTCTGTTCTCTCTCTCAGCTTGGGCTTCTCCTTATATATGGTCATTAGCTCATCCCTGTTCTGCCCCTTTCTGTTGCATCAGCAAGTTCCTCCCACTGTGGGTTTCCACAAGTTCTTTTTTTTTCTTTTTGCCTTTTGGAGGTCATTTGGGATTAAGTAACTTGCCCAAGGTTACACGGCTAGTTTTTTTGTGTGGGTGTTAAGTGTCTGAGGCCTGAACCGAACTTGGGTCCTCCTGACTCTGGGGCCTGTGCTTTACTCACTGCGCCACCTACCCTCCCCCCAAGTTCTGTTTCTTAACAAAGACTTGATAAAATCACGGGCAAGGTTCAACCGAAACAAGGAGCTTGTTTGCTTGCCATTACATTGGATTCTCTTTGGCCCCTCCTTTCCAGAAAAGTGCTACAAGGTTCCAGGTCTAGGGGGCTGGGTGTGGGGTGGGAACAAAATGTTTTTCTTGTTTAAAAGGCTCAAGTGACTACCTCAATCGACTATCTCTCCATTTCATTTCCTTTTAGGATGGAGGGAGAGAAAATCACCTATGCATATTGCTCAAACTAGATATCATGCGGAAGAGTTACAATGCAGAAGTTCATGAAAGATAAAATTAAAAAAAAAAGAATCAGAAGCAAAAACTCCTACCTCAAATGTCTATTTGCAAAATGTCCAAAGTTTAGGTGATAAGTAAAAGGAACTAGAAATCTGAAAGCAAAGAGGTAAATTTGACCTCCTGGGTTATTGAGACTTTGTGGGATGAAAGTCATGACTGGGATATAACTTTAAATGTCTCTGGTTCATTACAAAGAAGTAATAGAATTACAACAGATTTGGTTGTGGGTAGAGGGAGAAACATTGTATATTAAGTAGAAATGCTCACTTTAGGAAATCTATAAACCCAAAGAGGAAGGCATGGTAGATCAATAGAGAGAAAGAATAATTTTATCATCAGTGTATACTATACAACAACTGAATAAAAAGAGAAAATGGTTGAGGAGTTTGGAAAACATATCACAAACTTATCCCTGAGACATTATTTAGTAGTAATTCAATTATCTAGACATCTGTTTGAACTCTTTGCCAAAGCTTCTTGACTTGTCTTAATATTCTTCAAAAGGTAGATGAATCAAAAAGGGGAAATTTGATTTTGGATCTGATTATGGAAATAAAAATGAGGAGGAAAGTAGAAGATAGACAAGTCTCAGGGTACTTATTGAGTGAGGCCCCCAGGGAGGAGAGAATAGATTATCTCTCCCCAACCCCATCAATAATGGAGCCTAGCATTGGATATTTTCCCCCAGAAAGAGAATTTGTATCCAATAATTAGAAAATCAGATTGAGAAAGTTTGAGGATTAGTTCAAGAAGCAGACACGTATACTCCATACAGGTGTGGATACAGAGAGATAATCGAGTGAGGAAGCTTCAAGGAGCATGACCCAGAGGAGAACTGATTATGGATTCAAGAGAGCAGCAGCCTTGGCATCAGAGTTAGACTACATAGGAGACTATAAAAGGAAAAGATTTCTAGGCATTGCAGTTTGGGAGTAATGAGTTGCCTTGGCTCATGTATTCCCTAAATGTTTATCTCTTTATTTTGTTCAGTTATTTCAGTTGTGTCCAACATTCTTGACCCCATTTGGGGTTTTCTTGGTAAAGATAAAGGAGCTATTCGTCATTTCCTTCTCCAGTTCATTTTACAGATGAAGAAACTGAGGCAAATGGAGTTGACTTGCTCAAGGTCACATAGCTAGTCAGTGTCTGAGGTCAGATTTGAACTCAGGAAGATGAGTCTTCCTGACTCCACCCTATTCATTGTACCACCTAGCCACCTCTACCATTGCACTATAAATTTACTCCCACCCTCCCCATAGAAGCTCTGTGTTTTAGTGGGTGAGTGGACCCCTTTTGGGGGAGGTAGGGGAATGTTTGGTAGTTATGGTTCTTATTATTATATCTCAACAAATCTTTGCCAAGAGCTAGTTGTGACTACTGGTTGACAGTTAATGGAAAGTACATCAGTGGGAGCTCATGAACTAAAATTGTAGAAGTACAGCCCCACAGGTTTGCCTCTGGAACCCAAACTAGTCACCCCACTAGAAACCCTACCTGCAAACCTGTGAGCATGAGTTGAGGGATTATCCTGAAGGGTGTGTTGCACTGACAACAGAGGGAAGAAAGAACTACTCAATTCTTATGATTTTGCTTTATTTTTCTCTGCCAAGGAAAACAACCTTTATGCTGGAAATGACAAAAGTGGCTAATTGATGATATTGAAAGCCAAAACTAATTATATATATATGTCTGTACTAATATACTAATCTGTATATGCTCTAGTCAGAATGCTCTGGAATGTTTTAACTAAAGTCATTGCTTTATCTATGGAGGACCCTTTACCCACATGCATACATCTACAATATAGAATATTGTGATCTCTCCCCCCCCAATATATATGTGTGTGTATACATATATATGTGTATACATATATATATATGTGTGTGTGTGTGTGTGTGTGTGTGTGTGTGTGTGTGTGTGTGTATAGTGTACATATCCACAATAAATTGGGGATACAAAGTAAGGTGAAAGACAGTCTCTGCGATGTTGGAGCTCATAGTCTGCTATGGAAAGTATACTAATATACTATCTGATATTTTAAAAGTTGGTAACTTGTAGTTGTTAACCTAAGATAAGCAAGGAAATAGCAGGGGAGTACCTAGTTACTTTTGATGAATTTAAGCCACCTGATGCTGATGGAGACTGTGCATACCTTCATGTTGTTTAACTTTCTTATCAATGAGCTAGACAAAAGTCATAGCTATCATGCTCATAAAATCTGCAGCTGATATTAGTCTGGGAGAGATAACAAATACATTGGATGATAGGATCAAGATCCAAAAAGACCCCGACAGGCTGGAGAACTGGGCTGAATCTAATAAAATAAACCCAACATGGATTATGTAAAGTTTTATACTTAAGTACAAAAATCTAAGCAAGTACAAGACGGGGGAGACATGCTTAAATAGTAGGGATCAATGGACTACAAACTTCATATAAGACAATAGCATGATATAGCAGTCTGAAAAGCTACTGTGATCTTTGGCTACATAAAAAGAGGTATGAGTTCCCCTGATACTCTGATCTCCTCAGACCCCATTTGTTGTACTATATTTATTTCCTGGCATCACAGTTTAAGAAGGATAGTGATAAGTTGAATTGGTCCAAAGGATGGCAACGAGGATGATGAAAGGCTTTCAGTTCATCTTATATAAGAATTGGTTGAAAGAAATCGAGGTTTTTAATCTGGAGAAAAGAAGATACAGGTGATATATGAGATGTATTTGAAGAGCTGTCACATGGATGATTGATTTGACTTGTTCTGTTTAGCCCCAGAGGGTAGAACCAGGAGCAAAGAAAAGACATAGCAATGAAGCAAAACTTTTTTTTTAATCAACTAAAGCAGTCCAAAAGTGCCTTGAGAAATAGCAGGTTACTTTTTCTTGCAGGGCTTTAAACAGAGGCCAGATGACTACTTGTTAGATTTGTCGTAATCAGGAGTATGTTAGTTAATAATCAACTCTCCAGAAAAAAAATAGATTGACACAATTCTAAATTTAATCTGCATTATTAAAATATTTCATAATTTTCTTAAGTCTAGACAATCAACAAAACAATAAATCAAGCCATGATTTATAACATTTGCCTATTTCTAAGGTGTGAATGAAAAAGCTGAAAAAAAGTAAACTGAAAAGCTAACAATTGACTCTCCTGAGCCAGTGGGAGCCAGCTCCCTAACACCACTGCATAGAAGAGATTTCAGGTATGGCTTATAATGGATAAACACTAATGTCCTCTCCAACTCTCAACTTCTGGGATTCTATTATCTTTCTCCCCTCTGATTCCATCAAAGTTAATTGTGTCCCAAGGTTGCTGTTGGTAACCAGCAGCTCCTGGGACCAGTACCAGTTCTTTCCCATTCACTATCCCACTTACCTAACCTTCCTCATTCAATTTCACTCTTGGCCACTGAGACAGGGACCATTATCTTCCAAGGAGACTTTGAGGGGAAATTCCCACAATAAGCAGGAGGTTGAACTCCATGAACTATAAAGTCCTTTTCAACACTAAGATTCTATCATTTTCAGAAGCTTGCTTGAGGATTTACATAGTAGAGAAAATCCTTCACTGTCAGAGACAAAGGCAGGGTCAAGTCATAATAACATGCACAGTCAGCTTTCAGCTTTGCATCTTTGTGTCTTAAGGGTAACTGAATTTGCATTCCTCTATTTCCAACGCATTTCAGTCAATTGTGGGACTAAGGATGGGGTCTACTATAAAATATAAGTTGCAATAGCCTGCCTATTCCTTTTCCATATTTTCATGAGGAATGAAAATGCCCTCAATACATTCATGGATTATTCTAATAAAGATTTTGTGAAGATGAGAAAGTTGGAAAGTAGGCATGGGTTGCTATTGGTTTTTTCCTACATTACCTTTGGGAAGGCAGGCTAATAAAAAAAGGTCCTTGATTACTCCCAAACATTTTGGTATCCTCTCTTCTTTTAGATCTTTTGAGAATTGATCCCTTAATGTCCTCAAAACTGCACTGCCTCGGGCACAGACTTCTCTATAGTCTAGATATAATCCAGTTGCTTCTTTTCTTCTTTGTCTTTTTTAATGTTATTTTTACTTTCTCACATAACACTTTGGGGACTGTGATGTTAAAGTCCAGATGTAATGGCTTCACCATCACTGATAAATAAAAATCATTGTTGCAGAATCCTTCTGAGGGTGTTTTCCCCATTTTTCGTGCTTTTTTTTTTCCAGCTTCATTGAAATAGCCCCCAACTGATCTGGCTTACTTGGACCCCTTGCCAAATTTTATGTAGAGTTTTTCCTCTAATATTCCCCACCATTTCATAAGTTAATCCTATATAGAATCTTCTATTCTAATGCTCTGTAAGATTTTACAAACAAGTTTGTATTCTAAACCAGGGTTGTTTTTGTATGCCATGTCTTTCATCTGAGTAAGGAGGGAGAAGGCTTTCTGGTTGAAGTTTGGGTGCTTATTTGGTCTCCCTGACTCAAGTGTCTGCTCCACTCCAAGCCAGCTTCCCCTTAGCTGTCAAAGCAATCCTCTGAAAGTTCAGGTTTGACCATGTTACCAACTCCCATTTCATTAATTCCAGCGGTTCCCTATCACTTCCAGAATCAAATGAGACACTCTGTTTGACTTTTAAACCCCTTCATAATCTGACATCTTCCTACCCTTTTAGTCTTCTGATACATTGCTCCCTTCCATATACTGTGTGATTGAGTGACACTGGTCTTCTTGCTGTCCCTCGAACAAGACCCTCCATCACTCAACTCCAAGCATTTCTCTAGCTGCCCGCCCATACCTGGATCATCTCCTCCTCTGTCTCCTGACTTCCTTCAAGTCTCAGCTAAAGTCCTACCTTCTATTAGAAGATTTTCCCAGTCTCATTTAGTCTTAGTTCCTTCTCTGTCCTATAGATCATTTTTGTCCATAGTTGTTTACAGAGCAGGGGAGTGTCTTACTTTACATTGCATCCCAGTACTTAGAATAGTGCCTGACACATAGTAATCAATTAACAAGTGCTTCTTGATGGATTCAGAAAGCCTAAAGGGAAGCTGTTTCCATGTTATTTGCTTACCTTGGCACCTCTAGGAACCATATCTGCTAAGTCACATCCATTCCCTGTCCTTGCCTCTCAGCCTTCCCTTGTAAATTGCAGGTCAGTTATGCTTAGGAATTTTCTCCTAGCTGAGTAGAGGGAGAAAAAAGAGGCAGATAGACCCTGAGGTAGCAAATTACTTCACTTATGATATAGTTCATTTTTTTTTTGCTGCTTTTTTTTGGAGGGGGGAGGGCAGGACAATTAGGGTTAAGTGACTTGTCCAAGGTCACATGGCTAGTAAGTATTAAGTGTCTGAGGCCGGAATTGAACTCAGGTCCTCCTGACTTCAGGGTCAGTGCTCTATTCCCTGTGCTACCTAGCTGCCTCATAAGAGATAGTTCTTAAGCCTGATTCTGTGTTTCTATCCCATCACTATCATTTCTGCCTTTAGAATATCTTTCACACATGTTCCTTTCTTTCCATTCATCCTCATCTCCTATCACTTGGACTATTATAATAGCAATATTGGTCTCTGCCTCAACCAGTCTGTCCTGCACTCAGGTGCCAAAGTAATTTTCCTAAAGGACATTTCTGATCACATCCTACCCACCCCAATGAACTCCTGTGTCTCCCTACTACCTCCAGAATCGAATATTAAATCCTCTGCTGGGGCCTTAAAGTTCTTCACAATCCATTAACAGAGCAGGAGAAAGGATGTTTCAGCACAAGATAGAGTATGAGCATAGACACAAAAGTAGGAAAGCACAGAATGTCTACATAAGACCCTGAGGCATTCACTTTCCTAGCTCTGTTTGTTCTTCTAGGTCACATCCACAGCTTATCTTGTTCTCACAATTAATATGTGCCCTGGTTAGGATTGACCTACCTTGTTCCTACCCTTATTCTCATTGTTGTTCATTCAGTCAGTCATGTCTTCCTCTTCACGACCTGTGGTTCATGCTGTTTTGGCAAAGATACTGGAGTGATTTGCCATTTCCTTCTCCAGTGGAGTAAGGCAAGCAAGAGGTTAAGTGACTTGCCCAGAGTCACACAGCAAGTAAGTTTCTAAGGCTAGATTTGAACTCAGATCTTCCTGACTCCAAGCCCAGTGCTCTATCTACTGAGCAACCTAGTTCCTACCCCACCCTTGGCCTAAACTTCAGCCTTGGAATTAGAGGCATAATTAGTTAAGGGATAGAAATGTTGTGTCTCCTGATCACTTCTTCCTGTTGTGACAGAGACCAAGAGCCTGGTGACATGTGGATGGCAGGGCTTGTATACATGGCTTCTCTCTAAATCATCCAGTACCTTAAATGCCCATGTCATAATAAGAATCAAATACACATATATGTTCATATATATTTATAGTGAGAAATTATTCATTTGGACTCTTACTCTATTCCAATCAGTACTAATCAGTTTGATATTCTATATAAAATCATATAGGGATAATTAGATAAGATAGGCTCTTTAATAGGTCTTTATAGTGGGCCTCAAACATTAATGTAATGTTCATTATTTATCAAATGAAATTGAGCTTCATAAGAAGCTCCTTTGTACAACCACAAGAATACTGACAAAGATATCTCCATCCTGTTTTACTCAAATCCCATGTCCAAACCCAGCATGGGTGGGATGCTTTGATTCTTTGGAAAGTCCTGCAACTTCTTTTTGTACCTCTAGACCATCCTCTCTTCCCCGACATCAGTAAGTGACCATCTTATGACGACTTGGTCACTGGGGATGACTCTTGCCTTGCCCATCTTAATTTTGGGCAATTAACCTATAGCAAGGTCTATCAACCAATGGAATTCTGTATTTTGACATGCCTCTTTTGCATACTTGAGTATCAAACCCTATAAAAGTAAGGTCCTGGGGACAGGGGAATCCCAGATCATGAGAAAGATCTGATGCCTACTTCATTAGAGGAGACCATGGACCCTTTAATAAGGTGCCATTGACTCAGAGCTCTGTTTCTTTTATTATAGGTTGAACAATTTTAAACTCCACATTATATATACACACACATATATGGATATTTGCAAATATGTAAGAATGTGTGTATATATAGGTGTAAATGGATGGATGGATGGATGGATGACATGGTATAATGGATAAAGAACTAGCCTGGAAGCCAGAAAGGCCTGAGTTAAAGCCTTGCCTCTGACACATACTGGCTCTGTGAAAGGTTGCTTAACCTTAACCCTTGGCAAGTCTTTAAAACTAGAAGTTTCAGATTGACTTTGGTCGATGGAGTTTCCTCTTTGAAAGATCCCCACACTGATAAATTATGTCTATTAAAATTTTTTTAAAGGTGGCTCAGTGGCTTTTGATAAAAAGCACAGAATCTTATAGTACCTACCTCACAGTACTGTTATACAGATCAGAAGAAATAACATAAGTAATTTCATGTTTATATCTGTGATTATACTGGAATAGGGAAATCCAGGCACTTTGACTCCTGACAATGTGGATTTGCTATTCTTCTGCAATTCATAATCTTAGGGAGTTGACTAGACAAATGTCCAGAAGCTAAGTGACTTAGTTGGGTCACACAAGGATGTGTCAGTGGTGGAACTTGAACCAGCCCTGCCCCCATCCTCTATACTACCCTGCCTCTTCATGTAAGCAAAAGACTTCCAAAACCTTACAACAGCATATAAATGTCAGGCATTGTTGCTATTAGTATTATTAATTATAAAAATAGCTATGTAATACAGCCAGAAGCTTGGCTTGTCATGGATCACTGGCTCTGTCTGAATTATTTAGACCCTAAACACCCATTTCCTTCAGTATAAACAAGGGTAAACAGATAAGAAGAGCTGTTGTATGAAATGAACATGAATCCCTATTCCAAAGATGACAATCAGGCCTATGAAAGTCCAAAAGGATCAGCTCTGAGGTATGCCTGCTAATAACTGAATCCCAGAAGAGATGATTATGAACCCAGTATTTTCATCTGCATGACCATTATTACCACTAAGCTTTGACCCAGAACATAAGTGACTGAAACCTCTCTATAATTATAAGCTGAAAACTATCAAGAGCCTGACTGAATACCTGATGTAAGGTTGCACTTTATATAATTCCATTGACATTTGGATTTTTTTTACTTGCAATTTGAATGCAAAAAGAAGTAGAATATATTAGCAAGGAATAAGCTTCAGGCAATAACACAGAAACCTTCAGAAGGAAACCCTTCAGGAACTAATGACAAATTCTTGGAGGAGGACCAAGAAAAAAGCATATTGGCTAGGAGGTCTGGCAGTTTTCCCTATGCCATCTACCTTAGTAAAGGGAATCTAAGTGAGATCCAAGTGTGATTGAAATATTTCTTCAATCAATTGACCTGACCTTGGAGACTGATTCATAGAAAGTCAATACTTTTAGGGATCAAAAAGGTTAACTCAATGCACTAGTTCAGGACCTGAAGAATTCTTCTCCACAAATGTAGCCATATTTGCTTCCACCACCCTCCCTTAGAAAAAATAAGATTAAATTCTAATCTCACTGGAGAAAGTGAATGCAATGATTATATAGATTATGTTATTTAATGGTAGATATAGTTTGGTATTCTTAAAGAGTTGGGCAGTTAGGTGGCACAGTAGAGAGAGTGTCAGCCCTGAAGTCAGGAAGACTTCATTTTCCTCAGTTCAAATCTAGCCTCAGACATGTACTAGTTGTGTGACCCTGGGCAAGTCATTTAATTCTATTTGCCTCAATTTCTCATTTGTAAAATGAGCCAGAGAAGTAAATGGCAATTCACTCCAGTATCTTTGCCAAGAAAACCCCAAAAGGGATAACCAAGACTCAGATGTGACTGAAAAATGACTGAACTGAATTCTTAAAAAGGACACAATTTAATAGGGAAACAACATGCACACAACTCTGTACAAACAAGATACACACAGAATAAATTGCCAATAATCAGTAGAGGAAGGCATTAGCATTAAGGGGCATCAGGAAATGCCCATTGGAGAATAAGATTTTAGCCGGGACCTGAAGGAAGCCAGGGAATCCATTAGCAGAGCTGAGAAGGAGAGAATTCCAAGTATGAGAGGTAGTCCGTGAAAATTCCTGCAGTGGGAGGGCAGAGTCAAGATGGCGGAGTAAGGCAGGACTTACCTAAATTCTTCCAAATTTATCTTCAAACAACTACAAAATAACAATGCAAAATGGATTCTAAAGAGGCAGAACCAACAAAAGGAGAGAGTGAAACACCTTAGACAACTTATCCCAAGACAACATAGAAGGTTGCCAAAATGGTCTACCTCGCTAAAGTAAAGAAGGAGCACAGTCCAGTGCAGGCAGTGTTCAGGTAAACCAGCAGTGAGGCCTACAGTCCCTGGCACAAGAAGATTGGTAGAGCGGTCCCTTCACTCTAGGAACAGAGTCCAGCTTTAACATAAAACAAAAAGTCATGAAATAGCCTGGAAGTGAGCAAAAAAAACAAAAACAAAAGAAGCTGACCATAGAAAAATACTATGGTGACAGGGAAAATCCAATTATAACAATAAATGTCAAACACAACAACAAAGGTCAAACACAAAAATCCAAACACAAACAACAATGTCAAAATGGCTACATGTGAAGCCTCAAACAAAAGTGTGAATGGGTCTCAGACCCAAAAAAGAACTTCTTGAAGTGATCAAAAAATATTTTGAAAATCAAGTGAGAGAGGTAGAAGAAAAAATATGGGAAAAGAAATGATAGTGATGCAAGAGAATCATGAAAAAAAGAGTTAACAAGTTTAGTAAAAGAAGCAAACAAAAAACTAGAAGTAGCCAAATGGAAAAGGAAAGTATAAAAGCTCATTGAAGAAAAGAATTCCTTAGAAATAGAACTGATCAAGTGGAAGTTAATGACTCCATAAGACATCAAGAAAATAAAACAAAGGGGCGGCCAGGTAGCACAGTGGGTAAGAGCACCGGCTCCACTGTCGGGATGACCTGGGGATCAAATCCGGGCTCAGACACTTAGCACCACACCCAGAAATAACTGGCTATGTAATCTTGAGCAAGTTACTTAACCCTGATTGCTTGAAAAAAAAAACAAAACAAAACAAAACAAAATCGAAAGAATAAAAAATAGAAAAAAATGTGAACAATCTCATGGGAAAAGCAACTGACCCGGAAAATAGACTGAGGAGAGAAAAGGCAAGATAATTTAAGGATTATTGAACTATGTTAAAATCATGATCAAAAAAAGAGCCCAGACACCATATTTCAAAAAATTATGGAGGAAAATCATCTAGAAAATTCCTGGAGTAGAAAGATGGAATAGCAAGGAAACCAGAATCATGGTATCAAAATTCATGCAGGAGAATAAGGTAGAAGAAGACTGGAAAGGTAAAGAGTGGTCAAGTTATTAAGGACTTTCAAAGTCAAACAAAGATGTTTATGTTTAACCCTAGAGGTGAAAGGGAACCACTGGAGTTTGCTGAATGGGGGAAGAAAAAGATATGATCAGATCTGCCCTTTAGGAAGATAAATTTGATAGTAGAATGAAGAAAGTATTGGAGTGAGGAGAGACTTGAACAGGGAGCTCAGAGATCACTTTCTCCCCAACTTTTAGCCTTATAGCATTACCTGGGACACTGAGAAGTTGAGTGACTTACCTAGACTCACTTAACCAGTATGTATTAGGGATGGCACTTGAACCTAAGTCTTCCTGACTCAGAGACAAGTTCTACAATCTACTCTTTCATGATGTCTGTCATAACTGTTGTTATGGAGTTGACAGTTTTCCCTTGAGTTTCCACTTATGTTCTTTAATTGGGAAGACACAGACTTGATCATATGGGGAATAACCTCTATTTTGAGACCAATGACTTTCCCTTTACTAAACTTGGTCTTTCCCCAATTCCTTTCATTTTGTGCACTGGGAAATATGATAAAGGAGTAAAAGACTTGGAATGTATATTGCTATGTGAATGAAAGAAATCATTTTTAATTTTTTAGTAGGATCAAAGACTCTCTCTTCCTTTAATAATCCCACATTTTCCATTAGACAAAAATTACTCATTTCCAGTTTTTTTTGTTCCCCTTTCAGTCTCTTCCTTCTCCCTCACCCCCCAATCTTTGAATTGCTATTCCTTGAGGACATACTATTCTAAGTACTTTGGGGAGATATAGATGAGGTCTCTTCCTCCAGGAATATACATATGCATATGAAAGGAGAAATGAATGGCACCAAGGGAGCACTCACATTGCCAAATGAGAGAAACAGACAGGTCTCGAGGTGTGAGGAGGAGAGATCTTAGAGCTAGGGTTAGCAGGTTAGATTTCCAGATGAGGTTGCTAAGACAGGCACTGGCAGATGGGGAGGATTTGTAGAAAAAAAGGTGAAGGGGGCATTTCAGGTGAAATGCCCAAGTTGGGGGAAGATGTAGTGGTAGAAATAAAATTGGTATATTCAGAGAGTAGTGAAGAGACCCAACCTGATTAAAGCCCAGGATTCATGTGAATGGGGATACTGGCCAGTCAGGACCCAGTCTTGGAAATATTCTTGCATTTTCTCCTTCTGGTAGGTTATAAAAATCATGTCCTCTTGCTAAGTGGCTGGTCCACTTTTTCCCAGTCATAGATTAATCTAGTGACATTCTTTCCTGCCATGTTATATAGCTACTTCTGCTGTTCCAGGATTTGTTTTGGGGGTGCTATTTTATGGTTGTTTGGAGGTGAGTATGGGTTAGGGTTACAAAAATTCACTGTTTATTCCACCATCTTGGTCAGATAATCTCTGATTTTTTTTTTTTCTGTATTGACACAAATCATGAAATACTACACTCTCCAAAGAATTAAGGTTGGATTATCATCAAAAGACACAAGCATTAGTTACCTACAGTACATTAAAGATAAAGAATTATCCAAGACAAATAACATAAAAGATATCATCAGAGATATGTATGGCTGTATAAAAGATGGACCAGTGACTAAGTAAGAAGGAAGGACAATTAACAGACAGCCTGCATGTTTCATATACAATGTCAAAAGAATGCAAGTAAGCACCCCTCCATAGTGAATCCCCTTTGACAAATTTATGAGAAGGCCCAAACCTCAATCACATTAGAGGAACAGGTAGGGAAAGATTGTGATCTGAGTCAGCAGACAGAATATCTACATCATTGAGATCATAATTCTATTAGATTATTCTATTTTTATGGTTGAAGTCATAGAATTTTTATTTGTTTTTTTAAATTAAATTTTATGTTTATTTTTCTTTTACATCATTCATTTCCACAAAATTGTGAGCTACCAGTTTTCTCCTCATCTTTCCCCTACCCACCACTCCAAAACAATGATCCCACTGTATACTCCTTCCCCCAGTCTACTCGCTCCTATATCCTCTCCCATCCCCCCTCCTACTTTTCAGTAGGGGAAGATGGATCTCCATGCCCCAGTGCCTGTATATCTTATTTCCCAGTTGCATGTAAAATAATAATAATAATATTTTTAAAACTTTTGATTTTAAAACTTTGAATTCTAGATTCTTTCCCAACCTCCCTCATCACCCACCCTTACTGGGAAGATAAGCAATTCAATATAGGTTGTACATGTGTAGTTACACAAAACATTTCCATAGTGGATATATTGTGAAAGACTAACTGTATTTCCCTGCATCCTATCCTGTCCCCCACTTGTTCTATTCTCTACTTTGACCCTGATCCCTTTTCAAAAGTGTATGCTTCTAATTACCCTCCCCCCCCCCTGCCCAAACTGCCCTTCACTCCACCATCACCCCTCTCATCCCCTTCCCCCTACTCTCCTGCAGGGCAAGATAGCCTATGTAGTGTGTATGTCATTACCTCCCTAAGCCAAATTCAATGGGAGTAAGGTTGACTCACTTGCTTTTGCCTTCCTCTTCTTCCCCTCCATTGCAACAATTATCCTTTGCCTCTTCTATATGAGATAATTTGCCCCACTCTTTCTCTTCCCATTTCCTCTTATTATATTACTCTCTCACCTCTCAATTTCACCTTTTAAATATCATCCCTTCCTTTTCAATTTATCCTGTGCCTTCTATGTATACCTGTACACACACACACATACACACTAAGACATGTATTCATATGCACATATACCCTCATATATAGATATAAATAAGTGTGTATACATAGGTATACATTTATATCCCCTTCAACTATCCTCATACTAAGAAAAGTTTCATAAGTTACAATTATCACTTTTCCATGTAGGCATGTAAATTTCAGCTTTGATAGGTTCCTTATGATTTCTTTTCCCTGTTTACCTTCCCATGCTTCTCTTGCTTCTTGTATTTGGACATCAAATTTTCTATTCAACTCTGTTTTTTTTTTCATCAAGAATGCTTGAAAATCCTCTATCTCATTGAATGACCATATTTTCCTCTGAAACATTATACTCACTTTTTCTGGGTAGATGATTCTTGGTTTTAATCCTAGCTCCTTTGTTCTCCAGAATATTATATTCCAAGCCCTTTGATCCCTTAATGTAAAAGCTGATAGGTCCTGTGTTATCCTGATGGTGTTTCACAACATTCAAATTGTTTATTCTTGGCTGTTGTAATATTTTCTCCTTGATCTGGGAACTCTAGAACCTGGCTATAATATTCCTAGAAGTTTTCTTTTTGGGATTTTTTTCAAGAGGTGATAAGTAAATTCTTTCCATTTCTATTTTGCCTTCTCATTCTAAAATATCAGGGCAATTTACCTTGAGAATTTCTTGAAGGATGATTTCTAGGTTGTTTTTTTTTTATCATGGCTTTCATGTAGTCTAATAAGTTTTAAATTATCTCTCCTGATCTATTTTCCAGGTCAGTGGTTTTTCCAACAAAATATTTCACATTACCTTCCATTTCTTCATTTGTTTGGATCTGTTTAATAGTATCTTGATTTCTCATAAATTCATTAGCTTCCATTTCCTTCAATAAAATTCTAAAGGAATTATTCTCTTCAGTGAGTTTTTGAGATTCTTTTTCCATCTGGCAAATTTAGCTTTTTAAGGCACTCTTCTCCTCATTGGCTTTTTGGGCATCTTTTGCCATTTGAGTTAATCTATTTTTAAGGAGTTATTTTCTTCAGTCAGGTCGTTGACTCTCTTTTCATGATTTTTTTGCATCTTTCTCATTTCTCTTCTCAATTTTTCCTCCACTTCTCTTACTTGATTTTTAAAAATCCTTCTTGAGCTCCTCTATGGCTTGTAAACCAATTCAAATTTTTCTTGGAAGCTTTTGGTGCAGGCGTTTTAACTTTGTTGTCTTCCTCCTGTTCCATGCTTTGATACTTTTTGTCCCCAAAAAGGAATCTAAAGTTGGATTTCTGTGCTTGCTTTGCTTCCTTTGCTTGCTCATGTTGCTACTCAATTACTTGACTTTTGAGCTCTTTGCCACAGTAGATCTCTGCTTCCAGAAAGGAGAGCTTTGTCCCAAATCACTGGTATTTTTGCAGCTTCTGGAGCTATTAGGAGGGCACTGTCTGTACAGCCCACAGCAGCTCTGGCTCACTGGTCACATACCTCAGGACCACCACCCAAGACCTTGATCCAAATCCAGGCAGGTTAAAGGAAGAGCAATTACCCTCTGAAAGTATCACTTTACTCCCTTACAATCTACAGGCCAGGAGCTCTGAAGCAGCCATGTGGAGGTGTTGTATGGCTGTCGCACCTCTACCACTTCTTGTTTCATGGGCAGAGGCCAGACTGCACCTGAATCTCTCCCAGTTCCAACAGAGTTCTACACAGACCTTTTACTTTATCTTTGGCATTTATGGGTTGATATTTCTGGAAACTGCCATAACTGCTGTTGATCCACTCTTCCAATGTCCACTCCAGTCATGGCTAGTGGGGGTTGCCCTGGGGCTAAAACCTTGGGCTCATGCAGGGCTGGGCTTGGCTCCAAGATTGCTGGGATAGACCCTTCCTGCCAGCCTGCTGGGCTGCCTTCAGCAGGAGATTTGTTTCTCTCTGTCACTTTGTGGGTTTTGTAGCTTTAGAGTCATATTTTATAGGTATTTGAGGTGTTTGTGGGGGAGCTCATGGAGTTTTCTTGCTTCTTCGCCATCATCTTGGCTCCACCCCCCATGTCTGCTCCTTTTTACTTTCTATGTCTCTCTTGCATCTCATAATTGGAGGTTGCATTTTCCATTGAGCTCTGGCTTTTTCATCAGAAAGGTCTGGAAATCTGTTATATTGTTGAATGACCATCTCCTTGCCTGGACGAATATGTTCAGTTTTGCTGGGTAGGTGATCCTTGGTTGTAACCCAAGCTCTTTTGCTTTGCAAAAAGTTGTATTCCACTTCCTCTGATCTTTCAGTGTAGAGGCTGCCAAATCCTGTGCAATTCTCACTGCAGTTCCACGATATTTGAATTGTTTCTTTCTGGATGCTTGAAGTATTTTCTCCTTTACCTGGTAGTTCTGGAGTTTGGTCACAACATTTTGCAGACTTTTCAATTTGGGATCTCTTTCAGGAGGTGACTGGTGGATTCTCTTGATTTCTATTTTACCCTCTGGTTCTAGTATCTCAGGGCAGTTTTCCTTGATGAGCTCTTGGAAGATGTTGTCCAATCTCATTTTCTCATCATGATTTTCCAGTAGGCTTATGATTCTCAGATTATCTCTCCTGGATCTGTTTTCCAGGTCAGTTATTATTCCTTTGAGATATTTTACCTCTTTTTCTGAATTTTCACTCTTGATGTTTTATTTGACTAACTCTTGATTCCTCATAGAATTATTCACTTCAATTTGGTTGATTCTAGTTTTTAGTGAATTATTTTACTCTGTTAGTTTTTGGAGCTCCTTTTCCATATCACACTTTTTTCTTTTTAAGGAGCTGTTTTCTTCATTGTAATGTTTTTCTAATTTTGCAAGTTTGATTTTAAAAGAATTATTCATTTTATCTTCTCTCTAATTTGGTTTTCAAAGTTCCTTTTGAGCTCATCTAAGAATGCTTTCTATGCTTGAGACCAGTTCCCTGTTGAGGCTTCAGCTGTGGGTGTGGAGTCAACACTGTCTCCCTTTGAATTTGGTTCCTCCCTCTCATGATAGTAGGACTCTAGAGTCTTTGTCTTTGCAGTCTGCTTTCTACCCATTTTGAGGCAGGGCCCTAGCCACGCCCTTGTTCTAGGGTTTTCAAGCCTTTACTGTTTAAGGTTTTGCCCTGGGGCAATAATTACTATGTTTTCAGGATCAGAGCGGGGGAATTGTAGCAGCTGGGGTTCACTCTGCCATACTGGTCCCTGGAGGTACAGGTATAGGGGCTTTTTAAATTTCTGGGCTATGGGTTGGTAGTCCCAGGAGTAGTTGCTGCCCCTACCAGGGGCCCAGCATTTGATTCTTACCCTGCTCCGTCTAGTCCCAGCCCTTCAGTGATAGGCCTGGCAATGGCCCTTGTGGTTGGTGGGTCAACTTGCCACCATGTTGATCAGGCTTTGTCTGGGCCTCTGCGCGCCATGGAGTCCAAGCCTCTGCCTATTAGATTGTTCTTGCTAACAAGAGGAAGCTAGGTATTACAACATGCACAAAATTTAGAAAAGTAATACTATGTAAGTGCTAGTAACAGTTTCTATAGTTAATATTATTTAGTTGATCTATCATAATTTGTGTGATACTGTAAGTAAAAGTTCATTGCCAATAAAATGGTATCCCTTGTATAAGGAAAAAAAAAATTAAGAATTCTTTGGTTAGTGCAATGGACCGGGAATAAGGAAGACCTGAGTTCAAATCCAGTCTCAGACCTTATTAGCTATATGATCCTGGGAAAGTCACTTAACCTCTATTTGCCTCAGTTTTTTCAATTGTAAAATAGGGATAATAAAAGTATCTACCTCACAAGATTATTGTGAGGATCGAATCAGATACTTGAAAAAGTGCTTTCTGTAGTGCCTGGCATATAATAGGCACTGTATAAATGCTTATTCCCTCCCCTATCTCAACTAGGTGCAAAGCTCAGCTGTTTCTAGCCACTAAAATGGTATAAGTCCTGACAGAACCCCAGGGGGCAAACCCTGCATTTCTCAACCTAGTCATGACTCTTCCTTGAAGGCAAGAGTAGGGTTAAATTAGGGTAGAGTGAAATGAATGGAGGAATACACACACACTCACACACACACTCACACACACACACACACACACACACACACACACACTCAGCATCTGTTAACAACCTCAGGTCACCTAATTGTAATAGAGCACTGGAGATCAGTTTCTGCTGGCAAAAGAAGGCATAGGAGGTATGAGATAGCTTCTGGGAATCTTTTCCAACTCCAAAGTTCTGTTATTCTTTGATTTAATTTAGCAAAAAAAAAAAAAACCTTTAGGATGGTTCATTTTCCCTTTGCAGTGTAGCAAGTTATAGACTAGCAAAATATGCAATGAGAAAGAGCCTGAGAGTACCCTTAGAAGGCTCATTGCCACATGCTGACCTAGAGATTCTTTGGCTGATTTGATGAAATTAGCACAGATAGTCCAGGCTCAAGATTTCTCCACTGTAGGCTTCTCAACAAATCATAGCAGTTAAAGTACAGAAAGCCACCACACCCAGTTGTGCAGCTCAAGAAATTCAGTGTGTTTAACTTTGAGAATATTTAGAGGATATCAATGAAAGTAGCTAATTAGAAGAGTAAAAATTAGAACTTGTGGGGAAGTGGAGAGATCATAGGATTTATAGTGAGGATAATTCATCTCATCTAATCCTCATTTTACAAATGGGGAGACTTAAAGAGGAGAGATGACTTTCCCAAAGTCATACAATTAGGAGGCAGTAGACCTGGAATGAAAACTAAGATGACTGATTCTATTGAATATAATAATAGAATATGACAATATTCCATTACATGACAATGCCTTTTCCATACAAAAAGACCTCATAACTATACAGTTTGAAGGAAAGAAGATTGAACCAATATTTAAAGATAGATGACTCTTTTCTGGAAAAAGTGATTCTAATTTTCGAATCAAGAAGTTAGCTTTTACTGAAAGATGAGCAATTAAGTGATATGGAAGGGTGTTTATAGTTAGAAAGTATTGTTAAATGCTAGGTCATAAGACCCTTGCTAGAAGTCCTTTAAAATGACATAGATATCCATGATTCTAGTCAGATGTATGGCTGTAACTGTATATCAATGTCTACCAGTTTAATGGAATCACTGAATTCCCATTCATGTACCTTTTCCCAAAGGCACCACTAGATGGCGGTCCTGAATCTCCTGTAGCTCTAAGTAAATTGCTTTTCTTCTGGTAGAAGTTGAGGTAGTTGCCCTGTACTTGATTGGCAAAATGTGATTTTAAAATATACACAACTGGTTCTTGATAAGTACAAGGAATATGGCTATAGCTTAGAAAATTCTTTTTAAAATTTGCTTTAGAAAAAAAATAAAGTCCTGTGTTCAAAATGGGAGCAATGATCTTTCAGATGTTCTTTTCAGACAAATGTTTGGTTTTCTTTCACAGATCTAGTAGAATTAAAAGTCAACCTTTTCTGCTGATCAGCCCTGGGAAAACCTCTCTGCCACTGTGTTTGCTCTTGGCGGGCTGAGGAGTCATGGACAGCTTGCCCTAAAGCCAGCCTAACTTCTAGAATCCCAATCTAGCAATTCATTTGGTTAATTAAGTACTTAGTTTCAGGAGAAAGGAGGAATTAGTGATTAATTAGCCCCACTGTGCAATCAATAACAGTCAGGGGTGAGCCATAGAGCAAAACAGACAAGAAAGGACACTCTGAGGGCCACAAGCTACTGGGCACCAAGAGGGGCTGAACAGATGCCATCTTGGCTCTGGCTGATTTTAAGACAAGTTTAGATGTCCTTGAGAGAACTGAAGGTCACTCTTATTGGTAGAAGCAACCAGCACTATAAGTAGCCATTTTTGTACCTGAAGCAAATGACACAAAATGTGCATGGGGCTGGTGGAATGGGGGAAAAAATGACATCTCTTGACTTCTCAGTTGAATTCATTCTTGCTAAAGTGCCACTAAGCTTAGGTTATCTTATTGTTAAAGAACCATGAATGTTGTCAAAATCACCCAAATTTTGACTTCTTAAAATTGACCATTCACTTCCTAGTAACAGTTATGGCTACAGCATCTATGCATGGAGATATCTCACTTAAAATACCTGACATAGAAGTTTGCCTGGAAATCAATTAGCTTGTTAGAAACAGAAATCCTCCTCAGAAAAATATAAATAGCCCAACATTCTGAGCAGATAAATAATCTAGTTTCCTTGACAGGTAGTTTTATATAATAAAATATGTGATGAATCAAAAGGTTCTGTTGAACAACTTTGAAAGATACAATGATAAATGTAAGAGGTCATGGTAAATCTCATGGCTACAATTCTGGCACTAACTGCATTATGTGATTCTCTGGTATGGAATCAATTTGTGGCTTGACAAGGGCCTCTAAAATGCTCTTGTAATGATCTGTGTATTGATTTTAAAATGAAGTCATGTGGGAAACAACCAACTGCACAGATACTCTTATTGATGATGCTAGACACGCAGAGATACTCAGCCAATACTTGTTGATTGATTGGGTCCAAATCAACTGTGGTGGGCAGCGACAGCATTCAGAGAGTAGAGTCAGGAATTAGAAATTAAGGGGAGGTGCTTTATTTCTAGGACAGACTCCTATCTGCCTCCTGCCACCCTCTTGATGGGAATTCTACTGCAGGATCTTACACTTCCATTAAACTACTCTCATATGCATAGTTCTAAGTGTCAACTTTGGAACCATAGGTTCCATTGGGAAATAGGAAATGAACAGATTCCTCGTTACTTCAAAACAACACACTTCTATCTCCTCCCTCTTCTTTGTCATCCTAGGATGATGAGAGCAACTGAAAGAGAAAGAGATCTTCCAGCTCGTTGGAGATATCTTCAGAAGGAAAAAAAAAATGTAACTATAGGTGGAATTTTTTTCAATTATTTAAATTATTATTCTCATATCTATAAACTCATATTCAATGGAATTTAGATATAAACAGTCCTGTGACAAGTCAGGATCACCAAATGAGATAATACATATAAAGCACTTTGCAAATCCTAAAACACTATATAAATGTTAGCTATTATTATCTTCATGTTCAGTGGACTATTGAGTAGGTGGATAAAATTATTGCTTTTCTATTTAGTAAGTGTTAGGATGTAAGCTTATCTTCTGTAGGCTCATAGAAAGAGTATTCAGGGCAACTCTAGCAGCAAATAAGATGATAGGAATGACATGCCTTACAACCTGTTTCCACATGATTCTATTTTTTTCTTCTGTGTCTCAATATATTTGAAAGCTCATTCTGATGCAATTTTGATGCCCAGTGTTCATTATGGCAATACCTATTAAAATGTTATTCTTAGTTTTTATGGATCAGCATTATGTCTGGGCAATTATGGGCAATAGTTTTTCTTGTCAGTCATGATGTTCTCATTCTTATAGCTCATTTGTTGAATTCTCAAGGATATTGGGAACTTATATTTATAATATTGGGATCTATCGTCTATTAGTTTAAGAAGTAGAGAATGCATCTAGTGTATAATTCTTTTTTTTTAAAGCAATCGGGGTTAAGTAACTTGCTCAAGGTTACACGGCCAGTTATTTCTGGGTGTGGTGCTAAGTATCTGAGCCCGAATTCGATCTTCAGGTCATCCCGACACTGGAGCTGGTGCTCTTACTCGCTGTGCTACCTGGCTGCTCCTCTAGTCTATAATTCTTGTCACTTGATCATGTCTTGGCATGTGTTTAATAGATGCTAATTTTTTACAAAATGCAGTAATATACCACACTGTTTAAACCATTTCTTGGCAAAAAAAATTATTCAATCAATTACTCCAGACTTTTTTAGGATGACTCTTCTATAATTTCTGGTGGCAATGGCCTGGTCCTTTACCACTCCATCTCAGAAAAACAAATCCTCATAACTCAACTATTTATTTAAAGCTTCTCTGTTGATAAACTGTTTGAGATTATTTGCATGTTGACCACGGAAGGCCTTTTGATTTCATTTTTAGATACTAAATATTTCATAGATCCCATCTAAACTATGTAATTCCAGATCATTCATGCACAAAAAGTCATATGTTGTTATGATTATATAACGAGATAAGATTTTGTAAATCTTAAAGTACTACATAGGGGCAGCTAGGTGGTACAGTGAATAGAGCACTGGCCCTGGAGTCAGAAGGACCTGAGTTTGGATCCAGCCTCAACTTGCTAGCTGTGTGACCTTGGGCAAGTCACTTAAACCAAATTGTCCTGCCCTCCTCCCTCCAAAAAGAAAAAAAGAAAAAAAAGTACTACATAAATACTAGTTATTATCATTATCCTTAGTATTATTATTGGGTGGTATAGTGGATAGATCAATGGGCCTGGAGGCAGAAGGACCTGAGTTCAAATCTAGCCTCAGTCACTTACTAGCTATGTGACCCTGGGCAAGTCACTTAACTGTTTATTTCAGTTTCCTCATCTGTAAAATAAGATGGAGAAGGAAATGACAAACCACTCCAGTATCTTTTACAAGAAAATCCCAAATGGGGTCATTGTTGGACATAACGAAAAACACTGAACAATATAAATTTATTATCTCATTCTCATCTCATCTGATGATATAGAAAGTCCTGGGACAAGTGGCTATCCTGCCATTATTCTTTTATATTTACTCTTCTACAGGCTATCCCACAGGTGGATAAAATAAGTGTTTCCTGGTTGAATAAAAATATTAGGATTTCATCTTATGCTCTGTAGGTTAACTGAACATATCCTTAGTACAATTCCAGTCACAGACAAGATATACTTCCTCACTATGCCCAAAGGGCTATAAATAATTGCATACCCTTTGACCCAGTAATACTGCTTCTAGGGCTATATCCCAAAGAGATCATAGAAGTGGAAGGAAGACCCATGTGTACAAAAATATTTATTGCAGCTCTTTTTTTGGTGGCAAAGAATTGGAAATTAAGGGGATGCCCATCAATAGGGGAATGGCTAAACAAGTTGTGGTTTATGAATGTAATGGAATACTATTGTGCTATAAGAAACAAGGATCAGATGGACGTCATATTTACCTGGAGACACTTATATAAACTGATGCAGAGTGAGAAGAGCAGAACCAGGAGAAATTTGTACACAATTACAGACACAACATATGTGTGACAACCAACTTTGGTAGATAGACTGGACTCTTCTCAGCAATGCAAGGTTATAAGACAGCTCCATAATATTCATGATGAAAGGAGATGTCTATATTCAGAGAAAGAACTAGAAAGAACAGAGTTTGAATGCAGATTGAAGCAAACTACCTGTTCTCTTTCTTTTTCTTGTTTGGTTTTGTTTCCTCTTTCCCATTGTTCATTCCAGTGGTTACAATCCTTCTTTACAATCTGACCAATGTCTAATGTGAAAGTATTTGCAGATCCTATACTTGATTGCATGACGCCATGGTGGGGGGGGGGGGGGGGGGGGGAGGAGAGGGGAGACGGGCGAAGGGAAGAGGGGGAGGGGGAGAAAATTTGAAACTCAAGGGATTGTGGAACTGGATCTTGTAAACTAAAAGTAAACAAACAAATTATTAAAGATCAAAAAATTTAAAAAATATATACTTCCTCTTTCCACATACTTATGATCCCCTCAGTCAGGTAGGTCTCTATACTTTGAAAGTTTTTGATTCAATTTAGTTGGAAATCATGCCTATTTGCAGGGGTGACATCTATTGAAAGTTTATTATTAGCATTCACATTTGCATTAACCTCTCCTTTATTTCCTTTCATAAGATCATAGCATATTAAAGTCTAAAGAGACCTTGGAAATCACCTGAATCTAAACTCCTAATTTTACACATGAGGAAACCTCTTTGTGGTCCTCAAAAAATTCTTTGTGAATTTGGAATTAGAGGACCAAAGTTCAAATTCTGACACTGACACTACCCACCACCCTTGTGATCTTGGAAAAGGTCATTTTGTCTCTTATGTGCCTCAGTTTACTCATCTGCAAAATAAGGAATGTAGACTTGATATCCAAGTCCTTTCTAGCTCCAAATCTATGCCTTATGATCCCAAGTGAAGTGACTCACCTAAATTCACAAATAGCACAGCGAGAATAGGGACCCAAATTCTTTGACTCCAAATCTAATGTACTTTCTATTCTGCCTCCTTTACTGGTCTGCAATAATGTCATACTCACTAAACCTGGGGGCCCCTCCCTAAGGCTCCATCATGGGCCCTCTTCTCTTTTTGCTTTATGCTGTCCCCTTTTAGAAATCTCCTTAGCTCTCATGAGTTTAATTATCATCTCTAGAGAGATTAGTCCCATGTTTAAGAATCAAGCTCTAATCTCCTTCCTGAGTTACGGTCATATATTATATTTTGCTCTGGATTTCCTAAAGGCATCTGAAACTCAACAAATCCATAAGAGAACTCATTGTCTTTCTTCCCTTCCTCCACTCTATGCCCCCAATCATTAAAGCTGAGGGCACATTTATCGCTGGGACACAGAGGCTCAAAGACTCACTGTCATTCTCAGTCTTACTCTCACTTGCCTCATACATCCAGTAAGTTGCTAAATCTTGTCATTTCCACCTTCACCATACCTATGGTATATGAAGCTTCACTCTACAGCCACAACCCTGGTGCAGGCCCTCATCACCTCTTCCCCTGGACTATCCCAAAAGCCATCATTGACATGTCCTCTTTCCCACACAAATCCATTCTCCACTCAGCTGCCAAAATTGTTTTTCTAAAGCATGGGTCCGACCAGGTCACTATTCTAGGATCAGATATGAAGTCCTCTGTCTGGCACTTGCACACTTCATGAGCTGACCCCTACGTCCATTCCATTCTTGGTATACTCAATGCCCTCCACATCCTCTATAATCCAGATACATTGGTTTAGTTTCTGTTCCTCACACACAACACTTGATCTCCTATCTCAGTGCCTTTGTATTCCCTATCTTCATGCCCAGAATGCTCTGTACCCTCTCACTTCTACCACTTGATTGCCCTGGTTTCCATTCAAATTCATGTGCCATCTTCTTCAAAAGGCATGTTCCAGTCCCACCAGCTGCTATTACCTTCCCCTCTAAAGTTACTTTCTACCTACTCTGTATACCTCTTATATGTACCCAGTTATTTACATGCTGTCTCCCTATGTTTCTCTCCTCAAGGGCAGGGGCTGTTTTTTGCCTTTGTTTATATCCCCAACACTTAGCATAGTAAGTACTTAATAATCGTTAACTAACTGATTACAGCACATTGAAGCAGTTATTAAATTGACAAGTGACTCTTCCATGATGATTAAAAATCTTTTCAAATAAAGTATGTTTTCCTCTGGTTCCAGTAAAGGTTGTAAAAAGTCATTGAAGTTCTCTTTTCAGTGGCTGTCTTCCAGCCTTCCAGGAGGTGGCGCTGTTTCATTCTCAAACCTACCCTTCTGAAATCAGGGGGCTTTCTAGAGCCTTTCCTTTGTTTTATTTGATTTTCCTTTGGCTTTTTGTGCTCATAAATTATGTAGTCAGGAGAGGAGATTAGCTTGTCAAAACAAAATAAAAATAAATCATTCAAGATCATTTCCTTTCCTTAATTCTCGTCCCTTTTATTTTGTACAGCCAGTCTTTTCCTGTGCTTTATTTCATTGGCACCTCTCAACAGCCCTTTGTAGTAGGCATAGGAGGTATCAATATCCCCATTTTGCAGATGAGGAAACTGAGACACAGAGAGCCCTGTTAAGTGATTTGCAACTGACAGAGACTGGACTTGGAATCAGGTCATCTTATTATAGGTCCACAAGTGGTTTCCACTACACCAGGGTGCTTTGCTTCCTACACAGGGACCCCGGGGATGCTAGAGGCAGTGGGAGGAAAGGAGCACCGGTCTCCATGGGTTTACATTCACTCTTATAACATCTCATTATAAGTCACAATATTGTTTTGAAGTTTTCTTTTAAGATTCTTTTCTGAGAATGACAAAATTTCCTTTTACTAAGAAAAAAATGTTATATGTGTACATACACATATATGATGAGTATGCATATATAAACATTAGGTGGTGTGGTAGACAGAGCACTGGGCCTGGAGTCAGGAAGACCTGAGTTCAAATCCCAACTCGGGGACTTACTAGCTGGGTGACCCTAAGCAAGTCACTTACCGCTGTTTGCTTCAGTTTCCTTATCTGTAAAATGACCTGGAGAAGAAAATGACAAACCACTCCATTATCTTTACCAAGAAGACCCCAAACAGGGTCACAAAGAGTTGGACAAGACTAAAAAATGACTGAACAACAAAAAAACATAAGATCTGAAATTTAAAGCAAGAAGGGACCTTAGAGATCATCATTTCCACCCTCTAATTATTTACAGAGAAGGAAACTGAGGCCCAAAGAAGTTAAATAACTTACTCGGGTCACACAATTAGTAAGTATCTGGGGTAGGATTCAAACTCAGGTCTCCCTGACCTCAAGCACAATACTGTCCATGATACCAGCCACGTCAAACTCAAATAGAAACAGAAACAGCTAAACCCTACACAATAGATAGATAAATTAGATTGATTGATAGATGATAGATATGTATGTATATATATGCATATATGTATGTATGTGTATATGTATATCCCTTTGGGTTTAATATTGACCTAAAAAAGCACAATTTTATATAATTTATTTATATTATAATTTATATATTATATATAATTTATATATTTCTTTTCTAAAAAAATTTATACATCAATACATTAAGTCAGGAAGGAATTACATTTTTATCTGGTTCAGGCCACATTTGAAAGTGTACTGGGCCATATATGGCCTGTGGTGTTTGATGTCTTAGCATGACCTCTTACACTCTTGCCATCTTGGTTCAGAGCCATGGGCCTGTTACCCACTCTTGTTCCAGGGGACATGTTGCCCCCCTAAGCATCACAGGTATAGCTTGGTTGCTTATATTATTTATTCATGACTCTATCATTCCACAAAGCTGTCAAAACCCTTTAGAATTTATTCATTTTTCCTATACTACCCCTTCTAGAGGAGAGTTTCATATGGATGAGAGAGAGCTCCAACAGTCTTTGTGAAATGTTAAGCTATTAAAGCATACATGTATGCCTATATACATAGATAAACGTGCATATGTCTATATTTGTGTGTATTTATATATGCATATATGATATACAAAGGACATGTATGTATACACATATGAATATGGTGTTTGTGTATACACATGTATGTATATGTTTCTGTATGTATATACATGTGTGTGTACATATTCATTACATACATTCATGTGTTGCCCACACAGGGTATCCTAAGACTCAGAACAGCCTATACATTTTAAAACTTCATAATAAGCACTTTTTTTTTTATCTGTCTTATACTTACCTTGTTCAAACACTTGTTAAGGTATTTCAGCACTTGGCAAACAAATCTCTGCTCACTTCGTGCATGCCCCTCATTATTCTCTGATGCTCTTCCCTTTCAGTATTTGCCTTTCATATCAAAAAATCCTTCTCATTTTATCCTGTTCTCACTTGACTAATTGCCTTTCTCCAGTGCTACTATTACTTTTCTGAGTTATAGAAACCACAGTTATATATAATATTCCAGTTATGGATATATTAGAGTTTTATATAATGTTAAGGTGATTTTTTTTTCTTATTTTTGCCTTTCAGCTTTTTGCTTGATGGTATACAGTATTTTTTTTGCCTTTGCTGATGTCCCTAGTTATTATACAATAACTCCACGTTGCTTTCCTGGATCATGATACAGAAGGCTTAAGAGTCCTTCATTTTAAACATACTTGAATCATTTTGGTTTTTTTAATCCTTAATTGTCTTACCACAAAGTTGCCTTTTTTAAAAAACACATCGGCTCCTTTTCTGATCACTTGCACAGATTACCAAGACTGTCCTGTTTCTGTCAATTGAAATTGTCACTGCCCAGAATATAGCAAGGACTTAAACAGGACCGGATTTTCCTGTGGGTTGAACAAGCGTCTGTTTGGATATGACCAGGCTAACCTCTTCTACAAATAAGACAAGTACTATCACCCCAAAACAGATGAGAAAATCAGCCAGCTCTCAGAGAGTCTAGCCTAGCAGTATCTACACTGTATGCCCTCTTGTGTTCAACAGAATACATAACTCCTGCTAATACAGCCGGCAGTACTTGATCTCAATTCAGAATTAAGGTCAGGTGCTTGGTCAATAATGCCCACTGGTGGTTTTATGTGAAAATTTTATCTTATTAAGATAAAAATCTGGCTCCTCTTATTTTTCACCCATTGATTATAGTTTTGCAGTATTTATGAGTGTTGAGACAACGGGTCTCCTCCATTTTTTTTTTTTTTTGCTAGACAGTCATCTAAGCATTTGAATACAGCTGTCAAATCCCCTTTGGTCTTCTCTTTTCCCAGATTTAAATGGCATATTTTCATGCCTCATCATCTTCCTATTCATCCTTCCTTTTTCATATATCGTCTAGTTGTTTTGGGTTTTTTTTAAGAGTGCCATCCAAAATATAATCCAATACTCTAGATGTGATCTGACCAGGATCATGTAGAATGATGATAACATCTTGAGTCTTACCACTATCCTAACAGTGGCACCACATTGCTGGTTTGCATAGTTCTTGTAATCAGTTAGAACCTCCAGATCTTTTGCTCATAGAATGCTGTCAAGCCAGGTTATTCTTGCTCTATACTTACCATATTAATTATTTTAATGATTAATTATTTTAATTTTATTAATTATTTTAACCCAAATATAGGACTTCATATTCCTCTGTTAAACACTATCCTGCTGACTTCAATCTAGTGCTACAGAACATCAACATCCTTTCACAACATTATTTTCTATAATTTATCTATAGTTGTTTTTTTCAGTTATGTCTGACTCTTAATAACCTCCTTTGGGATTTTCTGGGTAAAGATACTGGAGCAATTTGCCATTTCCTTCTCCAGTTCATTTTACAGATGAGGAAACTGAGGCAAACAGGGTTAAGTGACTTGTCCAGAGTCACACAGCTGGTAAGTGTCTGAGGCCAGATTTGAACTCAGGAAGAGAAGCCTTCTTGCCTTCAGGTCTGGCACTCTATCTACTGCTCTACCTAGCTCCCACTTTAGATTATCCAAAATGTTGATAAGTATGATTTCAATAATCTTAGTCACTGATATTTTTTTTAAAGCTAAAAAACCAAGGACCATGTAGAGAGAGTCCTATGGCACTAGACTGCCTCTAGTTTGATACAAATTCATGAATAAGCTATTTGGCTACAGTTATTCACTTACTGGAATATAGTTTCCAAAATTTAATGTTCTTGCACTTCTGAAAAATCAAGACATTTGCTCCTCTCCAGGCCTCTGGAACACCTTCAATTTGCCATGATTGCTCAGTAATTCAAAACATGAAAATATATCAGTCTAATGATGAGTTTTTCCATAATTAGTTAACCTGGACCTTAGATAATAGATGCTATTGCCCAAATGGTACTCCTTATAGAACATGCCAGAACGAGAGTTGTGTTGCCACAGTCCCTAAGTACTCAATGGAACCCCCATATTACAATTAGAGAAGAGGTTTGGCCTCAGCAACTATGTACAGTGATGTTGATATACAATCTTCCTGTTCCCTTCATATCCTTGGATGATATTTTCCGAGCCTGGATAATTGGACTCATTGAAAATGACTCAGTTCTCCTATTTCTTCATTAGGCTCTCATTTCAGTTACCTTTATGGTGTCTGTTCTATCTGTAGGGCAGTTCTAAGTGTCAGAAGGCTCATTGCCAGATGTGTCTGTATGTGTGTCTATCTGTACATGTACATATATTCAGTGATGACTTGGAATCAAGAAGACCCAAATTCAAATCCTGCCTCAGATATTGTCTAGTTACATGATGCTGGACAAATTCATCTCTCAGCCTGTTTCCTCATCGGTAAAATGTGACAATGATAGCACCTTACCTCACAGGGTAATTGTAAGGCCTGAGTGAGATAATATTTTGCAAAATGCTTTGGCAATCTTAAAGCACCAGTTATCGTTACTACTACTACTACTACTACCACCACCACTACCGCCACTACTACTACTGCCACTACTACTATTACCACCACTACTACCACCGCTACTACTACTACTGCTACTACTACTACTACAACACACACACAAATATACATATTTTTATTGTTACTCAGTCACTTCAGTCCTATACAACTCTTCATGACCCCATTTGGGGGATTTTCTTGGCAAACTGGTGTGACTTGCCATTTCCTCCTCCAGCTCATTTTACAGATGAGGAAAGTGAGGCAAATAGGGTTGACTTGCCTAGGGTAACACACCTAGTAAGTATCTGAGACCAGATTTGAACTCAAGTATTCCTGACTCCAGGCCTAGCACTGTGCTGCCTAGCTGCCATGTACATACATATGTACGTACGTACATACATGCATATATACAAAAATGTGTGTATGTATATCTATACATGTAATATACACATATCTGCATATAAATATGTTATCTGTTACATATATATATATATATATATATATTACATTTGTAATAGTAGTAGAAACCTAGCATTTTATAGCCCTTACTATGTGCCAGGTGATAAGTGCTTTACAATTATTATCTCATTTGATTCTCACAACAATCTTCCAATTAATCTTCTTAAAATGCAGGTCTGATCATATCAATCCCCTACTCAATAAAAATCCACTTCAGAATTAAATATGAATATGTATTTTATTTACATCTAAATATATTTAATAATAAAAATCAATATTAATAAATATACTTGTATACATTATATATAAATATCCCCTTCATAACCTCATTCCTTCCTTCTTTTCCAGACTTTTTATACATTACTTCTCTCCACAAACTCTGAGATCCAATGAGACTGGCTTTCTCGCTTCTCCTCGCACACAGTACTCTCCTCCTCACTGGGACTTTTCTTGGGGACATCTCCAGTCATCCTGATCTGTATCTCACCACTGGACCCAAATGGCTCTGGAGGAGAAAGTGAGGCTGCTGACCTTGCACAGGCCTCCTTCACTTAAATACAGTTCACTTGCATGTCATGGCATCATCTTCCTGGTGTCAGGGTTCTCTCTGAGAAGGACAAACAATAATGAGCTTTCTCACTGGCTCTCCCTTCCTCACCCTACCTCTGAGATTCCTAGGCTTCCTTCAAGTCTCTGATAAGGTCCCACTTTCTGCAAGGAGCTTTTCCCAGTCTTCCTCAATTCTATTGCTCTCACTCTTAGATTACTTTCAATGTGTCCCATATATATTTTATTTATACATGATTGTTTGCATGTTATCTCCCCCATTCGATTGTAAGCTCCTTCAGAACAGAGATCTTTTTTCTTTTTGCCTTTTTAGCACTTAGCACAGTGCCTGACAGCTACTAGATACTTAATAAACACTAATTGACTGATTGCTTCCAACAGCAACTATGTAAGACCATCAGAGAGAAATACCTATCATAAACTATGTTGTTTATCTCCATTTTATGGTTGTCCACATCTCTGGCAAAGTACATATGCCTAGCAGAGATTACACACTATGCAAGATTAAGAGGTGACAGGCCCAGTGAGCATGGCATGTCATCACCATTACATTAGCAGTCTGCTACATCATAGATATGGTTTTTCCATTCATGTATGTATCCTGAACATATATGTATTTACTTCTGTGCCTCTCCACAGATGCTTTCCCTAACGGAAAGGTAAAATCTTCCAATTGAAAGCATATGTATTTGTAAAAAAATAAAACCCCCAATGTTCTGTTGTGATTTTTCTGACAATGTTTTTTCTTTGAACAAATTATATCACCTAACAGAAAGAGTTGGAAGCTCAGTGAAAAAGAGCATGGGCCTGGAGTCAGGAAGACCCATGTTCAAATCCAGCCCCAGATACTTACTAATTCTGTGACCCTGAGCTAGTCATTTAATCTCCATTTGTCTGCAGTTTCCTCAACCATAAAATGGGGATAATCATGCTACCTACTTCCCAGGGTTGTTGTAAAGATCAAATGAAAAAATATTTGTAAATGCTTGGCCTGGTACCTGACATATAGTACTAGGTGCTATATAAATTTTTATTCCCTCCTCCCCACCCCAGATTAATAAAGGTAAAATCTTTGGTGGAATTTATGAACCATTTCTCAATGAATATGGACCCACTGAGTCTGAATCTAATGCAATTTTTAATAAAGTTTCACATGTATGGGCAGGGTACATAGGTGTGGGAGGGAATGCCCAAGGTGCTACATACCCTTTCTAGTTTGAAGACCATTCTTCTTCTTGGAATTAGGCAAAATATGAGTAGCATAGTTTGCTTGATCTCTACCCTATTTTAATATCATTCCATTTATCTTTTTTTTTTCTTTTTGGAAGGGGAAAGGCAGGGCAGTTGGGATTAAGTGACTTGCCCAAGGTCACATGGCTAGTAAGAATTATGTGTCTGAGGCCAGATTTGAACTCAGGTCCTCCTGACTCCAGGGCCAGTGCTCTATTCGCTGTACCACCCACCCACCCCCCATTTATCTTTAAACAGTTAATCTGACCGTTTCTTGTTCTCCTTATTTAATCAGCTTCTTGTCTCGATCGTTTTTCTTGACTTTCAATTGATTCTATAGCTTAGACTTTCTGACATTTAGCACTTTGCAGTAATCTTTTGTTCCTATCCTTGTTTATGTGTCTCTTAGTCCTTTTCAACTCTTTTTTTAATCTGAGCTTACTAGAGCGCTCAGACAGAAATATTTGTTTTTTTAGAGGCTTTTTATTTCTCATTAGGACTGTTTGTTTTCATGTAGTCATAATTTCACTTTGTAGAATCCTCCATCTCTTGCAAGATACATTCCCTTTTAGAGCATCTGGCCATGGTAAAATAGCTATGTTTTCCCTGACCTATTCAAAATCTTCTTCCTTCAAGTGCATATCCAGCTAGGCCCAGTGTTTGCTTTTCTCCCAGGGAGTCTGTTATTTTCTCTTAGTCAACAATCTCTTTCAACAAATTCATCAGAATTAAGTCAAGAGTAGAAATTATTCTCACTGTGTCCTCCATCATCTTAGAGATAAAATTTTCAGCAAGGCAAGTTAGGAATTTATCAGGTACTCTAATTTTAATATAATGAGACTTCTAGCATACATAAGGGTGATTGGAATCCCCTATCATTACCATAAGTTGACTCTATAGGAACTTTGTAATCTCTATTAGAAAAGAACCATGCATACCTTCCATGTACCTTTGATAAATAGTCTGCTTTGGCTGCTGCCACCTCATTGCTTGATCTTATTTCTTAATTCATTCATCTGAGACTTGAAATTTCTAAAACTGTACCCTTTGCAAAAAAATTCAATTCCCTAGGAACAACTACAAATATAAAATTATTCTGATATTCCCAAATCCAATTTCTGAATCACCTAATTCTACAATAATGTCTTCCTTTTCTTTAATCATATAATATTTTCTGTGCTTTGGCCATCATATAGAACTGGTAAAACATCCCTTGGGTTGATGAACTTAACTGTTATTCACTTCAATTCTGTTACTTCAACTTTTCATGTGTTTATGACATTTTATCAATTAAATTATAAACTCCTTTAGGGCATGAACTGTGTCTCACAATCTTTTTCATTGACCAAAATATCTAATACAAAGATATCTCCTCTCTACTTCTCCTGGGAATGGTCCCCAATAGTCATGGAACATGGATTGAGCAGGTGGCATTCTGTACATTAATAGGGCAAGATATACTTGATTTAAAAATCAAGTGATCCCCACTGATATCCCCACTGTGATCCCCACTGAGTTACTTGAATTGAATTGAGGCTGCAGCGTTCAATTACGAAAAGGGTCAGAACACCTCAATTCTAACCTTGTGGAATTGTTGAGTCATCTTCACAGGGTTTGGAGATACTATATCTATAGCATGATCTTTTCCCAGGCATATGGTCTAGACAAGGTTCAAGCTTGGTGAACCTTGTCTCTAACAAAAGGGGGTGCCCTCTTATGATATTCAGGGATAATTTTACTCACAGCCCTCATCCAGGGCTTCCTCAAAGTGGGAGGGGAGCAGAAAGTAATCACTGTACAATATGCATCAAATATGGAAGAGGTAACATTCCTATACATAAAAAGATGCTAAATATAAAAACTCAAAACTTTCATTAAAGGATTCAGCAATTTAATTTATGACTAGTATTGGGAAACTGATACCCAAATTTCATCATAACATAAAGCAGTTTGCAGGACTTCTGTTTAAGTATTTTCTATTTCATTCACTATGGCTTGTCACCATCCAAACAAATGGTACATGTCTGTTGGTAAAACTATTATTCTTGAGCCAATTCTCTTATGGATAGCTATTCTTTCTGTTGCGGAAATTTTTCTTACCACTAGCCTATTACCACTATTACAACAATGAATTTTCTCTCTTATTGGACCCTGGACCCTCAAATTCATATCACCTCTAAGCCTAGCTTTATCCACTTGTTTTCCTAAGATAAGAAAAAAAAATATAAAAAGAGGCATCCCAAACCCAGTCTCAGTCTTGCCCAGGTAGGATACATGCTTTAAATACCATATGATCATGGCCACATGGAGGCTGGGGTGAAAGAATAGAGCAATTCAAAACAGTTCTATATGACAAGTAGGTGGAAAGGAATAAAGTGAGGTAGCCAGATGATCCTTTTTGGACATTAATGGAGTCATCAACACCACCTATTCCACGGTTAATAAGTGAAATCTTTTATTTCACAATGTAAGCCCTTGTTCACACATGGCCAAAACCAGACCCCTCCAAGTTTCTACATGTTTCCAGTTAAAAATCTGACTTCCTCCTTGGAATGCAGGAAACAAAAACTACATTCCATATAATAAAAGAGGGTAGAGTTGAGGAGTGTCTGTGGCTCCTTAAAAGAGTACATATGGTTTAGAATGTGATCTGCTTTAAACAAAAGTAGTAGGCAAGGCTTAGGAAAGATCTTCTATGGTCTTTACTCTTCACCTTGATCTATCTATCTTCTCCCCTAGTCAACCAAGAGAACCTCTATTCTGACTTCCTCTTCTGTGCAACAGAACAGTGGAGAGCACTGACGTTCCTCAACTTCCTCTCATACAGAGATCACCCAATGGTTATCTTTCTGTCTGGCAGAGGAACCACCACTAGTCTTTTTATTTCCTTTTTTTGTTTCTTCCTCTCTCTTTCCCTGTTAGGAATCAGACCTAATATGTGCATGAATTGCCATCCTCTCTTCAAAAATAATTGCATGTTCTATGTTTTAGGCTTACTGTTAAGAATTATATTTTCATTACTTGTGAGTCATTTTTGATAGATCTATATATTTACACTGAGCAAGGAATTTCCCCTGGTAATCTATGTTTCATATGCCTCTACTTTGTACATTATTATTGGTTTATGTGTTTGTTACTGAGTTAATAATTTTCATAATAGTCCATGTGCTTGATAATTCACATTAAATTTCTCTCCATCTGGAATAAAAGTATGTTTTTATTTTGTGAATTTCAGCTACCTAACACTCAAATGTATAATACCTAGAAAATTCTATGGGTACTGCCCCGCAAAGGATTTGAAGTACCAGCAGTACCATACTGAGTAACATACTAAGTACCATACTACTCAATAAGAGTAGCAGAGGATATGAAAAGTATCTCCCCTGATTTTTTCTGCTCTATATCCATTAACACCTAAGAAAACCAGGGAAAGCTATGGATGCCATAGAGAGCTGGGAGAGGACATAACCAGCAGAAGACATTTGACAAGAAGCCAAAAGAACAAGAAACATCATAGCCAGCCATACTGGCACAGAAAGAATGCTAAACAGACCACATCAGTAGAGTGATTCAGATGCACATGTATTCAAGAATATGGAGAAAGAATAAGTTTGAGCAGATGTGTGATACAGTTTTAGCTTCAGATCATAGAGTATAAGAAAAGAAATACATCAGCCTTAATCAGTCATCCACTACTCCAGTGACAGCATGGAGCCTTCAAGGCTGTCTCCTACCACATTAGAAGAAATTACTTATTTACATATGTACCCCAAGATGAAACAATGTGAATTGCACTTCTGAGTTATATGAGCATTCATTCGCCAGTAGCTCCTGGACTTCAGCCCTTGTGGTTGTGTTAGTAACACAACTGCCAATAATTTCTGTCTGGTCCCTTTTTTCCTCAGGGCTATAAACTCTTAAGAATGTAATCTAAAGTCATTTATTGTGTACAAATATCACTGAAATGTATTTATGTTCATGTTTGTATTAACAACCAAAGTAACTTTGAGATAATTTTGTTACTGGACTAATATGTTTGTGTGCAGATACATACACATACGTATGTATGTATCTGTAGTTGACTTACATGACAATTTTACTGATTTTAATTTTTTTTCATGTGTACAAGAAGTGAAATCAAAATCTTTTTGATTTAGTCTGGAAGCAATTTGTTCTAGTTGTATATCCATTAATTTATTTGTCAACAAAAAAAGCACTTTGTCTAAAAGATGAGATGAACAAGCATGCAAAATGTTTACAATTCTTTGTGAAATTGTAGTTTGTCATCCATTTATATCTGAAAGCTATTGTTATATATATTTTTGCTTTAGACACAACTTCTGCTTCTGAAACTTATAGTTGTGAATTTACCACTAAAACTTATACTGTTTTCTTTTCCCCTCACTGATTATGAGCAATAAGAACAGAGAGAAAAAAAATGAAACAGATCATAGGATCATAGACTGAGAGCTGGAAGGAACTTCAGAGGCTACCTAGTCCAAGCCCTTTTTTTTTTTTTACAGATGAGGAAACTGAGGCATGCAGAACTTAAGTGATTTGGACAAGATCACCCACAGAGTAAGTGCAAGAGGCAGGATCTGAACTCTGGTCTTTTGACTAGAACCAGTGCATTTCCCACTATTATGCTTTTGGGGAATGACCCCCTTCTCCATGAAAAGAGTCCTTATTTAAAGACTGATAAGTGACATTAGGGAATTACCACTGTAACACAATGGTCAATAATGGGACTTTGGGTTACTAGCATTTGCCTGTTGTAAAATATTTGATATTTGTTCAAGAGAACTTTTCCTTCGGCTCCTTTGTGGTCTGCATGTTATATGCTTTTAAGAGGGGAATAATGAAGAGATTCCCTCCAATTTCCGCATGGGGTACCTAGCTTCTGGATGGAGACTCCAGCTCATAGAAATGTGAAACCTCCAGAAAGTTGACTGAGTCACACAGGTAGTAAATGCCAGAGGGCGTATTCAGATTCTAAGAATGAAAAACCACAGACTCTGACTCTAGGTGCCATAGGGGGGAAATGAGGCAAAATATGAAGCATGCTAACAGAAAAAGAAAATAGAAAAAATGTGGAACCTCTAAGAAAACAAGGCTTTCTCTCTGCTAGAGGACTTTAATATGCTACAAATAAGGAAAATTAGTTCTTGGTAGAGGCAGGCTGGCACCACAGAAGGAGGGCTGGACTTGGAATCAAGAAGACCTGGGTTTAAATACTGGCATTGAGATTCACTACTTGTATCATGTGCCAGTCACAAACTCTCAGGGTCTCAGTTTTCTCATCCATAAAATGAGGGAGGAGTTGGACTAGACAATCAATATGGTACAATGGAAAGAACAATGAAATTGGAATCAGAAGAAATCACATCTCCAGTACTTGCTACCTTTGTAACCATCAACAAACCTTCTAACTTTGTTGGGGCTCAATCTCTCATCTGTAAAACAATGAATTTAGATTTGGTGACTGCCAAGATATCTTGCAGCTCTCTATATATGACCCTATGAAGTTCCTTGTAAGAAATTCTCTATAGTGATGGAATCACAGGTCTAGTCAAATAATGAATGAATGAATAAGTAAATAAATGCAAACAATTCTCATAAAACATGTAAATTAAAGCAATTCTGAGGTTCCATTTTATACCCATCAAATTGGAAAAAAAGTGACTAAAAAAAGGAAAATGACAAATAATAGAGAAGGTATGGGGAAAATGGCATGTATATGCACTGCTATGCCTGTAAATGGGTATAAAATTGAGAAGTTATTTGTAATTATACGCAAAAAGCTATTTAAAATGCATACTTTTTGACCCATTGCTAGATAGGTCACTTGCTAGACCTACCCAGAAGAGACTAAAATATAGGGAAAGGCCTGATATATACAAAAATATTTGTAGCAGCTTTTTTTGTGGTGGCAAAAAAAAAAAACAAGCTCTGGAAACTAAAGGGATGCATATCAATTATGGAATAGTTGGACTAATTGTAGTATATAAATGTGATGACTTATTTATATGAATGTGATGTATTATGCTGTGAGAAAGCAGGAAATAGATGATTTAAAAGAGACGTGGCATGATTTATATGAAGAAACAAAAATTTTATGCTATAATAGCAATATTACAAGAGCAATTTTGAAAACTTTTACTAATCCATAAAGAATGAAATTATCAGAACCAGAAAAACCATTTATAAAAGAAAAACAAAAATAACTTTGAAAACCATAAGAACTGTGATCATCCATGATTCTAGAGTAGTGATAATGAAGCAAGCTATCCATCTCTTGATGGAGAGGTGATAGATTCAAGGTACAGAATGAGAGACGTTTTTTTGAACAGGGGCAATGAAGGAATTTGTTTTGCTTGACTATGTAAATTTGTAACAAGGAATTTGTCTTTTTCTTTTTCCACTGGGGTAGTGAGTGGGAGGGAGAATGGATTTCTGCTAATTAAAAAAAAGAAAACTTTCATTTAAAAAGATAATATATGCAAAGGTATGGGGTTAGCTCATTTATTCAGTAGTAGTTACCATTTATCTAGCACATTAAGGTTTTCAAATCACATTATGCATGATATCTCAGTTGATGAAAGGCAGTCTGATATATTGTAAAGACAGTTGTTGGTGTTGGAATCAAGAAGACCTGGGTTCGAGTCTTACTCTCAAATATACAAGAGTGTATTGGGCAATTTGCCCAATTTCAAGGCAATCACTTAACTTCTCAATGAACCCACAATCTTCTAAAACTCAAAGTTCCTGACAAGTTGCTTACCTGAACAAGGATTACTACACCAAGTGTCCCCTACATTGATGATGACATTATCTATCTACGTACACATGTATGTGTGTATATGCATACACATCCATGCACACATGTAATATGTGCGTGTATGTGTTCACACACAAATGAACAACCATGAGATTGGTATTATAGTTATCATCCTCATTTTGCAGATAAGCAATCTGAGACTCACAGAGACCGCGTGACTTAAGTCCCCTCCTTCGAGGTCTTCGAGCAGACACCAAATGATCACTCACTGGGTATCTGATGCTTCAGATTAATTTTGTGTGTGAACTACACTGCACAGTCACTGAAACCTCTTCCAAGTGTCAGATTCTGTAACTCTATCGGTTGCCCGTGATCACATGGTGTAATGGTAATGGGAACTTGAAGATCTTTCCTCCACCTTAATAAGTCTAAGGGAATTTGAAGACCTTCCCCACTTTAAAGATATACTCTGACCTCTAATAGGCTGTATGTAATCACACAGAGCCTGTGGTAGGAGGAGTTTGCTGAAAGGTAGAGCAGAGCCCACAGGAAGCTAGGAGTCAGAGCAGCTACACTGGAGGGAGGAGTGGACGCATCTGAGGGAGACAGTTAGGCTTGTGAGTAAATGTTGATTTGTGGGAATGTTGCTTTGGTGCTCTGTGCTGTTATGGCTTATTAATTTCTTTGCTATTAAGATGGAATCTGCTTACTGGTTTGGGGATTTGGTTTTCTGGTGTCTGAATAAATGTTTTGCTTCTGTCTTCTACATGGAGAATCTGTTATATTTTTTTCAATCAAGCACTATGCAGGCATATTTATAGTGACTGTTGGCACTATGAATATTACATTGGCACTACACATGGCTAGTAAGAGTCAGAAGGAAGATTCAAGAACAAGTACTTTCAGGTTCAAATCCAATCTTCTTCTAATCTTACCTCAGATATCTTCTAGCTCTAGGACTCTGGAAAGTCACTTAACCTCTCAGCCTCAGTTTCCTCATTTGTAAAATGGGGATAATAATAGTACCTATTTTACAGTGTTGATGTGGGGATAAAATGGTTAATGTATGTAGAACACCTTATAAACCTTCAATTGCTCTATAAATGCAAGTTATTCTTATTCTTATTTCTATTACACCAGGATTTAATCATTTATATCATGAACCTTTTGAGCAGTCCAGTGAAGCCTATGGACTCCTTTACAGAATAACATTTTTAAATGCATAAAATAAAATATTAAAATTAAAAAGCATTTAAAAGGATATCAATGTTATTGAAATACAGTTATCAAAATAGTTTTTAAAAGTAAGGTAATAGGGGCAGCTAGGTGGCGCAGTGAGTAGAGCACTGGAGTAGAGCCCTGGAGTCAGGTGGACCTGGGTTCAAGTCTGGCCTCAGACACTTAACACAAAAAAAAAAAAAACTAGCCATTTAACCTTGAGCAAGTTGCTTAACCCCAATGGTCCTCCAAAAAAAAAAAAAGTAAGGTAATGGACCCCACGTTAGAGCTCCTTAATTGCTTCTCATTTTATATACCAAATAAAATATCATTTTTAAAGCACAGTGCCTAGCACATAGTGGGTTCTTAATAAATGTTTACTCCCTTTTTTGCTCCTTTATTCATCCAACAGTTACTGAGTACCTACTATGTTCAGTACTGGGGACTTAAGGGTATACAAAGATGAGTAAGGCACATTCCTATACTTTCTAATTCTATTCCTAGAGTTTGAAGTCTAGCAGAGGAAAGAAAGCATGTGAGCACACTAGTATACAAGGCAATATAATTTACTGGCCATAGGAGAGGCACAAAGTGCTGATGTTTGTAAGGAGTAAAAATAACTCTGCCATCGTTTGCACAAGTCAGAAAGGGATTTGAATTTGTGTCACCATGTTCTTCCCAAAGGAAGCATTCTGCCAAGACTACCTTCATGGACAAGGGGATGGCTTTTGTAGCTTCATTTGAGAAAGGCCAACCTGAGACATAGCTGTGAAGTCAGAACTCCCCATTGTTCTCTCCAGCTTTCCTTGTGAATCTTTTCCTACCCATATTGTTTCTCCTCTCCTATCTCCTCCTCATCCTTCCAAAGTCAGGACTCTAGGGCTCCAAGAAGGGATGAGGTCCCTTGGGCCCTCTGCTGAAAATTTTCCTCTTTGGGGAATCTGCCACATTTGCCAGAAAATTTACCTTTAGGGGGTCATTCATTCCTCTAAATTACTACATTTATCACTAGAAATAATAATAATAAAACAAAAAGCAACAACAAAATTCTACAGAATAAAGAACAGAGGGAAGATAAAAGATTATCTAATTTGGAGCTATATTTTAAAGACGAGACAAATAAGGCTTAGGAAGGAGACTTGATTTGCCCATCTTACACATAGGTGGTAATCTATACACACACACACACAATATATATGTATATACACATGTATGTGTGTATATAGTATGTGTGTGTGTATATAAAACATGAATTATATAGAACCTGCTCATATATTCCCTGACCACATATTTGAGCAACCAAGGATGACAAAGTTTACTTTGCTGGCCATGGAGTAATCCAGTACTATTTTGGTAGGAGACATGATGCTATATAATTTAAAACTTCCCTCATTTCTTCAACCTTCCAAGTAGCATCACAAGACACTGAAATGTCCAGTGAGGAGGGTATGGGATAGACTGATCCTTCTCCACCATGGTATTATGGTGACCACTCTCACCTGGCCGTTACAGTAGTGGAGTCCACTAAACAATCCTGCTTCTGGGCCTTTCACTACCTTTCCCATATTGTGCTGCCTTTCTTGTAGGTACAGATCCACAAGATGGATGTGTACAGTCATAGAGGTATCCTTGAGGATTCAAGAGGTTTGAAGACCTAAAATGAATTACTGAATTGTAGCAAGGGGCAGGATTCTTTGGAGAGACTGACTGGACAGGACAATATGAGTTCCAAGCACCTCTTGTCTCACAGAAATCAGGAACTGCCTTGGGGCCTCTGAACCAAGAGGCCCCTCTGTGCCTGTGGGAGATGAGGAGGTGCTGAGGGCCACAGTCCATTTGCAGGCTCACAAGGATGTCTCTCATGAAACTGCTTGCTTGATGAGCTGCAGTTGACATGGCTGGTTCGGCCCCCCTCCATTGGTTCACCTTCCCCAGGCACGAGGAATTCATGCCTGAATCATGCTCTATACGAGGAGCCAGCTTTCTTCCTTCCAGGGGCCACCTGTGCGCCCCTCCTTCTAGAATAAACCATAAGTTGTTTCTCTCCCTCACTTCTGGTCTCCTCAATCCCTCCTGAGAATAAAACCTATGGCTGGCCCTTAGGTTAGGAAAGGTAGCGACCACATACAACTGCCATTGATAAGAGAATGACAGAGGTATTGGGACATTGCAAAGCCAAAATGAAATGCAGTTATGGCTATTCAGTGGTCCAACAAACTGCTCTATGTTCTGATGAGGTTCAATTGAAAGCTTCCCAGGAGAGATTGTAACAGTAGGTATAAATTAAATTTCTGAATCTTGTTCTAAGTATAAAATTTCATCCCCATACCAATACATGTAATGACAGAAAACCCAGAAAGCTGCCATGAATAGATAAGTATAAACACGGTGTGATTAAGTTCTTAAACAATTTGAAAGCATTGGTCATCAGACAAAGATAGGTAATATCACAAAGGAAATATCTGGTAATTGACTGAAAGAATCTGACACACCTCTAGGATTATGTATGAAAATATATCAGACAGTCCAGTGAAGAAGTGTAATGGTTGAAGAGTTCCAGTTCAAAGGATTCTAGTTTGAGAGTGAATAAATCATTCTTGGTCAATCTCATTAACCATGTCAACAAAAGACTATCCCAGTAGTACACAGTGTGTCTAGCCAGGATCACAGAGACTGGACCAGTAGGAGATGACACAACCAGTCAAGAATGATTGTAATCCAGGGAAAAGCAGCTTCAGGGAGTAGAACCATCTTAGTAGAGAGAAGTGCTGTGGACTATCTATAAGGGCACCAATCCTCAAAATTCAGAAGGAAGCTACACCTAAAGGAAAATTAATGTTCTACAAAGAGGAAAAAAAGGACTTCTAGCAATTAGGAATTGTGAATTATTCCTTTACCACATGTGTTTTCTCCAAATGAATTTCAATAACCTTTGTACTTTTGGTTTGTGCCCATTCTTCCTATTGACCCTGTGTATTTTTGTGTGATAGAGTGCCCAGATTTGGGGAGAAAATGCTTTTGTAGTAACTCTTCTTACTATACCATCTTAGTAAGTAATTTTGCTAAAAAAAAGTTTATCAGTTCTATCTGATTGTTAGTGAAAATGATAACAGTTGGAGCTCATGAGTAATAGCACTAAAAACCTAATTCAGAAAATAGGATGTAACAAGCTGCCTTCTAGGGACCCAGGCTGCCAATGTGAGTTGGAGTTGAGGAAGTAGCTTCAGAAAGCTTCTTATATAAGTTAATTTGTCAATGTTTTCTGTGAGTTCTGTGTTTCAGTATTTCTGTTTTGTGTGGGTAATAAAGAACAATCCCATACTTGATTCACATTGTACAATGAGTTCTTTTCTATCCCTTCACCTCTTAAAGAAGGGCCTAGAAATGAGACAAAATCTAAATTTCAAATAACTAGAGTGTCAGGTTGAGGGTTTAATGTGTTCACCAATATGAGAAAAGGTAGCCTAGCCTTCTCTTCTTAGAGGCTAGACTCCTACAGGACTGAGCATGGTCGTGTAGGACCAACATTTGTTCCCACAACAGAATGAAGACCCTGAGCAAAAGAGAGTAGATGCAGCATCCCAGCATCCAATTCTTAGAACCAACATAGGTTTCTCAGTATAAGATATGGACAATAAATATAAGGTGATTTTTTAGTGGGGAGACTAGGAGCTGGGGGAGGGGAGAGAGGAGGATAGTTGTCAGAAAAGTCTTCATCTATCTAGGTATCAGACAAAGAATAAAACCCATATTTTCTAATTTTAAATCCAAAGTTCTTTCTTCTACTCTGCATATCATGCATGCCTCTCTTGCCTGAGAGGATAAAATATTAATCTAATTATCTGTTATTAACAGTATAGTGTGAATGCCTTTATCAGAGTGGTTTTCCACATGGAAAAAGATAGACAGGTTCAAAGCATAGGAAACTGACTAAGAAATTCAGGTTTAAGTGAGATTACTGGATATCAGGTGTACAACCAGTGGGGTAGGGTGATGGGGAGAGAGAATCTTGGAACGAGAAAAAGGCACTGGGGGGAAAGGCAAAAGGCCAGAAAAGACAAACGTAGCCAGTGTTATGGTTTTGCTAAAGGCCAGCCCCACGTTCTGCAAATTTATATGCTTATGTTTCTTACTAATAGAAAGTGGCAGGCTCCTTACATTAGTATTAATTATGGGATTAGAAGAGACTCTGGTGATGTGGTAGAATCAATTAGCACTCACATTTCAACTGTAATCTCCTCCACACATTCAGTCGGTCAGACGTCTGACACCTCAGGTGTGAAATGTAGCCTGATAGAAGAACACACTGGGAGATCTGTTCTCACCTGCTTGGGTGAATCCTCAGTTAAGAAGACAGCTTCTAAATTGAGGCATCTCTTCCAAATATCTCTCCTGCATTGAGTTATCCACAAGGTTGAGGGGTGGTGAGAAGAAATGATGCAGAATGGTCAATGTATATTCCCTACAGTAAAAAAAAAAAATGTCCCCACTAAGCCAAATTGTCAAGGTGACTTGATCATTCCCTTAAGATAAGATCCTCTTTTTCTCTACCCCTTCATTTCCAAAACTCTAGAAGTAGTCATCTACTCAGAAAATATTCTCCTCTCTCTCTCTATCCATTTATTCCTAAACTTCTGGCATACTGGATTCCTTTCCTACCACTCTATTCAAACTGCTTTCTCTAAGGTCACTAATGACCCACTTATTGCTAAATCGAATGTCATTTTTTAGTGTTCATCTTCCTCTCTGAATCATTTGACATTATTGATAACTCTCCTTCCTAACACTTATTCTTCCCTTGGCATCTGTGAATCTGAACTCTTGCAGCAACTCTCTTGCCTCTCTGAGTGCCCCCCATGTCTGTTTCCTTTACTGCCTCCTCACCTTTCTCCTGCCCTCATAATAAATATGAATATGCTGATTTTGAGTGCTTTTACATTCTCTTTTTTACCTCTCTCATATCCCCCTGTAAATACTCCTATGGAGATGACTCCTAGGTCTATTTCTCTAGCTCTAGTCCCTGCCCAAATCTTTAGTCCTATTTCCAACTGCCTCCTGCTCTACCTGGATAAATTCTTGCAACTTGAGTTGTGGAGCACAAAACCCTCCTGCTTTTTGCCTTCCCAGACTATTGGGAGCCCTTATCCATGGGCAGATGGCTATCATCCATTGTGGAAGTAGAAGCCTTGATTTAGAGGTCCAGGGGAGGACATTAGCTATATAGTTATAGTTCTTCAGTTAAGAAAAAGGGTTCACATGACTTGGGAATACATGTATACATAGCCAAAAATACTAATTAGGTATTTCACAAACAAAAAAGAATATTATATTAACAGAATCAAAATTAATACAAGACTAAGAGAATGAATAAAAATGAAAATTGATACAGTATGCAAGTGAAATAACTCAGTTCTTTTCTAGTTAAATAAATTACTGATAAAGAAAATTGAACAATGAAAGGATGGCCATAGACACTGACTATGATAATTTCATTCAGAAGTTTACTATAAGTCACTGGCAATAAAAGGAAAGCAAAAGAACTTAAAAATAGCATCTGTCTAGTTTTAAGAATAATTTAATAATATTCAATTAAAATTGATTTTAAAATAAATTCTAGAGATTTAATTTGGTCTGTTTTAATAAGTTTATAATAAACATTTAATTTAATTAAAATAATTTTAAAAATATTTTTAGAATTTTAATTTAAAACAATTTAATTATAATAAACATTGAACAATAATCACTATCACTTATATAGCACTTTACGGTTTGCAAAGCACCTTACAAACATTATTTCATTTGATCTTTAAAACAACCATGGCAGTAAGATATTATTATTCCCATTTTACAGATGAGAAAATTGAGGCAGAAAAACATTAAGTGACTTGCTCATGGTCACACAGCTAGTAAGCGTCTAAAGCTGGACTTGAACTCAGATCTTCCTGAGTCTAGGTCCAACACTCACGGAGTGACTCCTACATTCTAAGCTCTTGAGACTCAAGTATCCCGTTTTCACTTGGCGGCAGTACTGACTGACAAGAGACTTGCTTTACAGGCTGACCACTTTAGAGGAAGACATAGGGGCTGGGGCAGTGAGGGAACCTTATCATGAGGCCTGGTGCGAGATATACTTACTGGGATGTCTAGCAGTCATGTTGATCATTTATTTCTAGAAAGACTGATGTTTGTATTGTCAAATAGATAATTTAGTACTATAGATTAATAAAAGATTGCATCAATGCCATGCATTGATGGATTTAAGTCTGATTTAGTGTTTCTGTCCCGGTAGTCAGCATATGTAACAGCAAATTGGTTTAGCATGTACATGATATGTTATATTTGACTTATATGCTAAGCAAACAGGGAAGGCAGTCAAAGCCAAGACTTTTTTTGAATATGCATTCATTTGTAAAATCTTAACGAGAAGAACAATGGAAGATTATGAGCAGGATTATATTACAAAACAGACAAGCAGTGGAGGGTAAAAAATAATCTAAATAAGGCTTTGCAAGGAACCCACTAAGTATACATACATCCATATGTGGGTATAATTTTACACACACACCATGGAGTAGCAGGAAGAGATCTGACCTCAGTCAGGTCTGGCTTCAAGTTAAGTCTTGCATGTGATACATATTGGCTGCATGACCCTGGGCAAGTCTTAACTTCTTATTGCCCCAGGCAATTCTCTAAAACTTTAATTTGCAGGTCACTTGCTGATCTATCTGGATAGTTTTCTCATGAGGGAAATCTCTACAAATATGAAATCATGGGTCCATTTTTTTTTTAAATCTAACCTATGTCTCTAAGAAAATATCCCAATAGATTTTTGAAATCATTTATCTGGAAGCTCCTTAGTACAATGCCTGGCAAATAGTAGGTGCTTAATAAATGCTAGCTGACTGACTTCCAAAGATGTATCTCATGACCCATCCATGACTACCTATGCTGTGCAATTCTTGTCCATGTCTTCTCATGAATTCACTACACGGATTCTCCCAACATGCTGAAGGCCTTTATTGCTTTCTCTCAATGTCACAAGTACACAATACAGAACTATTCACTTGTTAGCTATCACCCTTGCCACATAACTATCTTCTTTTCCTATCACACACTTGTCTGAAATCTTCCACTCTTGATTTTCAAAGTTCTTCATTGATTATGTGTTTCAGTCTTCTCATACCCACCCCATCCCTCTTCATAACCTTCTTAGTAACATCTATTTTCAATTCTTTGGAAACTAGTGCTAATAGTCAAGATAGAATATTGAAATTATAAAGATGGACAAAGATCTGGGTCATTAAAGGAGTTTTGCAGCATTTTAAAGTGAATCCAACCTATCCTGCTTCTGTTTAACTCTAGGAACTACTAATTGTCTATGGGAAGACAAGTTTTATAGGCTGTCCATCCAGCTGCATGTTATAATTGGTTAATAGACATGTTGATGTTTATCATTTATCCACTTGGTTTTTCCTATGTGGATGGTCAGGTCAGATTATTGAGTGGTTACAGATCTCTTCAAGGAGGCTCATAAAACATGTATAAATTTCTTTTTTTTTTACTCCAAGTTGATTGATAAGTTTTCTGTACATCCATGTGGTGATCTTCAAACAGTTCCTTTCCCTGTCCTCTTGGATCAGTATTATTTCATTTCATTTCTTTAGAATTTCTTTCTTCAGTTTCCCATTCCTTATGGACTGACTTCCCTCTTAGCTATTCTTATACCAAACATTTGAAATTTACTCAAGAGTGAATGTCAGAGCATACCTGCATGAGGTCATCTCTAAGGCCCCTTCCATCTCTGAGTCTACAATCCTGAACAACTTCTTAAACTCTGATTAACTCCTTTGAATCATTTATGCTCCAATAACAAGCTTTAGTTTGTTTGATTATGCCCTAAATAAAGTAAGTTTCATTCTTCCCTCTTTGGGCTTTGGTTGTATCTTCACACTTGCAGACAGGAGGAATTTTTTTCCATCCTATGCTCAAACATTAGTTTATATGTTTGCTTATTTGTTTTGTTTTTCCCTGAGGCCCCTTAAGATAAAATTGTAAATGTCAAGAAAATCTCATCTCATCTGATGCATTTCATTTCAAAGGGTATTGCAGAATACCCAATATCATATAACCACAGAATTTCAGAGTTGGAAGAAACCTTGCTGACCATATAGAACAAGCTATATGTGAACAAGAATATCCTGAATCACATACTTAAATTGGCATCCATTCCTATGGAAGACCTTGTAGACCTCTAGTGATGGACAATCCATTAACTTCATAAGTAGTCCATTCCACTCTTGGAGGGCTTTAGTTGTTAGGAAATTTGTTGTGGCTAATATCAAGTCTAACTCTCTTCTTTGAGACCTTCTCCCCTTCTTCCTACTTCTGCCCTTTGTCAAATCTATCCTCTTTTTCCATGTGATGATCCCTCATCTATAGGAAGATCCACTATCACATCCCCTTTAAGACTAATACTTGGTGCCCCCTCTGGATACTCATTAGCTTATCAACCATCCTGAAATGGATTGCTCACAATAACTCACAGTACCCCAGATTTGTCTGAGAAGATAATGCATGGCAAGGTCATTACCTCCTTCTTCTCAGATGTTGGGTCTCCCTTAAAGGATTCTAGGTTCATAGTATCTTCCTTGGCTGTCCTCTCCCACTATGCATGTGGGTCACTAAAATACTTAGATCTTCTCCAGATGAATTGTTTTTCTAGCCTAGCCAAGCCTACCTCATATTTGTGAAGCTGATTTTTTCCCCAACACTGTTATCTAAAGCTTTACACCTATATCTCTATTAAGCTTAATCTTATTTTGTGTGACCCAGTAGTTTAAGCTATTGAGATCTTTTTGAATTCTGATTCTGACATTTGTTTATTAGGTATTATCTCAACTTTGTGTCACATAAAAATTCAATAAATGGGGGTGGGTAGGTGGTGCAGTGAATAGAGCACCGACCCTGGAGTCAGGAGGATCTGAGTTCAAATCCAGTCTCAGACATTTAACATGTACAAGCTGTGTGACCTTAGGCAAGTCACTTAACCCCGATTGCACTGCCTTTCCCCTCCAAAAAGCAAAAAATAAAAATAAATTCAATAAATGTGGCTAAAGGTCTATCACTTTAGCCAAATCACTGGTGACAGAGTTAAATAGGACAAGACTAAGCACAGATTCCTGAGGCATTCCACTGGAGAACTTCATTCTAATTTGACATTGATTGATTTTTAACCTTCCAAAAGTATTATTTTATAATAACAATTATATAATAATTTTAGTCTCCTATCTCCCTTAATAATTGCATCTTCCTAGTCTTTCTTCTGAAAGATCCTGTTTCAAAATCACACTATAGAGGCATACAATACAAAAGCCTGAAGACCTGGGGTTATTGCAATCTCTCTGTAATCCTTGGTGCATTGGCTTCTGTCAGGAGGAAGACAGATCTGCCTTCTGAAACTCAAATGTTCTCTCAACAAAAACTTCTCCTTGGAAATCTGGACTTATACTTTTTTCTCTCTGTTGCCTGCTAACAATTATCCAATTAAAGCATTGACCTTTGAAGAGATAATAGATCCTAGCAGAGTGCCTTGAATATAGCAGGGGCTTAATAAATTTTCATTGAATTATTGAGCAAGCATAATGGAAAGACCACTAGATTCTGTTCCCAAATATGCCACCAATTAGCTGTGTGATCTTGGCAAAGGGTGAGCCAAGGTTGCACAATTAGCTGTGCAACTTATTTTTTTGCACAACTAAAAATTGTTTTTAGTTGTGCAAAACTAAAGAGCCAGCTTTTCCCAGCTCAGGAACCAATTGTTAAATTTTCAGTGTGATCATTTATACCGTGGAGATAGGCAAATGCTGCAAATCAGGGTTTGGTTATTTTATTGTCTAGATTTAAGAAAGTGATGGATAAATCTTTAATAATAAATCAGGAATAATGTTAAAGTTAAAAGTGTGTCCTGTATACATTTTTCCCCCCAGGGAGTTGGTTGTAAAACATTTACGAGCACATCACTGGATCTTGGTAAAGTCAATATCTCTTTCCAGGCCACATTTTTCTCATCTTCAAAATAAGGATGTTGAACTAAATGATCTCATAAGATCTTTTCCAGTTTTGCCAGTCAATATTTTCACTGGTCAGTGGGGAAGGAGAGACACAGAAAAATGGATGTTTTGTTTTATTGACATGACTTGAAGGTCAGAAGATCTGGGTTCTAGCTCAGACTCCAGCACTCACTAATTGTGCAACCTTAAACAAGTCACTTCACTTTTGGATTTCAATTTCCTCATCTCTAAAATGAGATGAGAGAGCCAATGTTATAGAATGATAAATTGTTAACTAGAAGGGACATGAGAAGCCATTTCATCCAATCCTTTCATTTTATTGATAAGGAAATTAAGGCCCAGAAAAATGAAGTGATTTATGCTAGATAGTAGCAGGATCAGAATTCCAACCTTGGTTTTGTGTTTCCAAATCTACAAAATTACATGAACACCACTATGCCCAAAGGGCTATTAAACCATAATACCCTTTGACCTAGCAATACCACCACTGTCTGTAATCCAAAAGAGATAAAAAAAGTAAAAGAACCTATATGTACAAAAATACTTATAGCAGCTCTTTTCTAGTGGTAAATAATTAGAAATTGAGGGGAAGTCCATCAACTGGGGAATGACTGGAGAAGTTGTGGTATGTCATTGTGGTGGAATATGATATAACATTATAAGAAATGATGAACAGGATGCTCTCAAAAAAAGTAAACCTTGGGGCAGCTAGGTGGTGCAGTGAATAGAGCACTGGCCTTGGAGTCAAGAAGACCTGAGTTCAAATCCGGCCTTAGACACATAACACTTATCAGCCGTGTGACCTTGGGCAAGTCACTTAACCCCAATCACCCTCCCAAAAAAAAAACCTGGAAAGACTTGCATGGGCTGATGCAAAGTGAAATGTACTGTGTACAAAGTAATAGCAATATTGTAAGATGATCAGCTATTGATGACTTAGCTATTCTTAGTAATACAATGATCCAAGACAACTCTGAAGGACTTAAAATGAAAAAAATGCTAGACATTCCCAGAAAAACAACCAATGGTATCTGAATATGGATTGAAGCATACTTTTTTTTTACTTTCAAAAAAATTAAATGAACCCCTCTCCCTGACCACCTGTTTGATCTTGAACTGTTTGGGGGAGTTAGGGGGAAGAGGTACTATTTAGAGAGATTTTTAATCATAAGGTGATCCCCATGCTTTTTCCCACCCAAACTTTAATATCTTTTCCAGACAGCTTGTCATAGTGGAGTCAGCTAGAAATTCAGTTCTAATTGTTCAGGGACTGGGGAACATTTCAATTCATTTTTCATTTATTTCTCAAAATGGCGGTTATAATCTCAGGTTCTTTAAAGATATGAGATTTCATCAGAGTAGCAACTATTCTACTGATAAAGATTCTTCCTTAGAGAACTGGGTGGGGGAGAAAGGAGGGGTGAAAGGGGGAAGTTGGGAGGGTGGTAAGAAACTAACACAGAAGCTGTAAAGTAGGGGGATCCAGGAAATAATAGCTAGTAGCTAACATTTTAGAATTTGCAAAGCATCTAACATATAGTTTCATTTGATCCATTTGGTTTACAGCCCTGTGAGGGAGGTTCAATTATCTCCTAGTTACAGCTGATGAACTGAAAGCTGAAAGGTTATATAGCCCAGCTATTTAACCTTGGGAAATTCTAAAGAAGTCACATCTATGTTGTGGCTTGTCTTTTGTTCTCAGTGAGAACCAATGACATCAGGAGGGTGATGGCTTGACTTGCAAGTGAACTGAATTCAAGTGAGGCAGAGCTGTGCAAAATCATCTGCCTCACTCTCTCCTCCAGAATTAGAGGAGTCCAGCAACAAGACAAAGGTCATGGCCATCTGGTACAGCCCCTGAAGCAGTGGGAGACCTTGGCCTTTTTAAGCTAAAGTCTTTCCCAGGTCTCAGTTTGCCTGAGGGAGCACCCATTCAGTAATTAAAGGCTAGGTAAGAATGAAGGTAAAAGATATTTTGCCTTCATAAAAGAATCAATTTGGGAGTGGAAGACCCTGTGTCTATATGTATATACTTGCTCTCTCAGAATATGGGCTGCACCAAAATGATAGTTTCATCCCAACATCATTTAAAACACATTTAGGTGAAATTGAAATCACTTAAAGATGTGGCACAATTCTACCTGGCAGATGAGAACCAGCTTCCACAAGAAATTTCCAGCTACCATTTAATTTTTAAAGTAAAATACCTAATGAGCTTATAGCACATAACAGTTAAAGCAAATGAGCATTGAATCAGCTCCAAGCAGAGCCCAGTGATTTGTAGCTATTTCTTTCTCTAAGCCAGCTATTGCATTTTCAAAATGGCCCCATGATTTGATGATGTCACAGCACAGGGAAATTGAGAGACTCTTTATCTTGAATTGCTGTTTCAGACACTTACTAATATACCCTTTTTCTAAAATGGGATTTGATAGTGACATTTATCAGTAGTAGAGGCAACCTGGAATTTGTATTCCAACATATAAATGTACTTTGGAGGCTTGAATTCAGTGCTTCTTAGAAAAACTATTAAACACTGTAGTTAGGTATGTACCCCAGACAGCAAAACAATTAATTATTTGGCTTTTTTATTCAAACCTGTTCAAATCTATGTATGGGAGAGTTACTTTTCATATTGTACCTCAAAAGTAGGGATTCTAAATGCAGAGTCTACAAAGGGGTCCATGGATCAATATCAAGGAGTTTGTGAATGTGGATGGGGGGGGGGACAGAAAATCACATCTTCATTTTTACTAACTTCTAACTGAAATTTAGCATTTCCTTCCATTTTGAATGTAGGCAACAAACATTCTGAGAAAAGATCCTTAAATATCATCAGACTCCATGACATAAAAATATTAAGAAGTCCTGACTTTAAATATAGCACATTAGAGATCCAAACTTTTTTATATCATATACCCTATCAGGAAAAAAAGAGAGCATTTGGGGTGGCTAGGTGGCACAGTGAATAGAGTACGGGTCCTGGAGTAAGGAGGACCTGAGTTCAAATTTGGTCTCAGACATTTAACACTTATTAGCCGTGTGACCTTGGGCAAGTCACTTAACTCCAATTGTCTTGCCCTACCGCCTCCAAAAAGTGCAAAAAAAAAAAAAAGAGAGAGAGAGAGAGAGCATGAACCTCAATATGTGTCCATTTCCTTGTTTGGAAATAATAAAGATTTAGAACTTTACAAGTAATGATATACCTTATAAAATTTCTGCAAAAATAAAGATAAACTACCATTTGATCCTAGTGGCAGCAAGAAGCTGTTGGATCTCATTGATTAAGGGAGTGACATGATCAGACGTGACTTTTAGGACAATCACTTTGGTTATGTGAAGGCTGGGTTAGAGAAGAGAAAGAAACTTGAAGCCGGAAGAATATTGCAATAGTTCAGCTGGGAAGTGATATCTTCCTAAATTATGGTTGTGGTGGCATGACTAAGGAGAAGACAGCAGATGAGAGAGATGTGGAAGGAAAAACAATAAGATTTGGCAATTGATTAGATCTGAGGGGTGAGGGAGAGTGAGAAGTCAATGATGACATTGAGGTTGTAAGCATCTCAGTAACTGACATATGGCGCTGCCTTCTATTGAAAGTAGAAGTTTAGAAGATAATGTTAGGTAACATCTTCTGAGGAAATAGAGTGTAATGATATTTGGAATACAACTAACAATCCATCCATTACCATTAATCCTGTGTGACTTACTTTCTTCCATCCCAAATTACTGATGACTAGTTTACAACCATAGTGTCTGCCCTTCAAGATGTAGCCAGAGTTACAAGGTAATTTCGGGTGTAGGCATTGAATTTATCCAGTATCACCTGCCCTGCTTTTGTGGGTAGCTGCCCTGAGGGACCCCCATCAGGTTCACAAAAGAAGAGTATGGAAACTTAGATAGCACAAGGAGGGAGAAGAGAGAGGGGAGAGGAGGAAGTACTGAGTGATAGGGTAGGTGTGACTGTGTGTGTCAGAGGTAAGACCCATCACCAAGACCCTTATTTTGGAATCCATTGCTCTACAACAATGAATCTATAGGGGGGGGGGACAATCAGAATCCTTAGTTTTTTTTCTTTTCCTAGTAACAAGAACTATCCTTCCCCTGCATCAAAGCAAATGGAGCCTATAATCCTCCAGAACCATGCCATTTTACAGAGTTCTAGAAGAGCAGTGTAAGGGGTAGAGAGGGAAACTGTAGGGGATTAAAAGGTAAGAAGCTAGTATAGGAGTTCCAAGGTAAAGGGGTTTGGTGAAATGAGACTACGAGGTTGGAGGCTGGGGTAAGAAATGCCTAGAGAAGGGTGGGGGAAGGGAATGAAGAGCAGAGATGGGATAAGATTTATTTTCTCATTGTCCAGTTAGCAATTTCAGTGAAGCCTAAAATCACTGCCAGCAGGCTATGGCTTTTAGCCCCAGATGAACTAAAGATAAACTTGAGATTAGCTTGAGAGTTCAGACTGTCTGAGAAACTTTGCTAGAATGTTTGTCCTCCTCTCCTCTTCTCCCTCACCATTGCTACTGACTTTTTGAGTTATCACAAACCCAAAAAATTGTCCTGCTTGAAGCATGTATGTGTGTGTAATACACATGTTACATACTATACATATATTACATATGAAATATATACATATACATTGCAAATGACAATACACATATACTATATGTAACAGAGTGTGTATATAAAATCAACTATCATATTAGTAGTCACCAAAATATTAGACTCAATAGCACAGCTTCTCTTAAATTTATCACATAAATGTGATTTTCTAAAAGCCCAGGTCTGACCATATTATGCCCCCATTCAATAAACTCCAGTAGCCTTCTATTACCTCTAGGATAAAATATAATCTCCTTTGTTTAACAGTTAAAGCTCTTTACAACCTGGTCCTAACCTACATTTATGGTCTTCTTACATATGATTCCCATCTATGAACTCTGAGGTCCAACAATAATGGTCTACTTGATCTTTGTCCCATAAGATGCTCCATTTCCCTTCTCTACCATGTCTATGTATCAGCTCTCTTCTCATTTATATTTCTTGAAATTCCTAACTTCCTCTAAGACTGAGTTCAAATGCTTCCTTTTGGTGAAGGTCTATCATGGGATCCCCAGCTGCTAGTTTCTTCCCCCCTCCAATGGTATTTTTTATCTGTTTATATGTGTTTTGTATATACTTATATATTAATGTTGTCTCTCTCTTTAATATGTAAGCCCCTTGAAGGCAAGGACTGTCTTTCTTTGGTCTTTGTATTCTAGGACCTAACAGAATATATGGTTCATGGTAGGAATTTAATAAATGATTAATAATACATACCTAGTCACAAATTCTAGGGAGTGTATAATTTTATTAATAAATATAATAAAACAATAAAGGCAACGTTGTATAGTGCCTAGAGAACTGTACTGAGAATGAATGTAAGTTTTAGGTAGACCCATCATAAGACTAAGATGATCAGAGCATTGAAAATTTGATCTGAAGGCAGCAAAAATTAGAAGACTAATTAGAACTTGTACTCATTTAGCAGGTAAAACTAAGTAAGCTTGGCCTAGTTAAGTCAGCCAGTCATTAAACAATTATTAAGTACTTACTATGTGCTAGACAAGTGGTTAAAATAGCAAACTGGTAGGAAGACAGATATGCTGATACAGTACTGATGGATCTTATTCTACAAAACAATTATAAATTATGAAGAAAAAGACGACCAAAATTCTGTTCCTTTAGACCCAAGACAGCCCATTGCTAGTAACATACCCCAAGGAGATAGATCAAAGACAGAAAGTTCCTATATATACCAAAACATTCATGGCAACAATGTTTTGGCAGTACAGAACTATCTTTGTTGTTTGTCCTTCATTTTCAAAGAGGACCAATGACATCACAGAGTGATGCCTTAATTTGTGCATGAATCGGATTTAAGTGAGGCAGTTATACAAGGTCATAGGCCTCACTCTCTCCTCCAGAGTCATCAGAGTCTAGTGACAAGACAAAAGTCAAGACCCAGGATGCAGCGGATGACCTTGGTGTCTTTGATGCCTGACCACTTCCTAAGCACTCTACAGTGCCTGCTTCAGCTGCCTTCATGGCCATTGGAACTAATGTTCTCATCTGCCTATTTATTCCACCAGGGAAAGTCTTCACATGCTTGGAGTAACTTTCCCCTAACTCACCAGTGGGTTTGAGGCCTGTTGGTTAACCTCAACCTGGTGTAGCCCATCTGCTGAGACAGTTTCATCAGGAGGTGGCTGCTCTGCATGTTACAGCTTCTTGAGCCACAGGTGAGAGTTTGACACAAAGGTGCATGAGGAGCCTGGAAAAGGATTCAGCAAGCCCCTGCACCAGTGGCTAGAACTAGGGAAGAATTAAAAATAAAGCTGGCACCATGGCCACCGAGGAAACAATAGCTCAACAAATTGTTATAAAGGAATGAAATGGAACATCATGAGGAATTCAGAGAACCATGAAAGGGCTTATATTAACTAAGGAAGCATGAAGCAAGCAGCAGAACCAGGAAAGCAATATGCATAATGACTTCAACCATGTAAATGGAGAGAATGATAACATGAAACTCGATGTTGTATAATTATAATGTCCAAGCTTGACCCTGGAAAAGAGATAAGAAAATGTGTTGTCTTTTTTTTTTTAAGATGGAGAACTATGGCTATAGGAATGTTACATTACATATTGTCAGACATGGTGCATTGGCTGGTTTTGCTGAATTTTTTTTAAAGAAGTTTTTATAAGGTAAGATTGGCTGGATAAGGAAGGGGCACATTCAGAAATGAATGTGTTGCAAAGGAAAATGACATCAATAAGACTTATTCAAAGTGAAAAATAAACATTTAAAAATATTCTCATTTAAATATTTAAAAATTTCTCCCAGAAACCACATCCTATGCAAATTTCTTTCTTTCCTTTCCCTGATTCTTCCTTATATGATAGCCTCCCCAGGAACATTTCTAAGATGTCCTAGTGCCTCCAGGACACCCCAACATATCCTTGTCTCCCCTAAGGTCTCTCACTCCTCTACTCAATTAAATTTGCTTCAAACAGTTGATATGAGGACATCTCTTGGCTATAGTTACACAGTGGTTAGAGCACTGGGCCTGGAGTCAGGAAGACCTAAGTTCAAATCTGGCCTCAGACACTTAGCTGTGTGACTCTGGGAAAGTTTCTTAACCCTGTTTGCCTCAGTTTCCTCATCCATAAAAATGAACTAGAGGGGTGGCTAGGTGGCACAGTGAATAGAGCACTGGCCCTGGAGTCAGGAGGACCTGAGTTCAAATGAGGCCTCAGACACTTAACACACAAACTAGCTGTGTGACTTTGGGCAAGTCACTTAACCCCAATTGCCCTCCAAAAAGTGCAAAAAAAAAAAATGAACTAGAGAAGGAAATGGCAAACCACTCCCGTGTCTTTGCCAAGAAAATCCCCTCTGGGGTTAGAAAGAGTCAGACACTACCGAACAATAATTTGGCTGCATGCCCCCAGCACAATAATTACTAAGTTCAACCACTCTGATACTACCTACTAAACTGTGTGACTATAAAAAGATCACTTCCTTTCTCCAAGTTTGTTTCTGCATCTACTAAACAAGTGGGTTGGCCTATGTAATCCTTAAGATCCTTCCTAGATTCACCATTCAACAGACTGTATTATCTCCTCAGGCTTCACATTAAAATATCTTATTTATGGAAACACAAACTTGTCTGCTTTTTATCCCCCAGAGGATACATGTTGAATGTACAGGATAATGAAGTTAGGGAGATGTGTACTGCCAAGGTGTCATTGCCACCGCAATCTGATATAACATCATGGAAGCAAAATAAATCCTCTAATTAAAAGGGCTGCTTGCAAATAAGATTAAAACTGTCTTGCTGTTGTTAGAGAAAATGGAGATGATTTGCTTTCATAAAGAATACTTGCTGCTCTGAGACCAAAACACAAGCAGCAAGCAGAGTTTTAATCAACAAAACTGTTCTCATCTTCCTCAGCTTCCTCACCTTCCCAGGACCACGTTGAAACACTGCACAAATTGGAATTGTACCTCCCTGCTGGTGCCATTCAATGCACTGCTGACAGTTGATGGCTTTTTTCAGTTTCACATGGAAATTAGGAGAGTGTCACATGCCTACAAGGATGACCTTCAGTCAGGAGAGATGGCCAGAGCTGCAGGCAGTGAAGAAAGGGGACTGAAAGCAGACTGACTTGTGAGTCTGTGTCGAGATGAATTTGAAGATTCTGCTTACCCAGAACTAACGAAATCAAAGGGTCTGTTCTCGCAAAACACAACAAACCAAAAAAATAAATAGGGATGGCTAGGTCGGCCCTGGAGTCAGGAGGACCTGAGTTCAAATTTGAGCTCAGATGATTGACACACTTACTAGTCATGTGACTTTGGGCAAGTCACTTAACCCCAATTGCCCTCCAAAAATCAAACAACTACAACAACACTAAAAGGGTCTGTTCTCTCTCGTCAGGGCAAAATGGACAACTGAGACAATTATCTGAGTTATTCTCACTGTATTATTCAGACCCTTTGACCAGTGATCCCACCACCAGGCATACACAAGGTAGCCAGAGACAGAAAACAAATATCTAAATATATTTATCAAGGTATTCACAAGAGCACTTTTTTGTGGTAAAAAGAAAGAAGGGAGGGAAGAAGGAACTAGCAAGGAGTTAATCTATCAATTGGAGAATGTCTGAAAAAATATTATTATATAATAATAAATAATGAATATGAGAGATTCAAAAGAATGTAAGAAGCTCCTCTTCTCTAAAATGGGATAATAGCACCTATCTCACAGGGCTGTTATAAGGATGAAATTAGATAGTATATTTAAAACACTTTGGTAAAAATCTTTGTAAAACCTTGAAGTGTTATATAAATGCTAGCTATTGTTTGTTCACAGAGAAGACTTTATGGGGTTGTTAAAAAGCCTACCCAAAATTTTACAATGAATCAACAGCAGAGCAGGGATGAAAAGGGGGGACGCCTGACTGCCAAGCTTGTTCACATTGCTCTCATCTATAAATACTGTCGTCATCAATTCATTAGAAACTAACAGAATTTTTTTTTCCCATAAAGTCATTTCTGTGAACACTTGAAAGTTGAACATGTATATGGCACCAGAGATTTAGGATTTTTTTTCCTCCTTGTTGGTTATGATGTAGCTAATAACTTCTTAGATGAGAAAAAGGGAGGTGCTCTGCCAAAAGCACCTTAGCCCTAAATGAGGAAAAAAGGAGCAGCTCAGAGCTACAGGCAAAAGTGCTAGACCTGGAGTCAGAAAGATCTGAGTTCAAATTCAACTTCATAAACTTATTAGTTATCCATATCACACTGGACTTTGCTGTTGATTCATTGTACAATTTTGAGTGAGACTTTTAATTACCCTGCAAAGGTTTCTCCATGAACAAGCTATACCTAGCATTTATTTTTTTTTTCCAATTCTTTTTATTTATTTATTTTTAGTTTTCAGCATTTGCTTTTATAAGATTTTGAGTTTTAAATTTCCCCCCTCCCGGAGATGGCATGCAATTTGATATAGGCTATACATTTATGATCATATTAAACATATTTCCACAGTAGTCATGTTGTGAAAGAAGAACCAGAAAAAAAGAGAAAAACCATGAGAAAGAAAAATTTAAAAAACAGAGAAAATAGTATGCTTCAATCTGCATTCAGACTCCATAATTGTTTCTCTATAGCATTTTCCATCATGAGTCATTGCTCAGAAGAGCAATTAATTTGTTAACTCTAAAAAAGTCTGTCATCACATAATATTGCTGTTACTGTATACAGAGTTCTCCTGGTTCTAATCACTTCACTCAGCATCAGTTATGCAAGTCTTTGCAGGCTTCTTTCAAGTTCTGTTCACCATTTCTTATGGAACAATAGTATTCCATTACATTCATATACCACAACTTGTTAGGCCATTCCCCAGTTGGATATCCCTCTATTTCCAATTCTTTGCCACCACAAAAAGATGCTATAATTATTTTTGCACATGTGGTTTCTTTTCCCTTTTTTATGATCCCTTAGGGATACAGACGTAGTAGTAGTATTGCTGGATCCATGGATAGGCACAGTTTTATGGCCCTTTGGGCATAGTTCCAAATTGTTCTCCAGAATGGTTGGATCCATTCACAACTCTACCAACAATACATTAGTATTCAATTTTCCCACATCTTTTCCAACATTTACATTTTTCCTATTTTGTCACATTAGCCAATGTGACAGGTGTAATGTGGTACCTCAGAGTTATTTGAATTTGCAACTCTAATCAATAGTTATTTAGAGCATTTTTCATAGGACTATAGATTATAGTTAGCATTTATAAAAACACTTTAAAGTTTTTGTTTATCAAATTGTTTTAAATTTATTATCTAATTCCATCCTTATAACAGCCCTGTGAGCTAGATGCTACTATTATCCCATTTTAGAGAAGAGGAAATTCTCAGATCTTAACCTTTGTTTGCCTTGATTTCCACATTTGTGAAGTGAGGCTGAAAATAGCACCTACCTTCCTAAATTGCGAGGATTAAATTTTTGGAAAGCACTTAGCACAGTGCTTGGATATAGTAAGCACGATATAAATGTGAGCTATTGTTATTATTAACCAAAGAAATTAGTCTCTATTAAGTTGGCCCTACAATCAAGGATTTTATCTTTATTTTTAAAAAAGCCTCAATTCAAGCACTGGAGGGAGAAGACTATAAAAAGTGTGCAGTGGTAACCTCACCATTTACAAACAGGTGGTTTAATTTAGAAAAGTCACCAGTGGGATTTGTCTTCTGTTCACCTAGATCCTATCTAAAAATTAGATTTTATTTTCTTTAAAGACCTCTACTATTCTTATAAGACAAATCAAGATGTCATTCTTATCAAAGTCTCCATGTTTTTTGTCTTTTTTTTAGTTACTGTATGACCTTGAACAAGTCACTTCTTTCTTTGACCTTCAACTTCTTCATCAAAAAAGGGGGATGCTGTCGATGATGTCTGAGGACCCCCCACACAAACACACGGCTCTATGATTCTATATCCAAGCACCTCTCTCTTCAACTGCCCTGTGTAGGCAAAACTCCGTGTCTGTAAGCAGCAACAGCTTTGTATGTAAAAGGGGGAAACAATAGCTAGCCTTACTTTTACTCTGTCCTGTAGGTTGAAAGGAATACTAGATTGAATGTCAAAGAATCTGGGTTCAAACTCCAGCTCCAACTCTTCCTAATTGAGTGATGCCAGGCAAGTAACAGCATCAGAAACCTTGGATGTCATCCATTCTGACTCTAGTTTTACATTTGAGGAAACTAAGATTCAAAAACTGAGACTGAGGTAGCTAGGCAACACAGTGAATAGAGTGTTGGGGCTAGAGTCAGGAAGATTTATCTTCCTTAGCTGAAATCTGATCTCAGGCACTTCCTATCTGAGTGATCCTGAGCAAATCATTTAACCCTGTTTGCCTCAGTTTCCTCATCTGAAAAATTAACTGGAGAAGGAAATGGCAAATCACTCTAGTATCTTTGCCAAGAAAGCCCCAAATGGGGTCATGAAGAGTCAGACATGACTAACAGAAAAATGACTGAACAAAAACAAAAGTGATTAGCCCAATATCACACAGGCATCATGAGGTAGAATTTGAACCCAAATGTTCTGATTCTGGAGCCAGGAATTTTTTTCATTGTACTATAATGCATCACTGAATCTTTCCCCATTTATAAATTGTGGATGGGAAGTAAAATATCTCTAAGGTCTTCCTATCTCCCATCCCATAAACTAGACTGGTCATGTTTGTTCTGTGCTTATCTCTTTAAGAAAAAAAAAAAAAACCTTTGTTTACTTTTAATCAGTCTAAATTAAAGATATAGACCAGCAATAAATCTACCTCTTTAGCCCTACCTTGTCACATAGACAGTCCCCTCACCCAAGCCCTAAACTTTTGCTTGAGCTCTGCCTACTTATTTCAAACTCCCTACTAGGCATTTCCACTTAGACATATTACCTTAAACGTACCATGTCACATCAAATTCAACTTGTCCAATGCCAAAATCATAAGCATTCACCCTTCTTCCCCCCAATCAGTTCTTCCTCCTGACTTTCTTTTTTCTAGTAATGGCACTACCATTCTTCCAGTCACTTAGAATTGAATCCTCTGTCATCTTTGACACCTCTATCTTACTGTCTTCTACCTTACTTACTGTCTCCGGAAGAGAAAGTGAGGCTGGTGACTTTGCACAGCCCTCCCTCACTGAAATCCAATTCACTTACTTGTCATGGCATCACCTCCCTGATGTCATGGTCCTTTTCCAGAATGAAGGACAAACAAAAACAACAAGTAACCCCAAACTCAATCGGTCACAAAGTTCTGTCAAATCTACTACCAAAACTTCTGTCTTAAAAAAAATCATATATATGTATGTATGTGTGTATGTGTGTATTGTATGTATAAACATGCATACGTGTGTACATCTGTATATCTGCATGCATATGTATGTGTATATTGGGTATACATGTATGTATTGTGAATATGTATACATATATACATAAATATGTCATGTATATGCACGCATGTAGACATATATATTAACTTCCATAGACAAGTACAAGTTTTCAAATGTATAAAAATCTTAGAAGGGAAAAACAAAATGAAATAAAACAAAATTGACTATATGTGCCCATAAATTTCTATTATTTATGAATTGTTAACCTTCAAATGAAAGGAAATACATTGACTTTAATTTGGTTGTAACTGAATCATCAATAAAACAATCAATCAACAAGCATTTATTTGATGTCTACTATTTGCCAGGACCTTGAGTGATTAAGAGATTTTGTTTTAAAAAAAGACAAATAATGAAAAAAAAAACCCTTACTGTCAGCAGATTACTCTTTCTTTATGTGACTCTTTTTTTAATATCTTTCCTGTGTATTTACCATGGATTCTCACAATATCCCCTGCAAACCTTTTTCATTCCTCGGGCTCCACCCTAGCTTAGGCCTTTCACCTGAACCATTGGTTAGTTCTCCCTGCCTCTAGTTTCCTTATTCTGATCCATCCTCCCCAGCACTGTCAACTGTCTTGCTGAAACTCAACTTTGATCTTGGCGCTCCTTTGACTAAAAATCTTTAGGGGTTCCCCACTATATAGTGAACAAATCCAAATTTCCTAATCTATTCTTCCAAACCCTCCACAGGCTAGTTCCTGCCTACTTTTACAGTATTATTTTCCATAATTTCCCTATAGAAACTTGCCTTTCCAGCCAAACTGGTCTGCCTGCCATAATTCCTTTACTTTTCCCTCTTCTTGCTTTCTCCAATCCATTCTACATGAAATGATCCTCCTCTCAGACCACCATTCCAAAAGCTTCCCTCTTTTTCAAGGCTCAATTTAAATGCTACCTGTTCCTGGAAGCCTTTCCTGATTGCTTTTTACTTTTCCCAACCCTTACTACCTGTGCCACCCAAAGTCACATGTTATTAACTTAGCGCTAGAAGGGGCCTTAGTCCTTATCCAGTCCAATGACCTTATCCAACACCTCTTAATTATAGTACCTTCCTTCTTTTAATTATTTCCTACTTAACCCATACATAGTTGTCTTGTATATTTATTTGAACATTGTTTCCTCCATTAGATTGCAAGCTCCTTGACAGCAGGGACTGTCTTTTTGCCTCTTTTTTTTTTATCCCCAGCACTTAACACTGTATCTGGCCCACATAGATGTTTAAGTTTATTGATTGATATGGATGAGGAACTTGAGAACCACAGAGGTACAATGACATGTCCTAGGTCACACAAGTAGTAAGAAGTGAAGGTGTAATATCAACTCTGTATCTCTGACTTCAAATTCAGGAAAAAACAATGAAGATAGCAACTTTCCTATATATACACACTCTTTTTTTCCTGTCCTCTCCAGAATAAATATTTGAACCAATCCTTTTACCCCTCCCCTAGGTTGTTATTTGGTCTCAGGCCATCAACAGCAGTGTAAGAAAAAAAATACAACAACAAACAATTTAAATCAGTCTTAGCAGCAATTCTCAGCACGATGTAGGAGGAAGAATGTTAGCCAACACCAGAAGATCCATGTTGGAGTATTGGATCTGGCCCCAGATATGTTTGATGATGAGTGAGTTGCTTAAAATTTTTAAGGCCTGGGCTTCTCCTCTGTAAAAATTAGAATGATAATACTTGCAATACTATTGAGGCCCTACCCTCCCAGATGGTGACTCCGTCTGAGGTCACCACTTTAGAAAGGACTCCTACCATGCTTTATCTCACTCACATATGAACTCTTTAGATTCTTTCTCCTCCATCTCCTCACCTGCTGCCCTACTCTGTGTGTGTGTGTGTGTGTGTGTGTGCGCACGCACGTGCTCATACATATTTTTACACACTGTCTTTTCCCATTAAATTGTATGTTCCTTAATGGTAGGGACCACCTTGTCTGCTTGTATTTGTATTCCCAAACCTTGATATAGTACACCTCATACAATAAGTGCTTAATAAATGCTCAATCTACCCACCTCACAGGATTCTTCTGAGGAAAGTGCTTTGCAAACCTTGAAGCACTATGGAAATGCTAATAATTACTTTTTTTTCCTGGTGTTCATATGACCATCTTAACATTCAGATCAGTCCCAGTCATAAGGATGTGGTCAAGAGCTGGGAAATTCCATTATTCTATCAATTATTTTATCTATTAAAAAAACTAGATTGGCTTGCTCTGATTTCCACACCATCCAAATAGATTGCCTGCTTGTTTTGACCCAGTCCAAGTTCAGTCACAGTGTGCAACCTTGTAAATCAACTAGGATTCAAAGAAAGCCTCCCACTGCCTACTCTCTGTCTCTACTCAGCAGTACAAGAGATCAGAGGAAAGAAACCCAAAGGAGCTGACTAGAAAGAAGAGGTATTCCTCCAGCTTTTACTCCCAGAAGACAGAACAGAAGCCAGAGATGTGTTGATTCACAGCTTTTCATGTGACACTGAAACATTTTACTTAACTTAAACCTGATCCAACAGGGCATCTCAAAGATGGCTCTTGGAAAAGACAACGCCAGGAAATTGAGGGCACACCTGCAATCCTATTAAACAGTTTGGCATTCTGAATGTGTCTCTTTTGCAAAAGGATACATTGGATGTGCAATAAAGTAAAGTGTTTAGTGAAACACCAATCTAGGTGGTAGAGTGTATAGATTGTTGGACTTGGAGTCAGAAGGACCCAAGTTCAAATTCTGCCTCTGAAACTTCCTACCTGCATAACCTTGAACATGTTATTTTAACCTCTCTCAGCCTCAGTTTCCTTAAGTATAAAATGAGGATAATAATAGCACCTACCCCACAGGTTTGTGGTAAACACCAAATGAGACATTATATGCATAGCATTTTGCAATATTAAAACTGAAATAAGACTAGCTCTCATTTGAAGATGAAAGGAATATGCAGAACCAGGAAAAAATTTATCCAATGACCACTATAATGTAAAGTAAGACAGCACCACAAGACATCAAGACTTCCTAGATCAATGAAGTGTCCAATAATGACCAGAAGAAAGAAGTAAGCTTCTTTCCTTTTAGGAGGGAGTTGGTGGATGATGGGGGTAGAATGTCAAATGTTTCTAGGAAATTGATTTGTTCTGCTTAATTGTATTTTTTTACTGAAAAAGGAAATTTTTACTGGGAGAGGGAAATCAGTTGGGAAGTGATAGTGTTTAATAGAAGGAGGCATCAATTCTAATTTTTTATGGTATATAGACACACTAAAATACAGTTATAGATATATTTGTATATATAAACATATATGTGTAAACATATGTATATGTATGTCATATCTATACATACATGCACACATATGTATATGTTTATAAATCTGTATATTTGTAAGCAGTTAGGATTGGCTATGTAATTGATGTGAACTGTAAGGATCACTTAGGAAGAAGTTTCCTTTTTTCGTTTTATAGTTGACTAAACCTCTATTTTTTAGGTTACATCTTAAATCTCATCTTTCTTCATTCTTGGTCTCTGGGCTAACAGTATGGTCTAGAGAACACTGGACAGCAAGCTGACAGAACTCATGTTTCTGGTCTCTCCACTGGCTTGCTGAGTGACATTAAGCAAATAACTCAACCTCAATTACCCATCTGTGAAAGAGAGATAAAGGACCTAGCTAAATTTCCAGGTAAATCATCCAGATGAAGGAGAGCTGGAGCTCCCTAGAGAAAGTATTAGAAGTAATATTACAATTCTTCATCTGTATTATACCCACTAGCTTTGGGTGGACCCCAAGGCTCTATCCTGAGCCTTCTCTTCTCTCTGTGTATTCTTATTTGGTGATCTCATCAGCTCCAATGGATACAATTATTAAAATATACTTATGCATATGAGTCCCTTATTGATACATCCAGCCTTAGTATCTCTCTTGAATTCCAATGGTGTTGTTGTATTTACCAAGTACCTTTTGGATATTTTAAACTGGATATCTTGGAAGCAGACAGCTAGGTGGCAGAGTGGATAGAGCGCCAAGCCTATAATAAGGAAGATTCATCTTCCTGAGTTCAAATCTGGTCTCAGACATTTCTTAACTGTGAGACCCTGGGCAAGTCACTTAACTCTGCCTCAGTTCCTCATCTATGAAATGAGCTGGAGAAGAAAATGGCAAAGCCTTCCAGTATCTTTACCAACAGAACCCCAGAAGGAATCAGGAAGAGTTGGGCACAACTGAACAACATCTTGTATGCATCTTAAACAATATATCAAAAAAGAAAACTCATTATCTTTCTCTCCAAGCTCATCTCTCTTCAAAAGTTCCCTATTCCTGTCAAGGTCTCCACTATCATTCCATCCCTCAAGATGAGAGTCAAACTCAACTTCTCTCACTCATCCTATATACATACATACATATATATATATATATGTATGTATATGTATGTATATATATGTATACACACACACACAATAAGTTACCAAATTCTGCCATTTTTGTCTCCACATCATCTCCTCTACTCCCACATAGGCACCGCCTTAGTTCAGGTCTTCATCACCTCTTACTCAGACTACTGTAATAGCCCCGTAATATAACTTCAGTCTTTCATATAACCACCAAAGTCATTTTCTTAAAACACAAGTCTGACTATATCACTATCCTACCAATAAAATACAATTACCTCTAGGATTAAATATAAACTCTTCTCTGAGGTATTTAAAGATCTTCATAACCTAAATTCTTCTTACTATCCATCTAGGGTTTTTTGTCTTTATTAATTTGTTTGTTTACTTTTAGTTTACAAGATTCAGTTCCACAATCCCTTGAGTTTCAAATTTTCTCCGCCTTCCACTCCTTCCCCACTCCGTCATGGTGGCATGCAATCAAGTATAGGATCTGCAAATATTTTCACATTAGACATTAATCAGGTTATAAAGAAGGATTTTGACCAATGGAATGAACAATGGGAAAGAGAAGACAAAACCAAACAAGAAAAAGAGAGCAGGTAGTTTGCTTCAATCTGCATTCAAACTGTTCTTTCTAGTTCTTTCTCTGAATGTAGACTTCTCTCTCCATTATGAGTCGTTTGGAGTTGTCTTATAACCCTGCAGTGCTGAGAAGAGTCCAGTCTATCAAAGTTGGTCATCACACATATATTGTGTCTGTAATTGTATACAAAGTTGTTCTGGCTCTGCTCTTCTCACTCAGCATCAGTTTGTATAAGCCTCTCCAGGTAAATAAGAAGTCCGTCTGCTCCTCATTTCTTATAGCACACTAGTATTCCATTACATTCATATACCACAACTTGTTTAGCTATTCCCCAGTTGATGGGCATCCCCTTAATTTCCAATTCTTTGCCACATATGGTTCTTCCTCCCACTTCTGTGATCTCTTTGGGATACAACTCTAGAAGTGTTATTGCTGGGTCAAAGTGTATGAAATTATTTATAGCCCTTTGGGCATAGTACCAGATTGCTGTCCAGAATGGTTGAATCACCAGCAATGCATTAGTGTTCCAATTTTTCCACATCCTCTCCAGCATTTGTCATTTTCCTGTTTTGTCATCTTAGCCAATCTGGCTGGTGAGATGTGGTACCTCAGAGTTTTTTTGATTTGCATTTCTCTAATCAATAGTGATTTAGAGCATGTTTTCATATGCCTATAGATATCTTTAATTTCTTCCTCTGAAAACTGCTTGTTCATATCCTTTGACCATTTATCAATTGGGGAATGATTTGTATTCTTATAGATTTGACTCAATTCTCTGTATATTTTAGAAATGAGGCCTATATCAGAGACATTGGTGGTAAAAATTCTTTCCCAATTTTCAACTTCCCTCTTAATCTTGGTTACATTGGCTTTGTTTGTACAGAAACTTTTCAATTCAATGTAATCAAAATTATCCATTTTGCATTTTATAATGCTAATTCTTGTTTGGTCATAAAGTCTTCCTCTCTCCACAAATCTGATAGGTAAACTATTCCTTACTTTCCTAGATTGCTTACAGTATCAGCCTTTATACTTGGATCATGCACCCATTTAGACTTGTTTTAGTAAATGGTGTTAGATAATGGTCTATGCCCAATTTCTGCCATTCTATATTCCAGTTTTCCCAGCAGTTTTTGTCAAATAGTGAGTTCTTATCCCCAAAACTGGGGTCTTTGGGTTTATCAAACAGTAGATAACTATAGTCATTGACCGCTGAGTCTCATGTACCCAATCTATTCCATTGATCTACTGCTCTATTCCTCAGCCAGTACCAAGTAGTTTTGATGACTGCTGCTTTATAATACAGATTAAAATCTGGCATGGCTAGGCCACCTTCCCTAGCATTTCTTTTCATTAATTTCCTTAATATTCTGGACCTTTTGTTCTTTCAAATGAATTGTGTTACTATTTTTTCTAACTCTATAAAGTATTTTTTGGTAAATTGACTGGAATGGAACTAAATATGTTATTTAATTTAGGTAAAATTGTCATTTTTATTATATTAGCTCGACCCAGCCATGAGCAATTGATGTTTTTCCAATTAGTTAGATCTGACTTTATTTGTGTGAAAAGTGTTTTGTAGTTGTGGTCATATAGGTCCTGTGTTTGTTTTGGCAGGTAGATTCCCAAATATTTTATAATGTCTACAGTAACTTTAAATGGGATTTCTCTTTCTATCTCTTGCTGTTGGATTTCGTTAGAAATATACAGGAATGCCAAGGATTTATGTGGGTTTATTTTATATCCTGCAACTTTGCCAAATTTATTTATTTCCTCAAGTAGTTTTTTTTTTACTTGATTCTCTAGGATTCTCTAAGTATATCATCTGCAAAGAGTGATAGCTTGGTTTCTCCTTTGCCTAATTTGATACCTTTGATTTCTTTTTCTCTAATTGCTACTGCTAACATTTCTAGTACCAGATCGAATAAGAGGGGTAATAGTGGACATCCTTGTTTCGCCCCTGATCTTATGGGAAATGCTTGTAGCTTATTCCCATTACATATAATACTTGCTGATGGCTTTAAATAGATGCTACCTATTATTTTAAGGAAGACTCCATTTATTCCTATACTTTCCAGTGTTTTTAATAGGAATGGATGTTGTATTTTGTCAAAAGCCTTTTCTGCATCTACTGAGATAATCATGTGGTTTCTGCTAGTTTTATTGTTGATATGATCAATTATATTGATGGTTTTCCTAATATTAAACCATCCTTGCATTCCTGGATATCTGTCTAGTTTTTTAATGCCATATACTCCATGGTCCAATCAAACTGACCTACTTGGTGTTCCTTACTCAGGTCCCCCCCCCTTTCATCTCTACCCTTTTACAATGACTGTCCATTATGCCCGAAATGTTTTACCTCCTCTCCCTGTCAGAATCTCTAGCTTCCTTCCAGATTCAGAGCAAACTCTTTCATCTGCAAAGGTCTTTCCCCCAGATGCTAATGTCTTCCCCTCTGAGGTTACCTTATATGTCCTTTGTCTGTATCTTCTCTGCACCAATTTATATGCATGTTGCCTTTAGAATATAAACTCTTTGTAGACCAGGACTGTTTTCACTTCTTCCTATCTCTTCTCCCTACTACAATGGTTGGTCAATAGTAAATCCTTAAAATATACTTGTTGGTTGATTACTTGATTGATAGTGAGAACAACCTGGAGTACAATCTCAGTTAAAGGCGAGGAGGAAAGTTCCCCTCTGAGGATTTGACAAGCACTGGGGCTAAAAGCAGTGGAATGATGAAACCTAGAATCCAGATCAGTCAGAAATACAGAAATTAGATGGGATGGGGTATAGAAAATGCTTCATTAGCTTTGGAAGATCAGGTAAACATCCCAAATTCAGGCTACTTTTAGTTTAACAGGGTTCAAATTTAATCACTGTAGTTAAGGGGCGACACATGATACAAGCCTAGAAAAGATCCTGAAGTGGGTATAAGTAAAGCCACAGCTGAATTTAGTTTATACTTTACTATACCTTAAAAGGCATTAGTTATTTCTTAATTTATTCTTTCCAAATATTTCTGGAAAATTTCCATAGTGAATCCCAAGACACCTAGACTGTCACTCAAATTTTCTGGCTACAAATCTCAGTTCAGTTTTTTCTATACATGTTGTTTGGATGCTCTGACTCATTTTTCCCCCATTTTCCTGATGAGTGGTAGGAAATGAGGTCCTCAAAAAGAAACAGATGAAGGCAACGGTCAGAAACATGTTAATCTGAAAAGGCCTGTGGCTTCCATTAGAGGCATGAAATCCTAAATAACAGCTGACCTCATTTCTGAAATCAGCCCCTCTTCCAACATGGAGATGATCTGGGACAGGGAATGAGCCATTTAATCTGATTGCACTTGCCACAGTGGAAGATTCAGAATGTTGTCATAAAGAAATTGCCACTATTTTTCTGATTCTTCAGTGTTTTTCTACGATGGCTGAAAACATGATTTTCCTAAATCATCAGATAATGACCCATGTGAACAGACATTCAGTGTAATCAGTCAATCTTAGTTCCCTGGATATCCAAAACCATTGCTTGCCTCCATGGTAACCTAATTTTATAGCCTGATGAGATAAAGCGGTCTAGTGCCCCTGTAAATATCCTGAACTTGAGAGATGAGTGTGAAAAAAACAGAATGGGCACATTCTTAAAGGCATTTGAAATGTTCACCTCCCACCAAATAACCCAGTAGGTCCTCTATACAAGGCTGCCGTAGGTTCTAGATACTCAGTGGGTCTGTATTCACTTTAAACTAACGCTCATGAGCACTCACCGATATGTTTACATTTACTACTTCGCCAAAGGACAAAGTTCAAAGTGAAGACATTAAATGAAATGTCATAGTAATAAAACTAACAATGAAGTACTTTCCCCCATTAAACTGGAGTACAAATGAATAGTGGGCACACTATAAAGAGATATATATGTAGAGGATATATGTAGCTAGGACATACGCATGGTGGTGCATCCATAGGAAATGCATGTGACCAAAGCAACTCCCACTTTCTACATGAAACCTTTGCCACACCCTCTTAATTTTAGTGCCTCCCATCTTTGGATTATTTCCAATTTATCCTGCATATTTCTTGCTTGTACATAATTGTTTGCATGTTGTCTCCCCCATTAGACTGTGGGGTCCTTGAGAATGGGGACCACCTGTTACCTTTCTTTGTATCCCCAACACTTAGGACAGTGGTTGGCACATAGCAGATGCTTAACAAATATTTATTAGGTGATTGACTGACATATAGAAACTATGAGGTTGCTTTATATTGACCTCATGTGGCCACTGCTTGACTTTGCTGTGCTGGCTCCACATACAATGGTAGTTGATATTAATTATATAAATCCAGCAGGTATAAGAGTATAGAACTTTCTTTACTTCCTACTTCTGCTTTTAGCTTGCATTCTCAGATGAGGTGCTATCATGTCCTTAAAGAAGTAGATTCTGCATTTAATCTTTTTTTAATTTTTTAACTTTTTTTTGTTTTCTTTTGGGAGGGCAATTTGAGTTAAGTGACTTGCCCAAACTCACCCGGCTACTGTGTGTCAAGTGTCTGAGGCCAGATTTGAACTCAGGTCCTCTTGATGCCAGGGCAGGAGCTCTATTCACTGCACCACCTAGTTGCCCTGCATTTAATCTTTTAACTAAAAGAAGAATTATTTTTTACCGTAGCTCTCTTTTTTTGTTTTGTTTTGGGTTTTGCCAATTTAAAATAGATTTTATTCTCCAGGACAAGAATTGCATTTCTGCTTGTTTGCAGTACTGATGATACTAATAGTACAATGTTGTTCACTTTTCTTCCTCTGCATACATTGAAATATTCAGAGTATCTAGATTTATATAGCAGCTCAAATTTCATTTTTAAACTGCCACTGCACTCAGTCTTGGCTTCTTGGCTAAAATGTGAGTCCTTAAATTTTTTAACTAGAGCTATTTAAAAAGAAAAATCAATATGCCTGCTCACTTAACTGGGGAGGGAGGGAGGGAAGGAAACTTCAGGGGCTTTTTATTCCCATCAGGTCTGTCTGTTTCTTCAAGCATTGTTCAACGAATGGATATTTCCTCTCCAGAAACAGATTCCTTACCCCAAGCGCTACAAATTTAAGAATTCAGAACAGAGATGCCTCAGCTAACTAATACCTGCAAGTCTAAATCTTTTTTTTTTCACTTCAATTTAGTGATTACCAAGGATAACCTCTCTATTAGAGGCCTCACTCTAACTTAGGGTTAGAAATTCCATGTCAATGCCTGCAAAATTATAGGGATATTGGGCCCTAAACCAATTTCAGTGGGCTCTGTCACAGAACCACCACAAAGGTGTGTGAGTCTGACCTGCCACGGTCTTTCAGGGACTTTGTGTCTGCCATGAAAATGAATCTGAACAAGCACAAAAGCTAAACCCAAAGGGTAAGGTCATTGTCTCCCCTAACTCCTGTTAATATCAATATGTGACCATTAACCTTTCCAGAACTTGAGCTCACTCTAACTAAAGTTCCTTTTTAGGCAGAAGTCTCTTAAATACGTGGGCGCTCAGCTAAAGAGCTGCTAAAACTACAACCTTGAAATCATGCCTTGTGAACATTAGTTGAAGAACTAGGGAGGTTTCATTTAGAGATAAGAGTTCGGGTAGACACGATAGCTGTCTTTGAATCTTTGAAAGACTGTTATATGGAAGAGGCATAAGCCTTATTCTGCTTGGCCCAGGATAATAGAACCAAGAGTAACAGGAGGCAGTGGCTGAGAGGCAGATCTCTACTGAACATGAGGGAAGTCTAGGTTGGTGTTCTCTAACAACTAGCCATATCCAAAACTGGAATGGGTAGCCTGGAGGTGAAAGAGTGATGCCTAAGGGGCAGCTAGGTGGTGCACTGAGTAGAGCACCAGCCCTGAACTCAGGAGGACCTGAGTTCAAATTCAGCCTCAGACACTTAACACAAATACTAGCTGTGTGACCTTGGGCAAGTCACTTAACCCCAATTGCCCTCTAAAAAGCAAAAAAAAAAAAAAAGAGTGATGCCTAGAACTGGAAAGGATTGTAAAAGCCATCTCTCTAGTCCAGCCCACTTTTATGGATGAGGAAACTAAAGCCAAAGGAGGTTCAATGACTTGACCAAGAAGTAAGTAAGCCTCAATGGCAGTGTTTGAACTCAGGCCTTCTAGATTTAGCGCCTGTATTTTTTTTCTCAGTTTCCAGATGTGAGAAATAACCCCTCAAGCCCAAATAGACATAGTAAAGCAGCTGGAATTTTAATATTTCCTGCAGGGTAGGTGAGGGGACCCAGGATGCGATCCCCTCACAGCCTACAGAAGAGAGGGCAAACCTTAAACTCCTCATTCCTGCCCTAAGTCCCTCCTAGCTGACTTACACTGGTAGAAGTCAGCATAGTTCACAGACTTCTTGGAATGCCTACTACATGTTCCTCCTCCTGCCTCAGGTAACACATTTCACAAAATGGTGCTAACCCCTCCTTAGGGGTAAATTAATATGCATGAACCTTATTAAGCAAGCGTGGTAAAGATGACTCTTAACCTGTGTCCCACTTTTGTACCCTGGAGACCCCAGACTATTTTCCAAAACCCTCTTCCCAGGAAATACCTTTCTATGGCCCTATCTCCTAATATGGAAACATAACCATTAGCCTAACAGGGTATGTTGACTACATTCTTTGTTCAGATAACCTTTGTGGAAACAGAACTCATTTTACTAATTCTTACACAGAGTTGTAGCTAGCTGGAATGAAGAAGCCTATAGCCTCAAGTGCCTACATCTGGAGATAAGAGGGATTCTTCCCTAGGAGAATAAGCTTCTTTGCCTACTCCCCTTATGCCCAGGCTGCCTTGTCATACAACTATGCCCAGTCTGACATTGGGTGCTATCTCCTTAGGAAAGTGAGAAGTCTGACCTTCCCTTTCATGATTACTCTGGTTCCCCACTCCTGGGGACTGTCTCCCTCATCCTACCCATCCCTCCCATCCAGCTCTCTTAAGGGTAAGGACTAGAAGGCCCTGTCTCCCAGGAGTAACTGTGTCAGTGATTAGGCTGTCTACATCCTATACTTCCACGTCCCCCAAACATTGTCATGGTAGGTGAAAAAATGTGTAGTCATAGGCCGGGGTGGGGAGCAGAGGGGGAGAGGGAAGTCCTCACTATGGCTTTTGAAACAAAGAAGGAAGACCACTTGTTGACTATTCTGGACAGGGGCTGCTTGCTCAGGTATGAGGTAGACTAGCTGGCTTCTAAAAGCCCTTCCAACATGGATTCTGTGATTCCAAGAGATCAAAAATATTGGAAACAGAAGGATAGAAGGAGCAGATAGTTTCCACCAAACAAGGCAACAATATGCCAGAGGCAAGACATGTAATCCTCAAGTTCCAATCACTCCCCAAATAAATATTGCTTCCTCTTTCTCTCAAAACTACTTAGACTTTTCTCCGAAGCACCTTTAGTCTTTTGAACTGCATACCCTACTATTTCTGTGCCTCTCTTGGTATACTCCATTGAAATTCAACAGGTCACAGCCAGTTTTTCTATAAATACCCACTTGAATGATGGGCTCCGAGGAGAAGCACTTCACAGCCTGGGTGATCTGTGAAATGTATTCACAAATGAAACCTTCAAATGGCATCTGGAGGTGATGGCTCAGCAGACACTGCCTTGTAAATTGAAAATTATAAATCTCCACCAATGCTAGCTAAGGAAAGGGGGAAAAATACACTTCATTGAATGTAGACTCTATTCCAAAGTACAGTCAATTCTCAATTACACATAGACTGAACATTTAGATTTTGGGTTATCTGAGTGTCTTAGTTCCTTTTCCTCCCTCCTTCCCCAACGTTGCACTGTTCTCTATTCTTCAGCAATTGTGTTGTCAGCTAAATGGGCAATGGGAAAAAAAGGTGAAAATCAAAACAATCCATTCTGTTTCATCACAGTTATCCTGATAAATACTTGAGCAGAAATAGAGGCTGTACCTATGCCCAAAATTAGACTTCTGAATTATGTTGGAGGGTTGGTTCTCTTATTGCTATGTACAGCCCAGAGTAGGCCATCACAGATATTGAAATTAATTATTACTAGTGGTGATGATGAGGATATCGACTTTATATAATGCTTGTAAAGGTAATATCTTACATCCAAATCTGAATTGATCTTCATAATAACACCAAAAGGAAAGGAGTGCAAATATTACTATCCCCATTTCACAAATGAAGAGACAAGCTCAGTGAGGTTCTTCAGTACTTTGTCCAAGGTCACAAAGTGGTAAAAACAGAATTTAATCCAAGTTTTTTGTCCCCCAGTGCATCCTCTTTCCACATACGCCATGCCATCTGTATCTATAAAATTAAATTTTGCAACTCAACAGATTCTACAGTTCAAAAACTGTTGAGTTGAAAAAAATGTTCGATATACAGCTACCAGGAGCAGAGCACAAGGATATATATATGTCAAGGATTCAAAGATCAAAAAAATTAAATATTCCTGCCCTGAAGCAGCTAAGATCCTCCTGGGAAAGGACAACACATGCACAGTTAAGTAAATACAAAGAATGTACAAAGTAATAGTTAATTTCAAGAGGAAGTATGTGCTAACCACTAATTTGGGAGGCAGAACTTCAGCTGAGCTTTGATGGGAAACAGGGAATCCAAGAGGCAGAAGCGTGAAGCGAATATATTTAAAATATTCCTCTGGAGAGAAACAGAAGAGGAAATGGAATGACATGTCCAGGGAACAGCTAATGGAATAGAGTGTGTGAAGAGAAGCAATAGCAAATAAAACTGGAAAGACAGGTAAGAGATAGATGATGGAGGGTTTGAAATGTCAAGTTGAAGATTTTATCTTATCCCTGAGACAAGTGGGGGCCACTGAAAATATGTGAGTAGCAGAGTGGTATGATCACATCTAAATCTGAGGCTGATCACTTGGAGGGTGGATTGGAGAAGGGAGAAAGTAGACAGAGAGAGGTCCTCCTTACTTAAAGATTCCCCTCAATGATACATGAACTTTTTTTTTTGAGGGCAGAAGGCCAGACAACTGGGGTTGTGACTTATCCAAGGTCAGAGAGCTAGTGTCAAGTGTCTGAGGCAGGATTTAAACTCAGGTCCTCCTGACTCCAGGCCTGGTGCTCTATTCACTGTGCCACCTAGCTGCTCCAATATATGAACTTCTAAAAAAGCATTTTGATAATGACATTCCAACAAAACAGGTTTCCTTTGTAATCTTACGCATTTTAAAACATTGTTCTGAGAAGGGAGCCATATGCCTCACCAGCCTACCAAAGGGGTCCATGATATAAAAGGGTTAAAACCCCTGTTCTTGTTAATACAAATTGATTCACTGTGTTCATTTATAGTCATTCTAGTTAGTCCTGCAGAAAATGGAAGCAGTTCCCATCCCCAACAAAAGCAATCGTTGCCAATTCTGATAGCTAGAAGATCAGGGGCACTATATTGGAGCCAGTTCTTACCTGTTTGAGAGCTCACTGTTAAATTTTCAGTATGACCATTTACACTTTAGAAATCAGCTAATGCTACAAATCAGGGCTGAATTTATTGCTTTATTGATTATCTAAATTTAAGGAAGCAATGTAGAAAATGTTAATAATGCAGATTAGACTTAAAAGTGGGTTCAGCATACATTTTTTCCCCAGAAAGCTGGTTGTTAAACATCTACCAGCACATTGCTGCTCCAGAGCTTCCTGAAGTAGGACTGAGAGAATTAATTGCTCTCTTGACCAGAAGCTTAGGCTGCCTTCGAAGTTAGGTGGTGTATTAGGATCAAAGGCATAAGCGTTCTTAAACTTTTTTTCTGTCATGGACCCCTTTGGCAGGATAGTGAAACCTTATTTTTAAATATAATTTTCTTATTTTTAAATGCATAAAATAAATAAGATTACAAAAGAAACCAATTACAGTAAAATAAGATGGATTTTTAAAAACTGACAGACTCTATGTTAGAAGTCCCAATTTAAAGCTAAAAGGTTCATGGCCTCCTAGATTCAGAAATGAGAGGGATCTCAAATGTTATGTACTACATTTTTTACAGAGGAAAAAATAAGGTATAGAAAGGAATGTTAGAAATTGTCTACTCCAGGGATGGCTAGGTGGCACAGTGAATAGAGTACCAGTCCTGGAGTCAGGAGGACCTGAGTTCAAATCTGGCTTCAGACACTTAACATAAAAACTAGCCGTGTGACCTTGGGCAAGTCACTTAACCCCAATTGCCCTCCAAAAAACAAAAAAAAAATTGTCTACTCCAATACCTGTATTTTACAGATGAGGAAAATGAAGCCCAGACAAGTTAAGTGATTTAGCCAAGATCGTGTAAATAATTTAGTGAAAGTAGAAGCTGACTGTCTAAAGCTGAATATGAGAAAAGTATACTGGAAACTAGCTTCCAAAAAAAAAAAGATAGTCTTTTTATTCCATGCTGTTACTAGTTTTTCCAGACAAAACCAGAAAATTCCCATGATGCCCAGTCAGCAGCTGGTTTTCGGGATTGGAATTTCTTTGGAGACATTCAATGTACCATCACTCAGGAGCAGTGTTAAGCATGGGGTAAAGATAGAGCTTCACAGCCAAAGGCTATTGATCCCCTCAACCTTCCTTCTGATAATAATGTAAAAATACTTGACCTTAATACAATGATTTTAACATTTGCAAAGGATGTTCCATAATTACTTCATTTGAACCTCACAAAAACACAGTAAGGTAAGTACCATGGATTTTATCTCTATTTTGTAGATGAGGAAACTGAGTTCAGAGTACTAGATGATTTGTCCGTGATAACTCAGCTAGTAAATGTCAAAGGTCATATTTGAATCCAGGTCTTCCTGATACTAAGTTCAGCATTCCATCTACTGTAGACTAGCTTGTAGTATATTAGAAAAATCTGCCAGCTGGTCCAGTCCAATCCTATGTAGAATTTCTAATTGTTTCAGCTTTGCAAATAAGGCATCTTAATGACCTACTGACCTCTATACCTACCATCTAGGTTCTTAAAGGATCAATTCACATTGATCCAAATAAAGAGACTAGAATACTAGTTTATTAATTTACAAAGGAGAGAGACCTTACCCAACAACCCAATCTTAGTTTTGTTTAGTCTTAGTTTGGTTTTACTTTTAATTGGGGTCTTGGGATAAGAATAAAAGGGGTCAGAATTTGGGAGCTGAGCTCTAGAGATCTGCTCCCCATAATATCTACAGAATGAAGATTCCTTCCACTCAGGTTCAATTCAAACCAATATAACAAAGACAATCTAGAAGTCTCATCTATCTATTAGGCAAACATATCAATGCCTCTCTAGGACATTCCTTTTTTACATTAAAAAAAAATATATGAAAAATCCTCCTAGTGATCTAGTTACCAGGTAAGCATGAAATCAGAGCAAAGACCATTGGGTAGTCAAAAGGGATGTTTCATTCATAGAGGCTGTAGTAGAATCTGATGATTTATCCATGCTCTGTGGTATCATACATTTTTCTGGTGAATGGTATACTTGCATCTACCACATTCAACACTCTCCCCTGGACAGTATTACTGACACACTGTAATGTAATGCCAAGCAAAGGCAACTTCCCAAGGTTCAAAATACCAGCATAGGTGCTCTCCATTTTATTCAGTGACCAACCAAGAACAGAGAAGATCAAAACATGACATCATTCAAAATACAGCATTTACTAAGTGTGATTAAATAATCTCCAAGTACTACCCCACCCCAGGACCTTCCAATCATTCAATCAATTACAAAGTCCCTGTTCTAAATACTACTCCACCCCTAGGCTGTACCTTCATTTAGTCCACCACAAAGCCCCTCTTCTCAAATGGAGATTAGTTTCCAACATAAGTAAAGTACCTTCATTTGTTCAATCACAGAGCACAAAAAGGTCAAAAGTTCCCCACCCCTGGATCACAATTGAATCTACCCCAGAGTTACATCAAGTTTAAGCACAGCACTTAATACCCAAATGGAGGTCTTTTCTTCATCTTGACAGGAGGCAAGTTCTCAGCAATCTTAGTTCCTGGGGAGACAAGGCTTAGCAAGGCCACAAGATACATTGCCAGTCCCTTCATTAATTCATCCTCTGTCTGTAAAACAGTCCTAGAACCCCTGAACACATTAGCAAAGCCCTCTCCCAGGATTTCTGTAAACATACAACAAGAAAATCCTTCTTCGGGGCTTCTGAACCAACAGCAAGGTTCAAGTACCTCTGCAACAACAGCACTGTCCTTCACCAGTGGACAGTATTCACTCTCTGTCTGCAGGACAGTCTCAGGAGCTCTTAGCCAACAGCTAGGTTCCAGGACTTCTTCAACAAAAGGACTGTCTTTCACCAGTGGACAAATCTGGCAAAACAACATCAAAACAGACAGACAAAGTACCAGCAAAACAGCCATGTCTCCTCAGTCCTTGGCAGCTCAGGGGCCAGGTCTCAAAAGTCCAGGGCAATTCAAAGCGGCCTTCCACAATCCTCTCAATCTCTCTCTCTGCCTCCACGTGGGTGCTGCTTCCAAAAAGTTCTTCTGCCTCTCTCTTGTGTCTCTCCAAATCTATGTCACCAGATCCTCCCAGTTCCTGTCTCTCTTTTCACATCAACAAGTCCATCCCACAGGTGGGATTAACAAGCTCTGGGTTTTAACACAATCAGTTTGAAAACCAAGCCAATACAGGGGAATCTTTATATTCCATTACTCTCACACACACTTAACAGTATATCCTTTCATTCTCCTTTCCAGTATTCTTACTGACCACCAGAACCTTTTGCTCAGCTTTGTCAGCAAGTCATCATTTCCCATTTCAATGGATTCCCACATTTTTTTAATACCTAAAAGAGTATCTTAAATTTAATGAATGAATAAGTTCAATCAGAACTTTTTGTGACATCCTGTACTGTGACTTCTCAGGTCAATGATCAGACCACACAGGTTAATTACTACCTAGATCAGTATTTTTGGTGACATTCCAATTACCCTCAGAAATGGTGTCAACTTACCAATCTTGCTCAAAAACTTCTTCAGGACTTCAAAGGGAAACTAGCCCTCCTCTATCAAAGGCACAGTGGTATGATGGGAAGGTCACTGGACTAGGAGTCATGAGACCTGGGTTCTAGTTCCAGCTGAGTCCCAGACAAGCTCTTATAATCTTAAATAAGTCGCCCCCTTTGGACATCAGTTCCCACATATGTAAAAGGAGAGCATTGAACCAGTTCCAATTCAATGCACTCCAAAAAAATATTGAAGCATCATTTATTTATAAGTTTCCATGTTATGTGCTAAGGAAGTAAACACAAAAGGAAAACATAAATTCTACCTTCAAGGAGTTTATATTGTTGTGTTGTGTTAAGTTATGTTATGTTATCCTATGAAATAGGAGTTTATATTATATTCCCTCTATTAAGGGAATACAGCATGCAAACAGGTAAGTATTTTCTATGATAATTTATGGAAGGAAAGAGCATAATCACCTGTGAGAATCAGGAAAGGCTTCCCAGAATAGGTGGACAAGTCACTTAAATTCTTTCAAACTCAGTTTTCTCATCTGGAAAATAGGGATAATAATAATAACACCTACAGATATGAGAGAATATATGTAGAATGACTTTAAAAGAACCATGGAAATATTAGGTATTATTACCAGAATGCTAAAGGAAATTAGGGATTCTAAGAGGTGCCAGAGTAAGCAATGTATTCCAGATATGAGAAATAGCCTGCAGAAAAGGCAAAGAGATGGAAGATAGAATACCAAATTAGGGAAAGTACAAGTAGGCAAATTGGGTTGGGCAAAGATTATATGAAGAATGTTGTAAAATAAGCCTAACCAGTTTAAAGACCAACTTCAGAAATTTTTATTTTCTCCTAAAAGCAATGGGGAACCACTGAAGATTCTTGAACAGGGGAGTGGCGGATCATCTCTCAAGTCCTTCTAGTCATGTGCTTGGATTCTGTACTCATCTGGCAGAATGTCTTAGCTTTGTTTCTTCAAAAGTTTCTTTTATCTTAGCATTCAGAGTTTTAAACCAGTGGACAACACAAGATAGATACCAGAATTGCAAGAACATAGCTGGACCCGATTGCTATTCTTTTCATTTATGATTAACTTACCTCCTAAGTGAACGGAAGCTAAGTGGGAGACAGAGAGATAGAGAAAGAGAAATAAAGACAGAGAGAGAAAATTCTCATCAATTTTCTTAGTATTACCAGGAAACTAGGAATGTTTGAAGACATAGATCCCAGATTATGTCTTATGTTAGTCAATCAATAGGCATTTATTTTATTTTTTGGAGGGGGGAATGTAGGGCAATTGGGGTTAAGTGACTTGCCTAAGGTCACACAGCTAATTTTGTGTTAAGTGTGGGGCCGAATTTGAACTCAGGTCCTCCTGACTCCAGGGCTAGTGTTCTATTCACTGTACCACCTAGCCCCAGCAATAGGCATTTATTAAGCACCTACTACATACCAGGCACTGTGCTAAGTGCTGGAAATACAAAAAAAAGGTAAAAGACAGTCCATGCTCTCAAAGAACTGATATCTAATGGGGAAAACAACATGCAAGCACCTATGTACAAACAAGCTATATACAGTATAAATGAGGGGCAGGGATCAATAGGAAGGTACTAAAATTAAAAGAGATTGGGAAAAGTGTCTTGTGGAAGGTGGGATTTTAGATGGGATTTGAAGGAAGCCATATAAGACCTTTCCTGATGTTCAGAGTCATTACTGCCCCTACTTCTTGAATTTACCTTGTATTCATTTGCAATGACTTTGCATTTATTTCTCAGTGTATATGGTTTCCAACAACAACTATCACATTAGAATATGAGCTATTTAAAAGAAAGCTTTGTTTTCCTTTTTGTATCCCTAGCACCTAGCACAGCACCATTGTATAGAAGACGGTTCAGTATTTGTCATATTTTATACATGTTTGAAATGGAAGAGGGAATGCATATTTATGAAGCTTCTGCTATGTGCTGAGCTCTGTGCTACATGCTTTACAGATATTATCTCATGTGATCCTCACAACTCTAGGAGGTTGGCGCTGTTATGATCCGCACTTTACAGTTGAAGAAACTGAGGTAGGCAGAGATAAAGTCACTCACCTGGGGTGAGGACCAGCGATGTGCCCACTGATACCTAGCTGCCTCCCCAGATTCCAGAGGACTCTTAGGCCATACTCACAAAACTGCAGCAAATGATTTCAGGCAAACCATGTTCCAGGGCTACCAATGCCTCTCATTATATCTAAAGAAGGTCTCCTTCCCTTTCCAGCTTTTATAAGAACAGTCACTAAGTTTAAGCTACAAAACCACCATTGCTGGATCCTGGGACCCGAGAAGACCCTTTGCTCCATGTGTTAAACTTTCTGATGCGCTTTTTCAAGCAGGACAAAAATTAACATAAAAGCTTTGGACACCTGTACGATACCAGTTCCTCCAGGTATGATTTCAAGTGTTGCTTCAGGTATTTATAACATAATTAGCATTTATTTCAGCTAGGTGGCACAGTGGCAGCTAGGTGGTACAGTGGATAAAGCATTGGCCCTGGAGTCAGAAGAACCTGAGTTCTAATCTCACATCAGATACTTCCTAGCTGTGTGACCCTGGGCAATTCACTTAACCCTCTTTGCCTCATTTCCTCATCTATAAAATGAGCTAGAAAAGGAAATAGCAAACCACTCCAGTATCTCTTCTAAGAAAACGCAAAATGGCATCACAGAGAGTCAGCCTTGACTGATATGACTCAAAAATAATAACAAAAAGCATTTTATTAAGTGTCTGTTACCACCTAGCACTGTGATAGACCCTGAAGAGACACAATACAAAAAGCAAAACATCACCTGCCTTCTAGGAGCATGCATGTTGTTTGTAAATAGAAAATGATATTGGGAGGAATGGCACTAATAGCTTAGTGATCCACTCTCCCAAAGTCCACTCCAGCCGCTGCTGGTCGGGGCCACCCTGGGGCTACAACTTACATGGGCTCATGCAGGGCTGGGCTCATCTCCCAGTGCTCTGCAATGAACCCTTTCTGTCCACCTGCCACGATGCCCTCAGTGGGAGATTTGTTTCTCTCTGTCACTTTGTGGGTTCTGTAGCTCTAAGTTTGTTTAGAGTCATATTTTATAGGCATTTGAGGTGGTTATGGGGGGAGCTCACAGAGTTTTCCTGTTTCTTTGCCACCATCTTGGCTCCATTCACCCCCCACCCCCCCACCCCCCGGCACTAATAACAGGAGAATCAAGATGGGCCTCTCATAGGAATTCTAGGATGGAATGGGGTGCACCTTGTGCAAAAAGCAGAGAAACCAGAGATGGAATATCACATACTGGAAAGTAGACTAATTTGCCTGGGTCATAGTAGGCCCCTGTTTATTGATGTAGAGCAAGACTTGGCAAAACATGGCAGGAGGCCCCTTTCTGTAGCACCAGCTAAGAATGTTTTTTACATCTTTCAATAAAGTTTTGTTCCATTTAAAAATGTAAAAACCATTCTTTATTCACTGGAGTTTCAGGTGGAATGCCGAATTTAGCCCTCAAACTATAATTTTCTGACCCCTAAAGTAACCTGGCCAGTTAGGTGACACAGTGGTTAGAGGGCCAGTCCTGGAATAAGGAAGACACATCTGCCTGAGTTCAAATCTGTCCTAAGATACTTTTCAGCTGTGTGACCCTGGTCAAGTCATGTAAGCCTATTTGCCTCAGTTTCTTCATCTGTCAAATGAGCTGGATAAGGAAATGGCAAATCACTTCCAGCATCTTTGCCAAGAAACCTTGCAAATGGGGTCTGTAATAGTAATGGAATATAAAGATCCCCCTGTATTGGCTTGGTTTTTGGTTTGATTGTGTTAAAACCCAGAGCTTGTTAATCCCACTTGTGGGATGGACTTGTTGACGTGAAAAGAGAGGGCTGAACTGGGAGGAGCTGGTGACATAGATTTGGAGAGACACAAGAGAGAGGCAGAAGAACTTTTTTGGAAGCAGCACCCTTTTGGAGGCAGAGAGAGACTGAGAGGATTATTGAGGGATACTTTGAATTGCCCAGGACTTTGAGAGCTGCCACCCAGAGCTGCCAAGGACTGAAGAGACATGGCTGTTTTGTTGGTACTTTGTCTGTCTGTTTTGATGTTGTTTTGCCAGATTCGTCCACTGGTGAAGGACAGTCCTGTTGTTGCAGAGGTACTGGAACCAGAAGCCCTGAAGAAGGATTTTCTTGTTGTATGTTTACAGAAATCCTGGAAGAGGGTTTTGCTAATGTTTTCAGGGGTCCTAGGACTGTTCTGCAGACAGAGAATGAATTAATGAAGAGACTGGCAATGTATCTTGTGGCCTTGCTAAGCTTTGTCTCCCCAGGAACAAAGATTGCTGAGAACTTGCCTAGTGTCAAGATGAAGAAAAGACCTCCATTTGGGTATTAAGTGCTGTGCTTAAACTTGTTGTAACTCTGGAGTAGATTCAGTTGTGATCCAGGGGTGGGGAACTTTTGACCTTTTTGTGTTCTATGATTGAACAAATGAATGTACTTTACTTATGATTGGAAACTAATCTCCATTTGAGAAGAGGGTCTTTGTGATGGACTAAATGAAGGTACAGCCTAGGGGTGGAGTAGTATTTAGAACAGGGACTTTGTAATTGATTGAATGATTGGAAGGTCCTGGGGTGGGGTAGTACTTGGAGATTATTTAATCACACTTGGTAAATGCTGTATTTTGAATGATGTCATATTTTGATTCCCTCTGTTCTTAATTTGTCACTGAATAAAATGGAGAGCACCTATGCTGGTATTTTGAACCTTGGGAAGTTGCCTTTGTTTGGCATTACATTACAGGGTCACAAAGAGTTGGCTACAACTGAATAACAACAGGGTTTGTGAGACTGAGTATTGTGCATTCAGCCTGTACCAGAAGGTCCATGGATGAGAGCTATTCCTTTATTTTGTCATAAGTGATCTATCATCTTTGGACCAGACCATGGTTGCAGTGGATATATAGGGTGTTGAGCCCAAGGTCAAAAAGACCATGACTTCCATGAAGACTTAGATACTCACTAGCAGTGTGATCCTGGGCAAGTCATTTAACTGCTTCCTACCTCAGTTTCCTCAACTGTAAAGTAGGGATAATAATAGCACCTACCTTGAAGAGTTGATATTAAGGATCAAAGTGAGGTAATATCTATAAAGCACTTATCACATTGCCTTGAATGTAATAAATGTTATATAAATGCTAGTTATTGCTGTTGTCATTGGAGTAGTATAAACATGTTCATTATATTAAAAATAGCTAATAAGTAGGATTTTTTTTTTTTTAAGCAATCGGGGTTAAGTAACTTGCTCTAGGTTACACGGCCAGTTATTTCTGGGTGTGGTGCTGAGTGTCTGAGCCCGGGATTCGATCTCCGGGTCTTCTCAACACTGGAGCCGGTGCTCTTACTTGCTGTGCTACCTGGCCGCCCCAATAAGTAGGATTTTAAAGCTTGCAAAGTGCTCTCTATATATTTTCTCGTTTTAGCCTGGGGACAAGAACTACCACTTACTCCTGGCTTCACTTAACTGTATGGACACTAGCCAGTCAGTTACTTTATCTCAAGCCTCAGCTCCTTCATGAGTAAAATGAGGGTAATAATACTTAAGTTCTGTGATTCTCTGAGAGATCCAGTCAAAATGCCCTAGGAAAAACTGGGAGGAAAATTGCTTTCATCTAGGATGGTTAGGATGGGGGCACTTCAGTTGGGCCTTGAAGGAAAAAATGGATGTCAACGAATGAAGATGACTTCTGGGCAGTTGGGCCTTCTGGCTCTTCTAGAATCAATGTGAATCCAAATTAAGGTCAGTCTTAAACTGTCCATCTCCCTGGGATAGGTAGGAAAGAATTTCTAGGGGACCAGGTGCCAATGGGAACTAATAGGAAACCCAGTGGGTTTTAATGGTATTTATTGCAATGTTTTGAAGTGATTATGAGCAGTGACTCAATTAATTATGCTAAAGGCAAGACCCTTAATTAGACAAGGTGTCAAATATTATCATCCCAGATGGATTAAAAAGAAAAGAACAAGCTTTATCAGGGACTTACTGTGTGCTAGGTACTGTATTAAGCACTTTACAAATATCAACTTATTTGATCATCACAATAATGATGAGGTAGGTATTATAATTATAATTGTTATAGATTATATATGTTTATGTATATTACATTTAAAATATAATATATTAAATAACATATGTAATATTACATATATTTATATATTATATTAACATATAATTATATATTATAATATGATTACTATTATCCCCCTTGGGGATTAGGGGGTATTCAGGAAGATTAGACATATAAGTCCAGTGTGAGGGCTTGCAGAGCCCCAGGCAGATGGGTTAAACCAGTTTAAGGGTAACTTACAGGCCTCAAATCTGTCTGTGACTTAAGAGTATGTCTGCTCCAAGTATGTGAAGACTTTCACTGGTAGAATGGGCAAATGAGAATAATTTGTTCCACTGGCCACAAAGGCAACTAAAGCAGGCATTGTGGAGTGGTTCAAGCTTGGTCAGACATTGAAGACACCAAGGTCATCCACTGTATCCCTGGCCATCACTGCCGAGATCAGGGAACCATAAAATGTTGAGTTTTAAGGTTTAGGGCTGCATGAGATGCCAAAATACCAACACACAGGGTCCTGCCAAATGAATTCAACTCAAGTTTTCTCTCAGACTAAGTAAAGCAAAGTTTATTAAAGACTGACCATAATGGATAGACTTTTTTTTTTGCTTTTTTTTGGGGGGGAGGCAATTGGGGTTAAATGACTTGCCCAAGGTCACACGGCTAGTTTTTGTGTTAAGTATCTGAGGCTGGATTTTCACTCAGTTCCTCCTGACTCCAGGGTCTGTACTTTATTCGCTGCACCATCTAGCTGCCCCTCATAAAGGATAGATTCTTAAGGAGCCCAAGTATCTGTGATGCTTGTATTGGACAAGCAGACCAGAATAATCTGGTACAGAGTGAGTCTGTGCTTGATTATTCTTGGCCCCTTCAGGGGGGCAAGATGGGTCTTACATACATAAAGATTGTGGGTGGGTTCTAGGGGTGGTCTAGAGGAGGAGTTTAGGGAGGGTCTTCAGGAGGAGTCAATTGAGGTCAGATTCCAATAATGAGAGATTAAGGGTGGTAAATAGCTGGAGGCTACCTGGGGATGACAGACCTTGGAGGGCTAGACTAGTTTAAGGGTAACAGATTTGTGTATAGATATTTTGGGATGATCAAGTGTGGGAAGTAGCTGAACAATGGAAGAGGCTGGTAACAGAGGTTTGGGTCTAGAAATAATGAAAGGCTCATGGCCTCAGGCAAATTCCTCATTAAATAGGAAGATCCAAGGAGAGTTCAAGGGGTTTCCCAGAGCCTGTCCCCCATCAATCACCAGTGGTCTTGACTTTTCTCTTGACACTGGACTTCAAAGACTCTGAAAACGAAAGTGAAACACAACAGTGTGAAACTACCTCACTTAAATCCAATTCACTCACAAGTCAAGACATCACTCTGTGATGTCATTGCTCCTCTTAGAAAATGAAGGACAAACAAAAACAATTATTATCCCCATTTTATAGTTAAAAAGAAAACAAACAGAGAGGGACAAGTTACGTGACTCACTTAAGGATACCCATCTAGTAAATGTCTCAGGTCACATTTAGATTCGGCTCTTGCTGCTTCCATACCGTTAGCTGGCACAGTGGATAGAATGCTGGGCCTGGAGTCAAGAACACTCAAAAACTTAGCTATGTGACCCTGGGCAAGCCACTTAACCCTGTTTGTCTCAGTTTCCTCCTCTGTAAAATGAGTTGGAGAAGGAAGTGGCAAACAATTCCAGTATCTTTGCCAAGAAAACCCCAAGTGAAAAACGATGGAATATCAGCAAGCTTCCACGCTCTATGGCAGCAGTTAGCTGCTGAATAATAAAACACTATTTTAACTTGTTACTTTTTTAATTAGAAGGAAATTACATTATTATTACCCGTAGAACAAATTACAACTCCCCCACAGAAGCACTTCAACAAACAAAAAACTGCTTCTGTATTATTTGAATATTTCTTGATGTTGTTTGTCCTTCATTCTCGAAGAGAACCATGACATTGGGAAGGTAATGTCACTCCTCGTAAGTGAGTTGGGTTAAAGGGAGGGAGGGCTGTGCAAAGTTACCAGCTTCATTTTCTCCTCTGGAGTCATCTGGGTCCAAAGGCAACCCTAGTCAGGGTAACTGGAGATGGCCCCAAGAATATTTCTTAGAAGCACTAAGACACAACTCCCATCCAGCACCAGAAATCTACCTCTCTGAAACCAGAAAACAAAAGGAAAGTCTAGAAGTGGAAAAGAATGGTTTTAAATATGCTAATCACAGCCATCAGAGCCCATCAAGCTTGTATTGTAAGACCTATTCAAACATAATCTTCTCTCCCAGAAAAAGACTGAATTCAAACTGTGGCAAGCTAGCTGAGAAACCCACAGTTTCTCTTCTCTCCAGGACCACAAATTGTCATTTTAAAAAAGTTTTGTTTAGAATCGAAGGATAAGAATAAGTCCAAATTTGAGCTCTAAGCTTTAGAGATCTGCTGCCTATTATATCCTCAGAATGAAGTGTATTACAATTCAGGTTCAATTTAACCCAATTCAACAAAAGAGATAAATAACTACAAAACACTGTGATAGGTATTGGGGATACAAAAGAAGTTTTAAAAAAATCTCTCAAGGAGTTTATAATCTTATATACTTATATTCTTTTGAAGAGAATACAACATGGACAAAAATTCAAACAATACACCAGGTGGATCCTTGTTTCTATGATCCAACTATAAAGTAATTTCAAGAGAGAAGGAATACTAACAGAGGAAATCAGGAAAGACGTTTGTGTGCAATGGCACAGTAAATTAGTTCAGAGACTGCTTAGGAAAGTAGAGAAAAGTTTATTTATACTTTCTCATGAGAAAGGGCCTTCTGCCAGTCGCTCAAATGGTGTCTGCCAGGGAGACAGCAATAGGTAGAAGCAAGCCCATGGTTATATAACCTAATGCAGAAACCCAACCCCCCAACTGGCCTTCACTCTCATTGGTAGGGAGGCCAGCCTACAAACTAAGCCAGGCATCTATCTTGGAGACAAGGGACATAGAAACATGTGGGTGTCCAACGCAAAGAATTGGAAACAAAGTAGATATCCATTTATTGGGGAATAGCTAAAAAAATTTTGGTATGTAAATGTAATAGAATATTAATGTGCTGTAAGAAATTGTGAATGGGATAGAGACTGCTCTCCCATCATGATGCTCTCTGAAGCTTCCTTGTCTGATCTTAATACCAGCCTTGAGAAGAAAATTAAAATGGAACAATTTAGGCCAAATATCATGATGGCTGGCTGCAGTGCTTTTGAGAATGCCTGGGATGAAATCCTAATTGGAAGTGTGGAATTGAGCAAGGTTTTGGCTTATCCCAGATGCCTCATGACAACAGGGGACCCAGACACTGGGATCATTGCCAGGAAAGAGCCCCTGGAAACATTGAGGAGCTATCTATCACCTCTGTGATCCAGCAGACAGGCATCTATACAAGACATCCCCACTCTTTGGGATGTATTTTTCAGTGGAAAAAATTGGAAGCCTAAAAGTCAGTGACCCTATGTATCTGATGACTCAGTGATAGTAGTCCTGGGGGTGACAAGTGTCACATAGTTGAAATAGTTACAATACTGAAAAGGGATTGACCAGGATCTCACAATGACATCTCTGTAGACCCCATAACGAAACCTTTTAGTAGATTTGTCTTGGGAAAAAAAAAAATACTTCTGACTTTCTCTTGATACTTATGTTCTATACGTTAATGTGACAAAAGGGAAAAATCTGGGTGGGGGGAAGGGTTGGGGGAGGACAAGAAGGTATTATAATAATAATAATAATAAGCTAAACTTTCTGTGGTAGCAAAGAATTGGAAACAAAGTAGATACCCATTTATTGGGGAATAGCTAAACAAATTTTGGTATGTAAATGTAATAGAATATTAATGTGCTGTAAGAAATTGTGAATGTGATAGAGAGAGAGAAGCATGGGAAGACCCACGTGAACTGATGCAGAATGAGATAAAGAGAAGAAAGAAAATGACACCCACAATGACTGCCATGATGCAAGTGAAATTAAACAGAATTAATGTAACCAAATTAAACAGAAAGAATAACCACAAAATAATCAAAAGTGAAAGCTGAAAATTTATAAAGAACAAGCATTGGTCCAAAGGACAGAAATGAGAAGATTCCCCCACCTCACTCCTTTGCAGAGGTGGGATGGCCACAGGTGTGCAATGTTGCACATATTTTCAGACTTTTTAATGTATTGATCAGTTTTGCTAATTTTTTTCTTCCTCTTTTTCAGAAGAGGAGGAACACTGGAAGAAAGACAGAACAAGATTTTATACACTTTCACAATCAACCCCTCCCCCCAATTCCTTTTCCCATTGACTGGGAGGTGGGATCTCAGTCTTGGCGCAAAATCTAACCCAATGGCAGATAACAAAGAAGCCTGCCACTATCTCTTATTGGCTGGGAGGCGGGATAGGGAGCCAAGGTATTGTTAGTGTCCTTATTTGATAGAAGCTCAAGCAAGGGAGGGAAAAAGGTCACAAGCAAGGGTGGAGGTCAAAAGCTTCTGAAGGGGGCCTAATGCTGATATGGCAGTAGTAAAGAGGGGGTAAGGGTGAAATGGAAATTCCAGCTAGCTCCCACAAAACTTATGGGCTAAGAAGTTTTCATCTTTCTCATTCAGTAGCATTCCCAGCCATAAAGTGTCAATTAGGTTGAGATAAGTCAGACCTTAAGTCCTATCCTGAGATTTTGCCTTATTGGGGGATCAAGCTGGATCCTGGCCTTTGATGTCCTTATCTCCTTCCATTGGAATTCATGGCATGGAGGGCAAAACAGCCTGAATGAAGTGGTTATTTTGCTCAAATTGCCAGGGGCAGCTGGGATTTCATGACCAGGCCTTACTACCTCAGCTTAACTCCTCAGCCTATCTCCTTCTCCTTTCCTACTAAGGGTATAAATGACTATTCCATGTGCCTCTAGTTTGGGAAATCCACTAGACATCCCTCAGGGTCGCAGGTTTGTTACCCTGTTATCTCAATGAAAGATGCTTTATTCCCCAACTCATGGCTCTGATTTATTTCAGGACTTGAAATAGCTAATACTGACTAGTTTCCTGTTTTACCTGATAGAGATCTTTCTCTTCTGTCATGTTCTTTGGTCTGGAAATCATTGTCTTCCCTTACTTTTTGAAATTCCATTATGCCCTTCCTGCTTAAGTAACTAAAATCTATATAAGGCTGCTGAAACTGCTGCTCAGGGCTCACTGATTTTTGCATACAATGAGTCTATGCTCTGAACATAATAAACCAGTTTTATTATATCTCTGCAACATTGATTGTTAAGATTGACAGCAAAATCTATCAATGAATCTTGGAAAATTTTTGTCATATCATACTAAAATTAGAAATTCTAAGATATATAGTACAAGGATAGTATACCATAAGACAGAATATGGCACAATTTGGGAGTTAGCAGGGAGAAGATAAAACAAACCAGCTTTATTGTCAGCAAATACTTACAATAAGGACAGCTAGGTGGTACAGTGGATAGAGTGTGGGGCTTGGAATCAAGAACACCTATCTTCCTGAGTTCAAATCCAACCTTAGACACGTACTAGCTGTGTGACCCTGGGAAAATTGTTTAACACTGTTTGCCTCAGTATCTTTTTCAGTTACATGAGCTGAAGAACGAAACAGCTAAAGCTTAAATACTTTAGCCACACAGTGAAAAGAGAGGAGTCATTGAAAAAGACCCTGGGGGGAGGGGGTGGCTAGGTGGCACAGTGAATAGAGTACCAGCCCTGGAGTCAGGAGGACCTGAGTTTAAATTTGAACTCAGACACTTAACACTTACTACCCATGTGACCCTGGGCAAGTTACTTAACCCCAACTGCCCTCCAAAAATAAAAAAAAAGAATGAAAAAAAGAAAAGAAAAAGACCCTGAAGTTGGAAAAGATTGTTAAGGCAAAAAGGAGAAGGTGGTGGCAGAGGATGAGATGGTTAGATAGTATCATGTAAGCAACATTAGCTTGGACAGTCTGCAGGACACAGGGGAGGATAGAAGAACCTGGCATGCTATGGTCCATAGGGTCATGAAGAGTTGGACATGACTGAATAAATGAACAATAACTTACAATGTAAAGGGGCCATCATGGAAAATGGAAAAAAGTTAGGTCCACTGGGTTCTCAGTGCATTATGGAAAAGCTAATCCCATCCAATTGACATGGTTACTATATCCATATTTCCTCAATTAAAAAAAAAATGTGTCTTATAACACTTACCCTAATAAGAGCTCTCACTTGAAGGTTTTACAATGTGTTTTCCCTACAATAACCCTCTAATGTTAGCAGTGCAGGCATCATTAATCCTTATTTTGTAGATGAAGTTCAGAGAGGTTAAGTAATAGGTACAGGATCATGCAGCCAGTGTCAAATCTTCAAATCTAGATCTCTCTTCAAGACTCAGTGACTGCCCTTACCACCAGGTCACATAGCATTAACTACCTCAGTAGGTTGTTATGAGGATTGAGTGAGAAAACTAATTTGAAACAATTTGGCAAAATATAAATACCATTGTTCACAACTCGGATACTATTAATACTCAAATTAATTTGTTCTTTATTGGAAAAACAGCTTCAGTTCACATATAAACCTGAAAAAGATTCCCAGAGAGGAAATGTGGCTTCTATTCCTCTTATTTCCCAATTATAATTAGGACCCTAAAAGCAGCAGAAGGAGAAACCTTCCACTAATAAGTTGGAAGATATGGGGGAAAAACAGATTTTTTTAAGATGGGGCAAACTCTTATGGCAACACTGACATGAACAAGAAATAGAAGGAGGAAATCTGAAATATGAAGTTTCATTTCCATGGGAGAAGACCCCAATAAGACAACCTAAAATGAGAGCATATTATGTGTTGGAGAAAATTCAAAGCAGCAAGCAGTACCAGCAAGGGCTGGACTCCGTGACATAGGAATCAGCCAGTTAGTTACACCTAGAGCTAGCAGCTGCATCTCATACCACTACAGAAACAAAGCAACCCAGCAGCACATCCCATCAGACAGGTGATGAGGGCTCTGACCCATCCAATCAGACTGCAGGGCACCCCAGCTGTAGGTCTCTTGCTAGGTTTGTTCAGTGTACTCTTTCTGAATCTGAAAATAGCAAATAAGCCAAACAAGGTAAAGAATTAGGTGTGAAGGCCAAGAGTCAACCTCAGGAGGCTTACTGGTGATAGACAGCTTAGTCTAGGGGTATGACCCAAGGCAAATCATTTTCACTTCTTGCCCTGGTTTCCTTGCTGGTAAAATGAGTGGGGTTGAATTAACTGAACTGTAAAGGCCCTTTCAACTCTCAAATTCTGTGATTCTAATATGATTTCCAGAAGGCTGGCTGTTCTGGTTTTCTGATTTCTATATTACAAATGGAAATGTGTGATTTAGTTCTAATCTCAAAGGAATAGAGACTTAGGAAATAGAGCTGTACTGATCTAAATTGGAGGAATGGAGGTGGGCAGTAGATCCCAAGAACTAAAGTTTGAGATGAAAAGGGTACAAGAGTATAATGGTAATGGAAATTTGAAGATCTTCCCTGCCCCCTAATAGACCAAATGTAATCACATGGAGCCTATGGTGGGAGGAGGTTGTGGAAGTGTATAACAGAGCCCATAGGAGGCTGGGAGTCAGAGCAGTTAGAGCTGGTGGGAGGAGAGTACACAACCAAGGAGATAGCCAGGCTTGTAACTGTTTGTGAGAAGGCTAAAGGATGGTGTGGTTTCCTGCTGTGCCATGGTATATTAACTTCTTTGTTATTATGATGGATTTGACTTTCTGGTGTTAGGATTTGGTTTTCAGATGTAAGAATAAATGTTTTGCTTCTGTCATCTATATGGAGAGTATGTTATATTTTGTGATTCAGAACTGTCCCATCATATTCGTAGTTGCTGTTGGTGCTGTGAATATTGCTTTGGTGCTACAAAAATGCAAGTGGAGGACCTTGAAAAAAAGACTGCCCATAGGACATGTAAAATATGTAACATGACCCAACACTGGAAGAAGCTGGCAAGCTATATAGCAAACAAACTCAACATTTTTATTTCGTAATTAAAACTCATATGGTACCCAAACAGAAGCAGCTATACAAGCACCAATATGTTCTATACCCTCGGACCTGTTTTAAGCCAAGCTTTGTCAGTTATCTTGGATGGAGATTCAGATTAGTCTGGGGCATTTACAGCACCAGTCAGTCTGCTTTGAAAATCAAAATAGCGAAACTTTACAAGCTGATTTGGATTTCTCTGGCTGACCTGATGACTCAGGCCACAAGAGGGGAACAGTAAACACAGGATAATTCACTAACTAGTATTTAGTGATAAACAGATACTCTGTGAACATGGTGGAAACTGCTAAATAAAGAGCCTGCTGTGCCTGTTTCCTGGCAACAATGGTTAAGTAAAGCTTCAGTGCACAAGGAAGAACATTGATGAACTGGAGAGTGTCCAAATAACTCAGGCCAACGACCTGCCCATATCAAACTACTGTAAATCCAGGGCATGAATTATCTTTATATAGGCATCTATTCTCTACTTTGCCCTGTCTGAGGACTCTTAGCCAGGGGTAGAAATGTGAATCCATTCAGACTAGAAAAACGAATAAGAAAAGAAAGAAAAATATTAATGGATGAAATAATAGTAGTAAGTATATATATACATAGTACTTTAAGTTTTCTTTATGTATGTGTACATTTCCATATTCACCACAGAACATGAGAGGATTCAATATAAAACAATAAATTTCCATTTCAAGAAACCTATGTAATAAATACTATGCATTGTTTTCAAAACTACCCAACTTTTCTTTGTTTCCTTCTAGATTTTCTTTTGTTGTCTGCTGTGTTCTTTTTACCTTATTTTTTTTTCTCCCTCCTTCCCCCCTGGTGTAATATAATGCCAAGGAAAGGCAACTTCCCAAGGTTCAGAATACCAGCATAGGTGCTCTCCATTTTATTCAGTGACCAACCAAGAACAGAGAAGATCAAAACATGACATCATTCCAAATACAGCATTTACTAAATGTGATTAAATAATCTCCAAGGACTACCCCACCCCAGGACCTTCCAATCATTCAATCAATTACAAAAGTCTCTGTTCTAAATACTTCTCCACCCCTAGGCTATACCTTAATTAAGTCCACCACAAAGCCCCTCTTCTCAAATGGAGATTAGTTTCCAAACATAAGGTCAAAAGTTCCCCCCCCCTGGATCACAATTGAATCTACCCCAGAGTTACATCAAGTTTAAGCACAGCACTTAATACCCAAATGGAGGTCTTTTCTTCATCTTGACAGGAGGCAAGTTCTCAGCAATCTTAGTTCCTGGGGAGACAAGGCTTAGCAAGGCCATAAGATACATTGCCAATCCCTTCATGAATTTATCCTCTGTCTGTAGAACAGTCCTAGAACCCCTGAACACATTAGCAAAGCCCTCTCCCAGGATTTCTGTAAACATACAACAAGAAAGTCCTTCTTCAGGGCTTCTGAACCAACAGAAAGGCTCCCAGACCCCTGCAACAACAGCACTGTCCTTCACCAGTGGACAGTATTCACTCTCTGTCTGCAGGACAGTCTCAGGGCTTCTTAGTGAACAGCCAGGTTCCAGGACTTCTTCAACAAAAGGACTGTCTTTCACCAGTGGACAAATCTGGCAAAATAACATCAAAACAGACAGACAAAGTACCAGCAAAACAGCCATGTCTCCTCAGTCCTTGGCAGCTCAGGGGGCAGGTCTCAAAAGTCCAGGGCAATTCAAAGCGGCCACCAGCAATTCTCTTAGTCTCTCTCTCTCCATGAGGTGCTGCTTCCAAAAAGATCTTCCGCCTCTCTCTTGTCTCTCCAAATCTACGACACCAGCTCCTCCCAGTTCAGGACTTTCTTTTCACATCAACAAGCCCATCCCACAGGTGGGTTTAACAAGCTCTGGGTTTTAACACAATCAATTTGAAAACCAAGCCAATACAGAGGAATCTTTAATTGCCATTACTATCACACCTGGTACTTAAAGGTTTGCAAACAACTTACATTTATCATCTTATTTGATTCTTTCAACAATCCAAAGAGGTAAGTGCTATTATTATCTCCATCATAGAGATGAGGACAATGAGTCTGAGGGGTTAATTGGCTAATTTGCCCAGGGTCACACAGCTGATAAGTGTATGTATGCGACAGGATTCCAACTCAGGTCTTCCTGACTTCAGGGGGAGCACTCTGTCCACTGTACCTAGCTGCCCCTAACATGCCATCTAAATGCTAGCTACTGTATTATTGTAGTTATTGTTGCAATTATTAAAGAACCTAATTAGGTCAGGTCAAAGGACAATGTCAGTGTGCTAAAATTATCTATTTCTTATCTCCTATCACTCATTGCTTTCCCCCTCTCGTTTTTTTAGCTGTTTGATTCTTCTCCATTCAATGCTTCTGTATTGTTAACAAAAATGTCTTTTTTTTTCTTTGCTTCTGTAGCTATCCAGGGTCTCTAACAGACCAAGGGAAAAATAGAGCACAATGTTGATTGGGTACTTGAGAAAGGCATTCATCTATTTATTGAGCTGGAAAATGATAGCAAAAATACAATAATCACACAGTTGATTTCTTCTAAGCCAGAAGTCAACTAAATGCTTGAATATTGCCCCTCTCTCCATGGTTTAGCTAGTTTTCAAAAATAGCTTGCCAGTTGAATCAGGAAGAGGGAAAAAAAGACCTTTGTGGATAAATGGTATTCTACTATTCTTAAGACCTTTCAGTTTGTATCTCAGCTTTACTCTTTCTTTGGGGATGTGGGTAGAGTATGGGGTGCAAATGACTCTTCTATATTATATGTACTTTGGATTATTTATCACTATCACTTTACAATCTCTCCTCCTCAAGTGAAATCTTTTTTTATAACAAAGAAAACCAAGTAAGCTAAACAGAGACAGGAACTACCTTTGACATTATCTTAGGCCATTCTATAGTCAACTACCTCCCCACTGAGATGATTTGCTTCATTGTCAGTTTTCCAAAGCCAGCATTAGAACTTTTGTATAACTTGAGCATTGATGTATTTTAATGTTATCTCTTCCCATATACTTCTGATGGGCACACATTCTCCATTTCTTTACAGCACTTTAATATCCCATGATATTTATATACCATAATTTCTTGAGATATTCCTTAATCAATGAAAAACCATTTTGTTTCCTTATTTATTCATTTCAGCTTGACTTTTCTAAGAGACAGAGTCTAACTGTGGCCTAGGGTTCTTGGAATTATAGAGTGATAAGCAAGAGTTGGGAGAGACCTTAGACATTGTGAGTGGAAGCATGGAGTGAGAGCTAAAGTGAGTGCTAAACTTGGAGTCAGAAAAACCTGGGTTCGAGAACTTCCTTAAACAGAATCAGTGAAAGCCTAGGCAAATTAGTTAAACTCTAAGCCTCAGTTTCTTCATTTGTTGTTGTTGAATTGTTGGGGTTTTCTTGGCAAAGATACTGGAGTAGTTAATCATTTCTTTCTCCAGCTCATTTTACGGGTAAGGAAACTGAGGCAAAACAGGGTGAAGCAGCTTGTCCAGGGTCCCACAACTAGTAAGTATTTGGGACCAGATTTGAACTCAGGTCTTTCTGATTCCAAGACCAATGCCACCTAGCTGCCCTCTTCATCATTAAAAAGGGACTAATAATAGCACTTTCCTCACAAGCGTGTTATAAGGATCTGATAGTACCTTTAAAACACTTTACAAAACTTTTTTTTTAAGTGCTATAAAATGTCAGCTGTAATTGTAATTTTTTTTAAGCAATCAGGGTTAAGTAACTTGCCCAAGGTTACACAGCCAGTTATTTCTGGGTGTGGTGCTGATAATTGTAATTATTTTTACTATTTTTTCCAAAACATCAGGAGGACAAAAATGCCTTTGATAATTGAAAAATTCAGTGTTGCTGGTAATTGTCCAGAAGTCAAACATTAGTGTAAAATATATATTAGTTAATCTTTTGATCTTCTATTTCTATTCTTTTACATTATAAAGTAAATCATGAATAGCACCAAGCTAATCTGAGGATTCTGATCATAGGCTTTCTTCAGCAGATTGTTTAAGTCACTTTACTTTGGATTACAAAGTTGTTATTAAGTGCTCTTGTGTACTTGAGAATCTGTTTTTTTTCTTTTTCATTCTTCCTTATTCCATAATTAAATGTCTAGTTACAAATCATAGCAAGCAAAAATAGGAAAACAAAATTCAAATGTGAATGGCATGAGATGAGGTAGAAGATTTAAATATCTACCCTCCCAGCTCCAAGGGATTTCAAAGTGATGGTAGGAAAATATCCCAGAGTTAACCTCTGGGAACCTTACTAGTGGATCTTGAAATTAATTTTCTGTTAAGTGGTAAAAATGAGCAAAAAGTTCTCAAAAGAAGAATTATCAGCTATTAAAAAGCATATAAATGATTGGCCCAAATTATTAACAATAAGATGAATTGAAACAACTCTGAGTTTTTCAACTTAAAAGTTGACAAAGCTTTCAAAAGCTGAGAATAGTCAATGTTGGAGGGGCTATGGAAAGATAGCCACAACAACCAAAAAAAAAAAAGAATGAAAATCAAATTAAACATTATGCAATGATAATATCCAAGCATAGCCATGAAGATGAGGAAACACATCTCCCTCCCCTCTTCACAGAGAGGAAGAACACTAAATATGAAATAAGCATAATGCTCTCAGATCAGATCGATGTGTTGGTTAGTTTTGCTGAATTGCTTTTTCTTGGTCTCTTTTTGTTATGTACCTATAGCTTTTCTCTATTTTAATTGTTCTTTCCTATTATACTTTCATTGTTATTGTGTATATTGTTTTCTTGGGTCTACTTATTTCATTTGTGTACATTTATAAGTTTTTCCTATGTTTTTCTTTATTCTTCAGATTTATTGCTTCTTATGGCTCAGTAATACTACATTACATCCATCAATCACATTTTGTTTATCCATTCCCCAATCATTAAGCTTCTACTTTGTTTTCAATTCTTTTCCACCATGTAAAGAGCTACTCTAAATATTTTGAGGTTTATGAGACCTTTATGTATTTGTTGTTTTTCCCTTTAGAATGTAAGCTTCTAGGGACGGCCAGGTGGCTCAGAGAGTAAGAGCACCAGCTCCAGTGTCAGGATGACCTGGGGATCAAATCCGGGCTCAGATACTTAGCACCACACCCAGAAATAACTGGCTGTGTAACCTTGAGCAAGTTATTTAACCCCAATTGCTTTAAAAAAAAAAAAAAAAGAATGTGAGCTCCTTGGGAGTGAGGACTGTTTCATTCTTGTACTTGCATCCTCTGAGCCTAGCACAGTACTTGGCACATAATAGGTGCTTAATAAATGTTTATCTATTGATTGGCCATTTTATTTAAGTGTATTTTTTCAGGTATAGTTAATTAATTAATTTTCTAAACTTATTTGAATATGAGTCAGGGTTGACCATTAAAATGTGACCTATAGAGATAACTGAAAATTCTCGAGTACATTGTTAAAAGGACTTTTTCTGAGCAATTAAAAAAATGGAAGCAATGATCATTAAGAGGCCATAAAGGCTCATTATGAATAAATCATGGAAGACTCATTTCCATTTTTTGGAAAAGGTTACTAGATGAATATGTAATGTGGGGCTGGAGCATGTCCAGACCCCTGAGATGGAGTCTTTTTACATGATGGACTCTAGGGAATTGCTTCTGAGAGAATAACAGAGGTGTGTAAGGGAAATACCTTGGATAGACAGACTATAGAGTGTGTGTAGACATTCCATAACTCATTCCAGTTGACTAAACTTATATTGAAGAGGAGGTTCTATGATTGGCTAGGGAGACATTCAAAAGGTATTGTCCATTTTAGTTAGTCTCTTGGTCTCATATCTCTTGGGGGAGCACAATGACCAGTGAAGGGAGTAGAACCTACAACTTTGTGAGTTTGAAAGGTCCAGAGAGCTCCTTGGCATGCTTTCATTCTAGAGTCCAGAGTTTAGATTTCATAGCCAATGATGTTGCATTTCAGTGCTGCATTGATGCCCTATGAAGTAAAAAGCAATTTGGGGAAGAACTTTTCAGAAACCTAGCCTAGGGGTAGCTGAGGTAAAGGTTTATCCAGTCACACTGCATCTGAACATGAACTTGAAGAGACTAATGCTAGGTAGGAACTCAATAGGTTTTTGAGTCTAATCTCCTCCTCCCTTCCTTCCCCTAGAGACTGAGGTGGTAGAAGAGGGATTATGTCCATGAGGTGTTTGGAAAAATATTTTTGCATATTTGTTCTTACTCTGTCTTTGAAGTAAATATTCTTTAAAAAAAATCTAATGTTAAGAGGTTATAAGGAACTGAGAGTGCTCTTCAAAGTCCTTTAACAAAGGGGGCATCACAGGCAATGGGGGCTCAGGTCAATGGCACAAAAAAGGAGACTCTCCACCAACCCTTTAGATTACTTGAAATTCCTGATCAGAAGATAAAACAGGTCTGGTTCTGATGAAGTGGGGCCACAATCAAACATATTACCAATAGATCTTGAGAATAGCATTGACATGCCTTATCTGGATTCCCACAAGGTGGGACAAAGTCTCTTATTGTATTCTTTTTGAAAAAGATGGAGGGATTTGGATTGGAAGATATTACAGTTCAGAACTGACTGAAAAATTGAAACCAAAGAGTGGTTATTAATGTCAAACTGGAGGGGAGTCTATAGTAGAGTACTGTAGCTCTGCCTTTATTCCTGTTCCACTGAGTATTTTATCAATGACTTGGATGGAGAATACTTGTCAAGCTTTTGGATTCCAAGGAACTAGAAAGGATAATTAATACAAGGTACAGGAGTCTAGTGATCCCATGACTTCTTTTTCATGCAGGAATTGGAGACTATAACTAACATAAAGGCATCAACCATGCATAAATGGAGAGTTATGCATTTAGATTTTAAAAATAAGCTACATAAGTATAGAATTGTGCATTGTGGTTAGAAAGTGATTTCTAGTTCTATTTGGCATAAAATGACTCAATAATATGATGTGGGAGCCTATGAAGATAATGTAATCTTGTACCTCATTACTAAAATTATAATGTCCAAGGTGAAGGAGATGATAATTCTGCTATTCTGTGCTCTAGTCAAACCATATCTGTAGCACTGTGTCTACTTTGCAGTACCATATTTTAGAAGGAAAAAAAGAAAGAGAATTACTTTCAAAGGCTGTAACCAAATATTTAGGGATATATGTATGTATATGAATGAATGAATTCATACATATGTGTCAATGTATGAAAAGGAGAAGAGATGTGGCAAGGAATAAGCATTTATATAGCACCTACTATGTTCCAGGCACTATACTAAACTCTTCTTTTATAAATATCTCATTTGAGATCTCACATATTATTTGGTATGTGTGTATAGATACACATCTATACACACATATTTATGTGTGCATATATGTATAGGTATATATGGACATGAATTTATATGTATATATTATACATATGCTATATAAGTATGCATACATGCATACATGTATGTGTATGTATTTATACATGCATACGTGTATGTGTAAATATGTACACATGTGCGAGCATGTGCTTGTTTATAAGTCACTAGATTTCAGAACACTGAGATAACTCAAAACCATGCAAAGATGATTTGAAGGAATATTAAAGTCCCATTCAGCTCTAAATTTATAATCGGTGACTCTATAAACCAGGGTTGTTTAACTTGGAGAAGACTGAGGAAGGACATGGCAATTGTCTTTAAATATGGGGCAAATTTTCAAATAAAAAAAATCAATTGGGCTTGTTCTCCTTGGCCTAAGAGGAAAAATTGTGTAAGTTACAAAATAAAGTCAGCATGAAGAAAAGTAGAATGGGTTTCCCTAAAAGGGGTGCACAGGATTAATGAGTTCTCCATTGCTTGAGATCTTAAAATAGTTTGGGCAGGGGAGAGGGGAGAGAAGGGTGATACTTGATAACTTTAGATGTTCTATCTAGCTTTGCATCTATGAGTTTAAGATGCTGATACCTAGGCTGGTCCTGTGTAAATGGTGAAATTGATAATGTCTATCTTTGCTAACCTGCTTTCCCTTTATTTATGCCCTTTCCCTTCTTCTTTCCTTCCTGCTCTATTCCTATATTGCCCTCATGGTGCTCTGTCCTTCCTATCACCAAAGGAAAGAAATATGATAAAGTCTTATGGATCTACTAACTTGTTCCTGGGCTAAGATAATATAGTATTTGCATTTTAATAGACACATAGAGTGGGTAACAATACAAAGAAACAAATTGCTGTGCATTTAATTAGGCATTGGTAGAGGTAAACATGTTAGTAAGGAGTCTTCCAGGACTCCCTAAAATCATCATACTGCATATTGATCACCTACTTTACTTATGCCTAACCCATCCCAACTCCAAGACCCAATCTTCAACTTGCAAACTGGAGATGCCCATTAACCAACCTTTATCTACTGGAATATCACCAAAAAACCATGTAGTGAGCTTTCCATCAACCTGATTATGAGAAGAAAGTCAGTTAACTGGAAAAGGAGATCCAAAATCTTAAGGAAGAAAGCAATTCCTTTAAAATTAGAATTGGGCAAAGGGAAGCCAAGGACATTATAAAAGACTAAGAAATAATAAAATAAAATATGAAGAATGAAAATTACAAGAGAATGTGAAACATCTCATAAGAAAAACAACTGATCTGGAGGACAGATCAAGAAGAAAAAACATAAGAATAATCAGGCTACCTGAAAGCTATGATAAAAAATAATATCAATATAATAATATAAAGAATAATTAAAGAAAATTGTCCTGAAGCATTAGAACAAGAGGGGAAAGTAGAAATAGAAATAAATCCACTGATCACCACCTGAAAGAGATCCTATGAGGAAAATCTATAATAATATCATAGTTAAATTCTGAAACCTCCAGCTCAAGGAGAAAATATTATGAGCAACAAGAAAATAACCATTTAAATATGGCAAAGTCACAATTAGAATCACATAAGACTGAACAGTAGCTATACTAAAAGACCGTATCAAACACTACATATCAATGAGCAAAAGAACTGAGGTTATAACCAAAAATATCCTACCCAAAAAGGTTAAGCATAATCCTGAATGAAAAAAAATGGAAATTCAATGAACTGCCAGACTTTCAGGGTGTTATTGCAAAAAGACCTAAACTTCAGAAAATTTGACATACAAGATCCAAGAGAAATATAAGGTAAACATCAAAGACTAATTACAAGGGACTCAACAAAGACAGACTTTACTTTTTCTACAAGGCAGTGTATTATATGTCTAAGACTGTAATTAATAATAGGGTAGTTTGAAAGAAAGATTGGGGTAGACCTGAGTAGGATGTGATTCTAAAAATAATACCATCTAGGAAAAGGTTAAAAAAAGTAATTATCTTATACAAATGAGGATGGGGAGGAAGACTGGTAGGGTTGCAACTTTACTCACTTTGGGAATGGGCTAAAAAGGGAACAATACATAAATATCTAGAAGGGTATAAAAGTCTTCTAAATTCAGAAAGAAATAAAAGGCTAAGGGGATAGGGATAGGGGAGAAGATAAGGGAGGGATTTTTAGGGGGACCCCTACTCACATTGGGTTAAAGAGAGAACAATACATACATTTAGAAAAATCCTCTAAATTTATAAAGAAATAAGAGGGTGAGGGAAGAGGACAGGGGATATAGATGGGTATCTAGATTAATGGGAGTGGGATAAAGAGGGAAGTGTATGTGTGTGTGTGTGTGTGTGTGTGTGTGTGTGTCTGTGTGTGGCTATAAAAATCTTCTAAATTCAGATAGAAAAAGAGGACAGGGGAAAAGGGTGGGAAGAGAGGATAATGGAGGGATCTTTGGAGGGAGGATTTAGGTTAAGTAATAGAAGTGGGTAGAAGAAGGGGCAGAGTCAAGATGGCAGAGTAGAAGCAGGAACTCCACGCTACTCTGGCTTCGACCTTCCCCAATCCATGTAAAAAAGGGGACTCTAAACAAACTTTGGGTCTGCAGAACCCACAAAATGACACAGAGAAACTAACCCCCCCTGAGGACAGACAGGCAGGCAGGGAGGAATCAACCAGCACATTCCTCTGGAGCCCAGGGTGGGCCTGACCAGCCACCGGCCCGAGGGACTCCAGATCAGCAGCAGCTGTGGCCGTTTCCAGATTTATCAACACATAGATGCCAAGAACAAAGTGAGAGGTCTGTGCAGTCTGGACTTTGGGACCCAGTAAGTGGGAGTGTGTGGCGTTTGCCCCCGGGGTGAGAAGTCACTGAGATGCTGAGCACTACAAGTGCTTCAGCCCCTGGACTGCAGAGTGTAGGGGGACCAAGCACCAGTCTGAGGGCTAATTGCTCTTGCTTTAACCTTCTTGGATCTGGATTGCGGTCTAGGGTGGACGTCCTGGGGTGCATGTCCAGCTTGCCAGAGCATGTGGAGACCTCAGAGAGGGCACCCATCTAATACTTCCAGCAGCTGAGAAAACCCCAGGGTTTGGGATAAAAGCTCCCCTGTCTGGTGGCAGAGTCCTACTGTGGCAAAAAGCCCAGGGGTCAAGTGACTGAGAGGTGACATGACCCGGCAAAGGAAACAAAGCAGACAGAAGATTCCAACATTAGGCTCCTATTTTGGGGACAAACAGGAGCAAAGCATGGAACTGGAGGAAGACAGTGAAGTCAGAACTCCTGCACCAAAAGCTTCAAAGGAAAATATGAGCTGTTTATAGGCCATAGAGGACCTTAAGAAGCAGATAAGAGAAGTGGAGGAAAAATTGGGAAGAGAAATGAGAACAATGCAAGAAAATTATGAAATGAGAGCCAACAGCTTGACTGAGGAAAATAATACCTTAAAAATAGACTAACTCAAATGGTAAAAGAGGCTCAAAAAGGCAATGAGGAGAAGAATGCCTTAAAAAGCCAAATTTGCCAGATGGAAAAAGAATCTCAGAAGCTCAATGAGGAGAATCATTGCTTCAGAATTAGATTGAAGCAAATGAAAGCTAATGATTTTATGGGAAATCAAGATGCTGTTTAACAGATTCAAACAAATGTAAGAATAGAAGGCAATGTGAAATATCTTATAGGAAAAACCACTGACCTGGAAAATAGATCCAGGAGAGATAATTTAAAAATTATTGGACTACCTGAAAGCCATGATCAAAGTAAGAACCTAGAAATCATCCTCCAGGAAGTTCTCAAAGAAAACTGCCCTGATGTTTTAGAACCAGAAGGCAAAATAGAGGTTGAAAGAATCCACCAATCACCTCCTGAAAAAGATCCCAAAAAGAAAACTCCTAGGAATATTATAGCCAGGTTCTGGAATTCCCAGATTAAGGAGAGAATATTACAAGCAGCCAGGAAGAAACAATTTGAATATTGTGGAAACACAATCAGGATAACCCAGGATCTGGCAGCTTCTACACTGAGGGATTGAAGGGCTTGGAATATGATATTCTAGAGGTCAAAGGAGCTGGGATTAAAAACAAGAATCACCTACCCAGCAAAACTGAGTATCATATTTCAGGGGAAAATATGGTCATTCAGTGGAATAGAGGACTTTCAAACATTCTTGCTGAAAAAGCCAGAGTTGAATAGAAAATTTGACATTCAGATACAAGAAGCAAGAGAAGCATGAGAAGGTAAACAGGGAAAAGAAATCATGAGGAACTTATCAAAGTTGAACTATTAACATTCCTACATGGAAAAACAATAATTGAAATTTATGAAACTTTTCTCAGTAGATGAAGGGAATAGAAATATATTTATGTCTATATATGAGGGTATATGGGCATATGAATACATATGTGAATGTGTGTATATATATTTACAGGTATATATAGATAGAGGGCACAGGACGAATTTAACAGGAAGGGGTGATACTTAAAAGGTGAAATTAAGAGGTGAGAAAGGAATATAATGAGAGGAGATGGGGAGAGACAGGATGGCGTAAACTATCTCATATAGAAGAGGCAAGGGAAAATGGTTACAATGGAGGGGAAGAATAAGAAGGCAAAAGGGAATGGGTCAACCTTATTCCCATTGAATTTGGCTTGAGGAGGGAATGAAATACACACTAAATAGGGTATCTCAGCCTCCAGGAAAGTAGGGGGGAAAGGGATGAGAGGGGGGATGATGGAAGGGAGGGCAGGCTAGGGGGGAGGGAAGTTGGAAGTACCCACTTTTGAAAGGGGACGGGATCAAAGTAGAGAATAGAACAAGTGGGAGGTGGGATAGGAGGGAGGGAAATATAGTCAGTCTTTTAAAATATATCTACTATGTTATTGTTTTGCATTAGCCATACATGTACAACCTATACTCAACTGCTTATCTTCCCAGTAAGGGTGGGGGGGGTGACAAGGGAGGAAGGGAATGAATCTGGAATTCAAAGTTTTAAAATCAAATACTCAAATATGTATATATATATACTATTATTAATACTTTTTTACATGTAATTGGGAAATAAAATATACAGGCACTGGGGCATAGAGATCCACTGGAAAAGTCAAAAGGAGTAAGGGAGAAAATATGGGAGAGAGCAGATTGGAGGAGGGGATATCCTGTGGGACTGTGGGCAGTGGGTAGGGGAAAAACAGGGAGAAAATTTGTAACTCAAAATCTGGCAGAAATGAATGATGTAAATCAGAAGTTAATAAAGCATTTGAAAAAAATTTAAAAAAATAAAGAAATGGGTAGAAGTAAAGGAGTCAGAAGAATAGGAAATAAGAGATACACACAAACATAAAATAAAGATCAGGAGTAGAATTTATTACAAAAAAAATCATCGTTGGTAATCATGATCTCAGACAAAGTTAAAGGTAAAATAGATTTAATCAAAAGAGAAAAATAGGGAAGCTAAACTGTATGTCAACCATATTATCAATATTATTTTAAACTTTTAAAATGACTAGACAGTATAAGGTTGGAATATTACTTTGGTGTAGAAAATGGTGAGTTGGTGAACTTAGAAAAAATATGGAAATACTTGGACTTATGAAGGAAGGTGTTATCCACTGTCAGAGAAACAGAAGACAAACAAGTATAGTACGATCTTACATAGACACATGTGAATGTATGTGTCTATATATGATTATGAGTATAGATATCTAAGTATATGCATGTGTATGTAAGTGTATACATATGTGTGTGTGTGTATCTGCGCTTAATTGTAGCCTTCTTGGGGAAGCGGGGGAAAGAAGTGAGGGGAGAGAGGAATAATGTAAAAAGTGCACAGCAGAGAACAAAAGAAAACTCACAAGGAAGCAAAGATGAACAGCTCTGAATACTATGTGTAATATTTATTATATAGACTTTCTTGACATGGAAATTTATTGTTGTATGTTTTGAATCCTCTCTTATGTTCCGCTGTGCACATGGCAATGCTTTTTTTCTTTTCTTTTTGTGTATTTAAGCTCAAAATAAATTAATTTTAAAAAGGTAAGAGGAGAGGAAAAGGAGGAAGAAAGAGGGAGAAAAGGGAGGGAGAGAGAGGGAAAGGGAAAGGGAAAGGGAGAGGGAGAGAGAGAGAGAGAGAGAGAGAGAGAGAGAGAAATGTGCCATAGCCACCTACAATGCCTTTCAGCTAGACATGGAACTAATTGGAGACTATCACTCGATATGCCATCATAGTGTTGGGATAAAAGCTGAGAATTTAGTCCAAGATTATATAAGGGATTCCTACAAAATAAGAGTTCACTCCATTGATGACTGAAGTAATTCACAAAGACATCTGGGAACAATGAGGGATAAGAGATCCCAAGAAAACAAAGTTCCTTTAGATACCCCTCAAAAGCTGGAACAGAAGTGCTGATTTAAAATAGCAAGAATACCTAAAATCCTCAAAAAGTACACCCTTTTTTAAAAAAAAAAAAAGAACATTCAATAATATGAAAAACACAAGTGTTTCTATGAAATGAAAACTGCTGTGAAATATGAGATAACAGAAGCAGAAATTCTAAAGCAAAATATAGTTAAACCATCACTATTGGGAACACCAGGACAGCTAGAAGCTTCTCAAGTTATAGGGCCCAGAAGGAAGAAATGAATTTAGCTTCAATCGATCTATCAAAACTACTTAATAAGCACCAACTATGTTTCAGGCACTATCAATACAAAGGCAAAATATCATGCAGTCTTTCCCCTCAAAGAACTTATATGGGGGAGACAATGAGAACACTACATATAATCAAATGCCACACATATATACACACATACATATGTAACATTTGCATACATATAGATTATTTGCTTATGCTGTATATCTATACATATGTTCTATATAAATGTATATAAAGTAAAAGAAAAGCTAAATTTGGAAAAAGGAGAGGCTCTGGCAGCCAAAGGGCAGAGTAAGAAAGGTCTATAAGTAGGAGGTAGTACAAAATGAAGCTTTCAAGAACAAAAGTAGTGTGGCAGCTAGGTGGCACAGTGAATTGAACACCCGCCCTGGAAGTAGGAAGACCTGAGGTCAAATTTGACCTCAGACACTTAACACTTACTAGCTATGTGACTTTGGGCAAATCACTTAACCCCTATTGTTCCCCCTCCAAAAAGAAAAAAAAAAAGCATAAGTGGTGCTAAGAAGTTTAAGTAAGGAGTGAGTGCATTTTGAGGTTTACAAAGCATTTCACAAATATTATCTCATTTTATCCTTACAACAAAGAAAGGAAGAAAGAAGGAAGGAAAGAAAAAGAAGATAAATGAAAGGGGAATAAGTATATTACACCTATTACATGGCTGACACTGTTAATCACTTTTATTTTTTTACAAGTATTATCTCATTCAATCTTCACAACAACCCTGATGATTAGATGCTATTATTATCCCCATTTTACAGTTCAGGAAACTTAAACAAACAGAAGTTATGTGACTTGCCTATTGTCACATAACTAGTATGTGTCTGAGACCAAATTTTAATTCAGGTCTTCCTGGCTCCTAACCTAGAACTCTACCTATTATACCATGATAGATAGATAGATAGATAGATAGATAGATAGATAGATAGATAGATAGATAGATAGATAGATAGATAGATAGATAGA